>NC_053499.1:116005524-116326774 GCF_905171775.1 Rana temporaria | reverse complement strand
TGTACAACAGCTGCAACTGCATTTAGACACCCATAAATTACTCGACCCGTTTCAATCAGGCTTTCGTCCGGGTCACAGAACAGAAACAGCGCTACTCAAAATATGGGATGACGTTCTAGAGGCCACAGACGAAGGAGAATCTAGTCTCCTGATACTGCTGGACCTAAGCGCGGCTTTTGACACTGTAGGCCACGCACTACTACTGGCTAGGCTAGCTGAAGTAGCCGGAGTCGCTGAAGGTGTTTTACCCTGGTTCTCCTCCTTCTTGGAAAACCGATCACAAATAGTGAAACTGGGATCTTTCACTTCTGAAAAACGTACGGTATCATGCGGAGTCCCTCAGGGATCTCCCTTGTCGCCCGTATTGTTTAATATCTATCTCCGCCCTCTCTTTGAAATCATCAGTAACCAGAAGTTACTTTACCACTCCTATGCAGACGACACACAACTGTATTTCCGCATCTGCAACAAAAAGGATCATTCTCTTGGACTAGAGAAATGCCTTACTCTAATAGATAACTGGATGACAAACAGTTATCTTAAACTCAACGGTTCGAAGACAGAACTTCTCCTGTTTCACGCTAACCGGAAAAATCACCCCGCGTCAACATGGACTCCCCCGCCCATTCTGGGTAAAATCCTCACCCCTAGCACCAAAGTCAAAACTCTCGGAGTCATTTTCGACTCCTACATGACAATGGATGCACAAATAGGGTCAGTAGTCAGCGGATCGTACCATCTGCTGCGCCTACTACGCAGACTCACCCCTTTATCCCGAAAGAGGACATTGCAGTCGTGGTGGGAACAATCATCAATTCCAGACTTGACTACGCAAATGCCCTCTATCTAGGACTCCCCAAATAACAAATCATTCGTCTGCAAGTCGTTCAAAATACAGCCGCTTGACTTGTGACTGGAAAAAAACATGGGAATCAATCTCACCTTCGCGATCCCTTCATTGGTTGCCAGTAAAAGACAGAATCAATTTCAAGGCACTCTGCCTAATACATAAGTGTATTCACGGCAACGCCCCCCAATATCTATGCGAAAAAATAAAAGCCCATAACCCCAATCGCATTCTGCGAACCACCAATCAAAACCTACTCCAGATACCCAAAGCCAGATAAAGTCCAAAGGACAGAGGCGGCTCTCTAATTAGGCATGTTAGGCGATTGCCTAAGGCCCCGCGATGACAGGGGCCTCGCCTAATTGAAAAGCCGACTTTGCTGGAAACAATGCCGCTGCGGCAGCACTGCGCGCCAACGATCAGAGGGTTATTGTTGCTGCTGCCTGTGAGCTCTATTGCCAGGCAGTGGAGACTGGAGAGAGGACAGGGCCGTGGCTCTGTATGTGTCCTGGGGAGGAGGCGGGGCCAGTGCTGTGTTGTCCGGGGCGCACGGCATCTGGTAAGCAGAGGGGAGGAGGGCCCCGCCGGGGAGGAAGCCTCACCAGGGCTGTATGAAGGCGATGGGAGGTAGGAGAAAAGAGATGTCATGCCACAACCTCCTTCTGCAGCCAGCTACCACCATCATCAGAGAGAGCCAGCCCCCACCCCTGCTCCTCCAGCATCCCTTAGCCATTGGTCTTTATATTCACCTCTGCCCCATCCCCCCACTCCCTTCCTCCTGATCATCAGTGCCACACTCAGGGCAGCTCAGTTATGTGCCAGTGTGCCAACCTGTGCTTGACAGCCCCTGACCCCTCCACCCTGCCCTTACCCCCACCTATGCAGGGCACCACTGGGGGTCGGGAGGTCCCAACCCAGTCCAGTGCTGATGCTCGGTTGTGGTGGGCCGGGGGCGCTCTGCATCCTATGCTGGCACTGCCTGCTGATTGGCTACCTCCCTCACTGGCACCAGCACCGCGATAGAACACTGATACCAGCACCCAGATAGTGCTCTGTATCTCGGTGCTGGTGTCAGTGTTCTCTATCTGGGTGCTGGTGTCAGTGTTCTCTGTCTGGGTGCTGGTGTCAGTGTTCTCTGTCTGGGTGCTGGTGTCAGTGTTCTCTATCTGGGTGCTGGTGTCAGTCCCTCTATCTGGGTGCTGGAGTCAGTCCCTCTATCTGGGTGCTGGTGTCAGTGTTCTCTATCTGGGTGCCGGTGTCAGTGTTCTCTGTCTGGGTGCTGGTGTCAGTGTTCTCTATCTGGGTGCTGGTGTCAGTCCCTCTATCTGGGTGATGGTGTCAGTCCCTCTATCTGGGTGCTGGTGTCAGTCCCTCTATCTGGGTCCTGGTGTCAGTGTTCTCTATCTCGGTGCTGGTGTCAGTGTTCTCTATCTCGGTGCTGGTGTCAGTCCCTCTAGCTCTGTGCTGGTGTCAGTCTCTCTATCTCGGTGCTGGTGTCAGTCCCTCTAGCTCTGTGCTGGTGTCAGTGTTCTCTATCTGGGTGCTGGTGTCAGTCCCTCTATCTGGGTGCTGGTGTCAGTCCCTCTAGCTCTGTGCTGGTGTCAGTCTCTCTATCTCGGTGCTGGTGTCAGTCCCTCTAGCTCTGTGCTGGTGTCAGTGTTCTCTATCTGGGTGCTGGTGTCAGTCCCTCTATCTGGGTGCTGGTGTCAGTCCCTCTATCTGGTTGTTGGTGTCAGTCCCTCTATCTGGGTGCTGGTGGCAGTGTTCTCTTTCTGGGTGCTGGTGTCAGTCCCTCTATCTGGGTGCTGGTGTCAGTCCCTCTTTCTGGGTGCTGGTGTCAGTGTTCTCTGTCTGGGTGTTGGTGTCAGTGTTCTCTGTCTGGGTGCTGGTGTCAGTCCCTCTATCTGGGTGCTGGTGTCAGTCCCTCTTTCTGGGTACTGGTGTCAGTGTTCTCTGTCTGGGTGCTGGTGTCAGTGTTCTCTGTCTGGGTGCTGGTGTCAGTGTTCTCTGTCTGGGTGCTGGTGTCAGTCCCTCTATCTGGGTGCTGGTGTCAGTCCCTCTATCTGGGTGCTGGTGTCAGTCCCTCTATCTGGGTGCTGGTGTCAGTCCCTCTTTCTGGGTGCTGGTGTCAGTCCCTCTTTCTGGGTGCTGGTGTCAGTGTTCTCTGTCTGGGTGTTGGTGTCAGTGTTCTCTGTCTGGCTGCTGGTGTCAGTCCCTCTATCTGGGTGCTGGTGTCAGTCCCTCTTTCTGGGTGCTGGTGTCAGTCCCTCTATCTGGGTGCTGGTGTCAGTCCCTCTTTCTGGGTGCTGGTGTCAGTGTTCTCTGTCTGGGTGCTGGTGTCAGTGTTCTCTATCTGGGTGCTGGTGTCAGTCCCTCTTTCTGGGTGTTGGTGTCAGTCCCTCTATCTGGGTGCTGGTGTCAGTCCCTCTATCTGGGTGCTGGTGTCAGTCCCTATATCTCGGTGCTGGTGTCAGTCCTTCTATCTGGGTGCTGGTGTCAGTGTTCTCTATCTGGGTGCTGGTGTCAGTGTTCTCTATCTGGGTGCTGGTGTCAGTTCCTCTATCTGGGTGCTGGTGTCAGTTCCTCTATCTGGGTGCTGGTGTCAGTGTTCTCTATCTGGGTGCTGGTGTCAGTCCCTCTATCTGGGTGCTGGTGTCAGTCCCTCTATCTGGGTGCTGGTGTCAGTCCCTCTATCTGGGTGCTGGTGTCAGTCCCTCTATCTGGGTGCTGGTGTCAGTCCCTCTATCTGGGTGCTGGTGTCAGTCCCTATATCTCGGTGCTGGTGTCAGTGCTCTCTATCTCGGTGCTGGTGTCAGTCCCTCTATCTAAATGTTGGTGTCAGTGTTCTCTATCTGGGTGCTGGTGTCAGTCTCTCTATCTCGGTGCTGGTGTCAGTCCCTCTATCTGGGTGCTGGTGTCAGTGTTCTCTATCTGGGTGCTGGTGTCAGTGTTCTCTGTCTGGGTGCTGATGTCAGTCCCTCTATCTGGGTGCTGGTGTCAGTCCCTCTATCTGGGTGCTGGTGTCAGTTCCTCTATCTGGGTGCTGGTGTCAGTCCCTCTATCTGGGTGCTGGTGTCAGTGTTCTCTATCTGGGTGCTGGTGTCAGTTCCTCTATCTGGGTGCTGGTGTCAGTTCCTCTATCTGGGTGCTGGTGTCAGTTCCTCTATCTGGGTGCTGGTGTCAGTTCCTCTATCTGGGTGCTGGTGTCAGTCCCTCTATCTGGGTGCTGGTGTCAGTGTTCTCTATCTGGGTGCTGGTGTCAGTGTTCTCTATCTGGGTGCTGGTGTCAGTGTTCTCTATCTGGGTGCTGGTGTCAGTCCCTCTATCTGGGTGCTGGTGTCAGTGCTCTGCATCTGGGTGCTGGTGTCAGTCCCTCTATCTGGGTGCTGGTGTCAGTGCTCTGTATCTGGGTGCTGGTGTCAGTGCTCTGTATCTGGGTGCTGGTGTCAGTCCCTCTATCTGGGTGTTGGTGTCAGTCCCTCTATCTGGGTGCTGGTGTCAGTCCCTCTATCTGGGTGCTGGTGTCAGTCCCTCTATCTGGGTGCTGGTGTCAGTCCCTCTATCTGGGTGCTGGTGTCAGTCCCTATATCTCGGTGCTGGTGTCAGTGCTCTCTATCTCGGTGCTGGTGTCAGTCCCTCTATCTAAATGTTGGTGTCAGTGTTCTCTATCTGGGTGCTGGTGTCAGTCTCTCTATCTCGGTGCTGGTGTCAGTCCCTCTATCTGGGTGCTGGTGTCAGTGTTCTCTATCTGGGTGCTGGTGTCAGTGTTCTCTGTCTGGGTGCTGATGTCAGTCCCTCTATCTGGGTGCTGGTGTCAGTCCCTCTATCTGGGTGCTGGTGTCAGTTCCTCTATCTGGGTGCTGGTGTCAGTCCCTCTATCTGGGTGCTGGTGTCAGTGTTCTCTATCTGGGTGCTGGTGTCAGTTCCTCTATCTGGGTGCTGGTGTCAGTTCCTCTATCTGGGTGCTGGTGTCAGTTCCTCTATCTGGGTGCTGGTGTCAGTTCCTCTATCTGGGTGCTGGTGTCAGTGTTCTCTATCTGGGTGCTGGTGTCAGTGTTCTCTATCTGGGTGCTGGTGTCAGTGTTCTCTATCTGGGTGCTGGTGTCAGTCTCTCTATCTGGGTGCTGGTGTCAGTCTCTCTATCTGGGTGCTGGTGTCAGTCCCTCTATCTGGGTGCTGGTGTCAGTGTTCTGTATCTGGGTGCTGGTGTCAGTGCTCTGTATCTGGGTGCTGGTGTCAGTGCTCTGTATCTGGGTGCTGGTGTCAGTCCCTCTATCTGGGTGCTGGTGTCAGTCCCTCTATCTGGGTGCTGGTGTCAGTCCCTCTATCTGGGTGCTGGTGTCAGTGTTCTGTATCTGGGTGCTGGTGTCAGTGCTCTGTATCTGGGTGCTGGTGTCAGTGCTCTGTATCTGGGTGCTGGTGTCAGTGCTCTGTATCTGGGTGCTGGTGTCAGTGCTCTGTATCTGGGTGCTGGTGTCAGTGTTCTCTTTCTGGGTGTTGGTGTCAGTGTTCTCTATCTGGGTGTTGGTGTCAGTGCTCTGTATCTGGGTGCTGGTGTCAGTCCCTCTATCTGGGTGTTGGTGTCAGTGTTCTCTTTCTGGGTGTTGGTGTCAGTGTTCTCTATCTGGGTGTTGGTGTCAGTGCTCTGTATCTGGGTGCTGGTGTCAGTCCCTCTATCTGGGTGTTGGTGTCAGTGTTCTCTTTCTGGGTGTTGGTGTCAGTGTTCTCTATCTGGGTGTTGGTGTCAGTGCTCTGTATCTGGGTGCTGGTGTCAGTGTTCTCTTTCTGGGTTTTGGTGTCAGTGTTCTTTGACACCAGCACCGAGATACAGAGCACTGACACCAGTACCCAGATACAGAGCACTGACACCAGTACTTTAAAGCTCTTAAAGCAATTTATATAGTTAAATTTTTTATCGCTTTAATTATTTTTCCCAGAGTGGGGCCTCATGTCACCTGTGCCGGGTTAGCCCCCCCATATAAAAAATGTTGATTGTTGAATTTGTATGCAGTTTGTTAGATCTTTGTTAGATCAGGTTAGATCAATCATTGTTTGCGTTAGATCTCACACAGAAGAAGCAATCTTAACAGTTATTTTCTGGGGGGGGGGGCTAACCTGTCATCAGCCCCCCCTTATCACATTTTTTGGCCAAAAATCATTCAGGCTAATAGATATTCATTAGATCCGGTAAGATCAACTGGTTTTAACGTTAGATCTCACATAATTAGAGACTTATTAAGTGATTAATGAGGGGGGCTGCCCCCCCTTATCAATTTTTTGAGCCAAAAATCATTCAGGCTAATAGATATTCGTTAGATCCGGTAAGATCAACTGGTTTTAACGTTAGATCTCACATAATTAGAGACTTATTAAGTGATTAATGAGGGGGGCTGGCCCCCCTTATCAATTTTTTGGGCTAAAAATCATTCAGGCTAATAGATATTTGTTAGATCCGGTAAGATCAACTGGTTTTAACGTTAGATCTCACATAATTTCCGAGATATTCCACATACAAATACAGATATTGGGTGTACATATGGACGGGTTGGCCTCCCCTTATCAAATTTCTGGCCAAAAATCATTCAGGCTAATAGATATTCAGCTAGAATAAGGCTTACCTATAGGTAGTGGAAATATCTCCTAAACGTCCGCCGTTTAGGAGTTATTTCACTTGTAGTCCGCCACAAATGTTAACGGCGCATACGCGGGGAAGAAACTAAACTTAAGCCTCGTACACACGCATGGTTTTCTCAGAAAGAACCAGCAAGAAAACTGCTGGCAGAGCTTTTTTGCCGAGTAAACCTTTGCGTGTGTAAGAGGCTTTGCGGTTTCTCGTCAAGAAAACTGCCCAGAATCTAGACGAGAAAAATAGAGAACCTGCTCTCTTGTCGTGAGATTCTCTGCAGTGTTTTCGTGCTGAGAAACCCGAGCGTGTGTATACTTACCTCTCCATGGAAACCCGCCCATGCTCGAAATGACTTTGACGCATGTGCGGTAGCTTCCAAGGCATAGGCAGGGTGAAGCAAAATGGCGGCGACGGCATTGAATGTGACAAGCGCATGCTCGTCGTAGTCGATGACGTCACCGCGTTTGTGCCATTCAAAAGAACGGCGGTTCTTTTGAATGGTGTCTGTACACTGTTTTTTTCCTGGCGAGAATCTGGGCCATGTGTACAGGACTTAAGTGCCGTTTCTTCCCCAGCCTGTGCTATGAATTGCAGCTCTCGTGCGCATGCGCAGGAGTGACATCATGCAGCTCCGGCGGATCACAGCGCCGGAGTCCGCAGACCGGAAGTAAGAGGAGACAGAAGATGGGCGCTTCCTGCAGTGGGGACATCGCTTCTCTACAGAGACTTCTATGACAGGCACCTCAAGCACCTGCCATTGCAGAAGTTGTAAGAGCTGGAGATATGGAGCATTGTGACTCAGAACTCCCCCTATGATGGCTATCTACTGGTCAAGCTGACCTTCGATCCCTCCTTGGCTGGGAAAGCCAAGACTTTTGACACTCTGGCAGTGGTCTGTCCTCGCCCACCAGGGGCCAGTAAGAGTTCTCTTGTCATAGGGACCAATACTGATCTTCTCAGAAGGCTGTTGACACCTCTTTGTCTGGAGCCGAGCACTTCAACTACAAGTGTGCACCCCATGCTGAGACAAGCCTACCAGCGCCTGGTACAAGAACAGAAGGCCCCAGCTAAAAGAGTGGGAAAGATCTGGAACTTGTGATGTGGGGTGTGCAAAAAGTGCCCAATACCGGATCCATCTCTTCAAGTGCAATTAGCTGTTCAGAGAAAGAGTTTGATATATTCCTTTAGGGGACTTGAAGGATCTGCATGAACAACTGGCAGAGTTGAAGAGGGCAGGTATCGTCCGAGAGTCCCAGAATACATATGCTTCCCCAATAGTGGTGGTACGGAGGAAGAATGGGTCACTGAGGCTGTGTATTGACTACCGGACGCTAAACTAAAGGCCCATTCATGACCAATATACCACCCCAAGGATATAAGATATAAGGTCCTGAAGAGACTGCATGATGAGGGGGTTGAAGCTGTCTCTGGAAAAGTCCCAGTTTTATCAACACTCAGTCAACTACCTTGGCCACATTGTGTCTGCCGACGATGTGGCCACCGACCCGAGGCCTACCAGCGTGACTGAGCTTAGGTCATTTCTAGGATTCTGCTCTTATTACAGAAGATTTGTCAAGGGATTCGCTGAAATGTTGACCTTGATCTGGTGAAGTCTGTCAGACCAACTGGAGGACCCAGAAAACCCAGAGAGTCCATTCAGTAACAATGGACTCCGAAGTGTGAAGAGGTTTTAGGCAGCTGAAGTGAAGCCTAACAACCGCTACAGTCCTGGTCTATGCAGATCCAACCAAGCCGTACAAACTACACTTTGACGCCCAGGGCCATCTTTACCACATGGCAAACGGGGCAGCTACCCAGGGCCCTGTCACTGTTTGAGGTCCAAAGCAGAGCTGTCCGTTAAGCCCGCATGCTGCCTGCAAATCGGCCTTGATCCCCACACACAGCCAGACAGTCTGTCACTTTCATCGGCGGCGGCGCGTGCACAGTTTAACAGTGTTAGTGCTGTATTTTATTGATCGAGGAGCGGGTGTTATGTACTGGAACGTACCTTGTAGCCAGAGCCTAGTGTGCAGGAGGAGACCTCTCTTACAGCCCCGGCTCTGGAGCTGCTGGAGTTGGGACAGCAAGCTCGGGAGCACGGCGAGGTAGGAGTGCCTGGTGATGATAGCAGCTAGGCACCAGTGGTGGTCCTTCGGGACGGTGGTTGTAGGAGACAGCGTCTCTGGAGCTGGCACAGGCACTGGATAGCAGGAGCTGGTGAAGCAAAACCGGGTTAGCAGATAATCAGGTGGGTTAGGCAAGCGTAGTCAGATTCAGGCACAGGGTCTGGTAACGATGGGCAGGAGAGCAGAGCGGAGTCAGAGCAAGCCAGGGGTCGGAGTGGAGAGGGTCGGATGGTCAGACGGAGCCGGGTCGGTTTGAGGTAACAGGTTACAACAGGTCACAAGTTTCACAGATACAATGCTGCAGATCAGACAGCAAAGTGTCACTGCAGCTGCTTGCTTTTTAAAGGCTGAGTGGCGCCAATCGCGCATTAACGCTCACGCGCGCGTTCCAGCCATCGTGCACGTGCAGTAGGCGCATGCGCGCGCATACGAGCGCGCACATTTGGCGCACAGATGCGCGCATTTGGCTCATATCCGTGTGCATGTGGGACGCGCCTGCGCACATGAATAGGCGATTGGTGCTGATTCTGACCATCAGTAAGTGTGCGCATGCGTGCACGCCGGAGCCTATTGGCAGGTCCCTGACAGCGGGCCATGGGTGGGCGGGGCCTTGAGCTCCACGGATGCTCTGGCCCCGCCCCTTGCTATGCGTACACTGTATGCGTTTGATGTGCACAGTGGCTGTGTTTGATGGGCACAGTGGCTGCGTTTTATGGGCACAGTAGCTGCAATTGATGTGGGTTTTTTTTCAGTTTGTTTGCGCACCCCCCCCAAAAAAAAATGTGAGCACCAGCCTCCACTGCATACAGGAAATGCAGGACGCTATTAATGTAAAGTTAGTTTTTGGGCTTACAAACACTTTAATGCTGCTGCAAATGAAAAAATATTGTTTTCAATGTCAGCTTCCCTGCCCTCTTGCTGCTACTGGTGCAAGCAATGCATTGCTACTCCACCATAAAAAAAAAAGGCCTAAATAGGAAAATAAGCAAAACAATAGCAATCCTCTTACTAAAGAATACTTTCACCCTATGTTGGGGTGAAGAGCAAAATTACATTGGGGGGGGGGGGGGCAAAAAAATGTTTGCCCAGGGTCCAAACCATATTAAAGACAGCCCTGTTGACGCCAGTCGAGATGGGTTAGGGGGTTCTATGTCAAGAGCATGATGGCCATCTACGGCCTGTTGCCTACATGAGTCGGAACGAGAAGAACTACCCCATGCACAAACTTGAGTTCCTGGCCTTGAAGAGGGTGGTGGTGGATAAGCTGAGGGATTACCTGTATGGAGCGGAGTTTGTGATCAAGACCGACAACAATCCTTTCACCTACATCCTCACTACCACCAAGTTGGACACTACGGGTCACAAATGAGTAGCTACTCTATCAGGGTTTATTTTCAGCCTTAAATAAGACGCGGATGATTTGTCAAGAAGGCCCCATTGTTTCAGAGACCCTCCAGAAGAATAGGCCCATCTGACACCTGAAGTGGTACGAGCCTTATGTCAAGGAGCAGAACATCAAGCTGGAGGAGGATCCAGGGCCGAAGACGTTGGAGTGTCAGCCGCTGGTGTCCCCAGATGTTATTGCAATGTCAGAGATGAAGGTCTGCTCGAAGCTGTCAAAGACCTGCGGAGGGACCAGTCGGAGGACCGTCCCTGTAGCTTGGCATTGAAGGCCTTGGAGAACCAACGCCCTGACTTGCTCCTCACTGACTCCCCAAAGGAAACCCGTCTGCTACACAGAGAGTGGGAACGGTTTCTGGTGCACCAAGGGTTGGTCTACTGAAGGGGCCCCTCTGATGATTCTGAAGAAAAATTGCAGCTATTCCAACCTGAAAAACATAGGGAGACAGTATTAACTGCCCTACCCGACAACTATGGCCACCTAGGGCCCAAGAGGACTTTTCACCTGGTGAGGGACCGGTTCTACTGGCTCTGCATGCGGGCTGAAGTTGAGGACTATTGCCACTCCTGCTTCAGATTTATCCAAAGAAAGACTTTGCATCACCGAGCTAGCCCAACGGGCCATCTTCAGAGTCAGGGACCCATGGAGCTTTGTGTGCATTGACATTCTGTTCTTGGAACCTGATCTTAGCGGGCAGAGAAATATCCTGGTAGTGACTGGCCATTACACTCGGTATGCCCTGGCGTTTTTCACGAGGGACCAACAAGCATCGGCCATGGCCAAGATCTTCGTGGAGAAATTCTTTGTGCACTAGGGTCTGTCCTAACGCATCCACTCTGATCAAGGGAGAGGTTTTGAGAGTAGTCTTATCAAGAGACTTTTAGTCCTGTTGGGCATCAGGAAGTCTAAAACCACCCCGTTTAATCCTCAAGGAGATCCTCAACCAGAGAGATTCAATCGAACCCTCCTGGATATGCTCGGAACTCTAAATTCAGAACAAAAGCAGCACTGGAGCAAGCATATAGTGGCTATTGTGCATGCTTATAACAATGCCAGGGCTCCAGTCCTGCGGGAACGCATGGGAACGGAGTTCCTGCACTTTTTTCACAGCAGGAACTCCGTTCCCTTTGCAGAACTAGAGCAGCCGAGAGCAGCTGAGCCGCCCGAGCCAATCCTTCACTAAGCGGCGATGCCCAGCTCAAATCACTGTCAGGGGCAGGGCGAACCTTAGTAATCCTTTATGTTACTGGCCGCTTCCTGTATATGGATTCATCAGGTAGTGTGTGAGTATTCCGTCACTTGCTCGATGCAGCAATGTCTCCTGGGAGCTTTTGTCGTTGTTCCCAGGAGACATTGCGGAGGAATTTGAACCCTGAACAACGCCAATTAAAGGGGTTGTAAAGGTTTGTTTTTTATTTTCTAAATAGGTTCCTTTAAGCCAGTGCATTGTTGGTTCACTTACCTTTTCCTTCCATTTCCCTTCTAAATGTTTTTTTTCTTTGTTTTCTTTGTATGAATTTCTCACTTCCTGTTACTCCTCAATAAGCTGTTCTGAATGACTTTCCACCGCTCGGATGATGGTAGAAAGCTTACTGAGGAGAAACAGGAAGTGGGAAATTCAAACAAAGAAAAAAAACATTTAGAAGGTAAATTGAAGGAAAAGGTAAGTGAACCAACAATGCACTAGCTTAAAGGAACAAATTTAGAAAATAAAAGACGAACCTTTACAACCCCTTTAAGCCACAGGTTACTCTCCCTATAGTTTGATGTTCGGACGGTGGGCCCGGCTGCCAGTAGACTTTGACCTCAAGGTATGAGTGCAGGACCTACAGCCGAATGACAAGGTACTGCTAAGAAACCTGGGTGTCCATGGAAAGCACAAGTTGGCTGACCACTGGAAGTCACAGCCCTATGTCATTTGCAAGCATCTGCCAGGATTCCCAGTATATCAAAGCCGGCCAGAGGGAAGCACAGGCCCGCTGAAGACTTGGCATCGCAATCATCTGTTGCCTCTGTCAGAAGCAGTTCATGTGCCACCACAGACAGATTTACAGTCCACACCAACGGCCCCTCAAAGATCACAGCCAGTTACTAGATCTCAGTCTGTACCCCATGCTGAAGATGAAAACAGAGAGGCAGGACAACCTCCCCTCCTATAGTAATTGGTGGGATGTTTCTCTGCCAGGTGCAAATTGTATGGTTTCCTGTGCACACTAAACTTTTTTTTTTTTTCGTGTGTATATCAAAAGCATGTAACACGTCATAGACTCTTTTCCTCCTTTAGTGGACCAAAGGTTCTTTGGTGGGGGGAGTGTGTAGTGGGGGCTGCTCTGTCACCCATGGTCCCGATCCTCCCGCCAGCAACCGTCGGACTGAATAGACACTGACACAGGCACTCACTGAGGGAGATCATGCCTGTCAGTCCCTGTGGGGGATTTCTCCCCCTCCCTCTCCTCTTCCTTGAGTGACGAGCGGCGCTCATTCACCGGCATCCCGCCCACTATGCTCTCTTCTCTGTGTCCATATTGGCAGGGTGAGGGAGCCAATCAAGCAGCAGCAGAGGACCACAGGACTTGAAGTCTCATCCCAAAATGGCACCATTGATTTCTACAGGGGGCGGAGCTACTACTTTTGCTTTGCAAGAAGGGGGGCTAGCTAAAGACTTAAGCTTGTTGGTCTGAGGGGAGATCACCATGAGGCAGGAAGATGAACAGAGGTGTGAGGAGAGACTATAGGCATTTGCTAGAGAACCATCCAAAGACGGTTCCAGAGACCCTCCAGAGACAGTTGCAGATATATGTACCTTCTGTACCACCTAATATCCCTATTTCTATGTGGAATATCTCTGAAATGATGTGAGACTGAACGTTAAAACCACTTGATCTTACCGGATCTAACGAATATCTATTAGCCTGAATGATTTTCGGCCAGAAAATTTGATAAGGGGGGGCCAACCCGTCCATATGTACACCCAATATCTGTATTTGTATGTGGAATATCTTGGAAATTATGTGAGATCTAACGTTAAAACCACTTGATCTTACTGGATCTAACGAATATCTATTAGCCTGAATGATTTTTGGCCAGAAAATTTGAAGGGGGGGCTGATGACGGGTTAGCCCCCCCAGCAAATAACTGTTAATATTGCTTCTTCTGTGTGAGATCTAACGCAAACAATGATTGATCTAACCTGATCTAACAAAGATCTAACAAAGTGCATAAAAAAAAGTAATTTTTTTTAATATGGGGGGGCTAACCCGGCAGAGGTCATATAATACACCCCCAATATATACATATAATACACCCCCTCCCGCCAATATATACATATAATACATCCCCCATATATACATTTAATACAACCCCATACCTCCCCAAATATACATATAATACACCCCCCCCATATATACATATAATACACCCCTCCCCCAAATATACATATAATACACCCCCATATATAAATATAATACACCCCCCAAATATACATATAATACACCCCATATATACATATAATAAACCCCCCATACACCCCAAATATACTTATAATACACTCCTTCCCCCAATATACATATAATACACCCCCTATATCAGGGGTCGACAAATCCCGGGCGCCAGGTCGCCATGGCGACTAGAAATAGGGTCCTGGCGACTTGGCTTGGAAGGGGGGGCAAAAAAAAAAAAATATATATATATATATTTTTTTTTTGGTGAGCTGGCACCATCTGGTGGTGAGCCGTTGGTATTACAAGTTATTACCACCAGATGTGTAAGCTGGCGCCATCTGGTGGTGGCCGTTGGTATTACAAGTTAAGCATTACAAGTTAAACAGCAATTCTAATGTAATTTTTCAATATTTTCACTGCCATCTTCTTCCCTCTAGCTAGAACCCCCAAACATTATATATATTTTTTATCCTAACACCCTAGAGAATAAAATGGCGATCGTTACAATACTTTCTGTCATGCCGTATTTGCGCAGCGGTCTTGCAAGCGCACTTTTTTGGGGAAAAAATTACACTTTTTTTAATTAAAAAATAAGACAACAGTAGAGTTATCCCCATTTTTTTTTATATTATGAAAGATAATGTTACGTCGAGTAAATTGATACCCAACATGTCACGCTTCAAAATTACGTCCGCTCGTGGAATGGCGTCAAACTTTTACCCTTTAAAATCTCCATAGGCGACGTTTAAAAAAATCTACAGGTTGCATGTTTTGAGTTAGAGGAGGTCTAGGGCTAGAATTATTGCTCTCGCTCTACCAATCGCGGCGATACCTTACATGTGTGGTTTGAACACCGTTTACATATGCGGTCGCTGCTCATGTACGTGTTCGCTTCTGCGCGCAAGCTCGTCGCGACGGGGCGCGTTTTCTGGCTCCTAACTTTTTTAGCTGGCTCCTAGATTCCAAGCAAATTTGTCAACCCCTGCATTAACGGACACAGCAGCAATCTTGACAAAGTGGATATTAGCCTTCATTTAGGAGTGACTAGGCAGAAAACTTGTTATAAAGTGTTAAACACATCATATGTTATACCCTCTAGGTACAACCCCTCTCCCTGCATCTCGCAGCTCAGTTTGTCAAAAAGCAGTACAAACAAACGGGGGGTGGGTGCTGTGTTCGTCCATGAAAATAATTTTACGGCGAGTACAAAAATCCTTTTTTCTCTTCCGTTCATGGACAGACACAGCAGCAATCTTGACAAAGTGGGGCGTCCCAAAGCAGTGTAAAAAAAAAACGAAGGGGGGGGGGGGAAACAGCATTACAGCATTAAAACAAACTTCCCCCCAAAACAAAAACAGAGCTCCTCAACTGAGGAGTTGCAACCTTAAAGGGGGTTGTAAAGGTACAATTTTTCCCCCTAAATAGCTTCCTTTACCTTAGTTCACGTCCACTAACACACAGCTCCTTTCTCTGTTTGCAATTTAGAGAGCGTCCTGACTCTCCTGTAGTCCAAGAGAGGGGGCGAGCATGACACTCCACACCAGGGAAAAAGCCTTGCATTACTGTGTGGAGTTACAGACAGAAGAACAGGAAGTGAGCACTTCTCAGAAGAAATAAGGACATTTAAAAGCAAAATCGAAGGATGAGGTAAGTGAAGGAGGACTGCACTAAGGTAAAGGAAGCTATTTAGGGAAAAAAATTGTACCTTTACAACCCCTTTAAACGGTCGCCTGCAAAACTTTGTGGCCGAAGGAAGCATCTGAAGATGCACACACATAAACCTTGTAAAATTTAGTGAACATGTGAACGGACGACCAGGTCGCCGCCTTACACACCTGGGAGACAGACGCTTTATGTCGGAAAGCCCAAGAGGCACCTATTGCCCTGGTTGAATGCGCCGTAATAGGAAAGGGAGGCGCCCGTCCCTTTATGGTATAAGCCTGAATCATGATCTGTCTGATCCACCGGGAGATGGTGGCCGACGAGACCGCCAGGCCCTTCTTAGGACCAGCCACCGAAACAAACAGTGACTCTGACCTCCGGAACGGAGCAGTAACAGACAAGTATACTCTCAGAGCTCAGACAACATCCAAGGAATGCAATGCCGCCTCCTTAGGAAGCGACGGACGAGGACACAAGGATGGAAGTACAATGTCCTCATTGAGATGAAAAGCCGAAACAACCTTAGGAAGAAAGGAAGGCTGCAGACGCAGCACCACCTTATCCTTGTGGAAGACCAGATAGAGAGCCTTGCACGACAAGGCTGCCAGCTCAGAAACCCGCCTAACTGACGTGACAGCCATCAAAAAAACACTTTCTGAGAAAGTGTCAACAAGGGAATTTTCCTAATCGGTGGGTTCTGAAGCACTGAGAGGACCAGATTCAAGTCCCAAGGAGGTAGTGGAGGCCGGACCGGAGGAGCCACACGCCGAACCCCCTGCACAAACATGCTCACCAGAGAGTGAGCCGCCAAGGGTCGTTGAAAGAAGACAGCCAGGGTAGAAATCTGTCCCTTAATCGTACTTAAAGTGGATGTAAACCCACTCTCATCAATTCTAAAGTACTGCCATAGTGGTGATCTATAAGGATGTACATGCCTCCTGCATGTATCCTTACCTGTCAAATGTCACCCATTTAACTGTTTGAAACCCAAAAAAAGTCCAGATTCGGTGGGCATGTCTGTTGTTCGGCGCTCGGTGGGCGGAGTCATGATGTCAGCAGACTCCCGCCCACCTCTACACTCCCCTTGGCCAGAGCATGCACAGGACCAGGCAGAGCACATTCTGGGTAATAGCAGAGCGCGCTCACGGCCCCCTGTCATTTTTTAAACAGCACACATGATGTCCTGTGTCAGTCTGGGATGATCGGTGCGACGGGATAGCTGTGAGCACCGACCCCCCTGCATGGCTTTTCATCATCTGCTTCTCCTCCCTCCCACGGCTTTCAACCTGAAAAGTGAATGTCCTCTGTCCCTTTCTCTGTTTCAAATGGGAGAGGTCAGGGGTCTCTGTTTAGACCCCTGACATGTCACCAACGCCCTCAACAGGGCTGATAAAAAAAAAAAAAATTGTAAAAAAAAAAATGAAATTGAAAAAATAAAACATCCGACACCACAATCGCCCCCCCATATCAACACGGTCCAGAACCCCCCGACCACTACCCCACTGACACTGTCCACTACCTCACTGACACTACCCCACTGACACCGACCACTACCCCACTGAAACTACCCCACTGACACCGACCACTACCCCACTGACACCGACCACTACCCCACTGACATCGTCCACTACCCCACCGATATCGTCCACTGACACCGACCACTACCCCACTGACACCATCCACTGACACTGACCACTGCCCCACTGACACCAACCACTACCCCACCCCCTTTCCCAAAGCACTGTGAAAAAATATATTTAAAAAATAAAACCCCACCCTCTCATCAATAGTATAAAAATAAATTGTAAAAAAAAGAATTAAACAAAATGTAATTGTAAACATTTATAAAAATAAAAAAAATCCACTGGTCCCAAAAAACCTTTTGGAAAACAAAATAATAAATTGTAAAATAAAAACATTATCTGACACTGTCCACTATCCTGACACCATCCTGCACGTACTACCTACCACTGTACACTCCACATTTCTGTGATTCGCACCACATTACTGTTCAGATCCCATGCGATGTCTGTGTGATGCGATTTCAGCCATACAAACTGTATAGCTGAAATCGCATCACATTCGGACCAAACACGCACAGGACCCTTTTTTTGGTCTGCACCAGAATCGCATGGGTGTTCACACATATGCGATTCGATTCTTGTCCAAACTGACAGTTCGCAGTGCGATATGCGAGCTGAAATGGGGGTGTCATTACCATTGTATGACACTCCCCAGCAGTTCGCATATGGCAGTGTGAACTGCCGTGCGAGTCGGGTGCGATGTGGGAACTCGCAGTGGATTCGCAGGGTTCCCGAATCGCACCAGTGTGAACCAAGCCTTACCGCATACAGCCTACAAATATCACCTGACTGCTCCCACCAAGGCTCGGTTCACACTGGTGCGATTCGGGAACCCTGCGGATCCACTGCGGGTTCCCACATCGCACACAATTCGCACGGCAGTTTACACTGCCATATGCGAACTGCTGGGGAGTGTCATAGAATGATAATGACACCCCCATTACAGCTCGCATATCGCACTGCGCACTGACAGTTAGGACAAGAATCGGATCGCATATGTGTGAACACCCATGCAATTCTGGTGTGGACCAAAAAAAGGGTCCTGTGCGTGTTTGGTCCAAATGAGATGCAACTTCAGCCATACAGTTTGTATGGCTGAAATCGCATCGCACAGACATCGCATGTGATCTGAACAGCAGTGCGGTGCGAATCACTTGCAATGTCGCACAGCGAACGAATGTGAACCAGCCCTAAGTTCATTCAGCCTTACTGGATGTAAGTATAAAAAGTGAGAAATCCACCCCTCCCCCACATAACACATCCTGGTCATATAGGAATTTTGCATATGTGATCAGGTGACCTCAGACACACACACTGCAATATAACAATGATAAGAAGATCACTCAAGCTCGGACTACATATATCCCCCCTAATCACTTGTCTATGTATATTCTGATGGCTGTTCACTGGAGCATTTCATCATGACATTGAACTGTGTCTCACCTCATGTTTTGAAAACATTTAGTCAAAACACAGGAGAGACAACAAATTCTAGGAGAGCTAGAAGGGAGAGGGGAGGGGGAGGGGGATGTGAATTGTGCACGGTTTACAAA
Organism: Rana temporaria; assembly: GCF_905171775.1. Lineage (NCBI taxonomy): Eukaryota > Metazoa > Chordata > Amphibia > Anura > Ranidae > Rana > Rana temporaria. Next base: position 116,308,535 of record NC_053499.1, on the reverse strand, counting down.
AACTGTGCATGGTCTGCAGACTTTGCTTTTTCTCTGAAAGTCAGTTTTATTTCCCTGAACAATAAAAAGAGGATTGCTCAGCGCTGGATTAACGCTGGATTATCATATGTGTCTCTGGGCACAGAGAATAGGAAATCTTATTCTCTACATTGTGACATCAAAAAACAAAATAAAAATAAATAAATTTGGGCTTACATCCACTTTAAGGCAAGCTTTTGGTCCAACCCACGCTGTAAGAACAGCAGGATTCTGGAGACCAATTAAGTACACGGATGCCACCCCATTTCCTCACACATGGATATGTAGGCCTTTCCAAGTGCGATGGTAAATCTTCCTAGAGGATAACTTCCGAGCCCTCCTCATGGTAGAAATCACTGAATCCGAAGTATGGGACCTTGCAACAGCAGGTCCTCTCATAGCGGTAGACGCTCAAGGGACATCTGCTACTAGACGCACTAGGTTGGCATGGCGTGGCCAATCCGGAGCAATTAGGATCATTGGAATCCCCTCTGCCTCTACTCTGCAAAGCAGATGAGGAAGGAGCTTCAGGGGAGGGAAGGCATATATTAGCCGATACTGACTCCTAGGTGCCACCAACGTGTCTGTCGCGTCTGCCCATGGGTCTCTTGACCTGGCCACAAACCTCAATACCTTCCGATTGAGTCAAGGAGCCAGGTGATCTACGTCCGGCTCGCCCTATACTTACCTGTCCTGCAAAGATTATGCTGGAAGCATCCCAGACTGACCATCTTCCGGTTACGGAGGTCACTGTCGGCCCGCCACGCTGCGTCTCGGCCATATAGACTGGTCATATGCGTGCCCTGGAGCATGTAACTCATCGGCCACCCATAGAGCGACGGGGCATGTCGTGGACGACCCATTGCGTAGCTAAGGTCGGCACATGCTCGCTGCCCGAAACTGGGGAGACTACAAGGATGTAGGATCCAGCCTGTCACCCAGTCGGCAGTTGATAGAAGATCACAGGAACAAAAAGCATCAAAAAATAGAAAAAACACCAGGAACATGGACCCAAAGGGTGCCTTGTCCTTGTCCTATACTAGGCAGAAAAAAACTGAGCTGCAAAATGTAGGGAGAGGGGTTGTACCCAGAGGGACTGCCCCCTGGGCGGTACTGTATATCGTTTGATGTGTTTAACATTTTCTAACAAGTTTTCTGTCACTCCTAAATGAAGGCTAATACTCGCTTTGTCAAGATTGCTGCTGTGTCTGTCCACGAACGGAAGAGGAAAAAAAAAAAAAAAGGAGGGGGAGAAAGAGGTAGGAGAGGGTGCAGCGGACAGAGGTGCAGATACTCCCTACATGGTAGGGTTTCCTGATCTCTTAGCATTCTTCTTATTCGCTCCCTTCTTTTGACCACCATTATTTCACGCATTCACCCCATCCAGGTATCTCTTTGGAATCTTGCTGTTCCCGGGCACCATCCTTAAAGCAATCTTCACAGCTCACTGCAGTCCTGCAAAGAAAAAAAGGACAAAATATTTTTCTGCCCCAAACCAGTTTTAAACCCTTCAAATCCCTCCCCCCTTGCAGCCCAATAGCCTCTTGCTCCAATCCGGCCATTGCTACCTTCCCCCCTTCAAAGGTGTCTCTTAATTACAGATCAGGGAAAATCTTTAAGGTGGAGTTCCGCCGAAAAAATAAATATTAGAAGTCAGCAGCTATAAATACTGCAGCTGCTGACTTCTAATATACAGTATGGACACTTACCTGTCCTGGGCGCCTGAGATGTCGGCACCCGAAGCTGATCTGTCGCTTGGCTCTCAGGTGCTGCTGCCGCCATCTTCTGTAAGGGAATCCGTTCCCTACTGCGCATGCGTGAGTGGCGCGCGATCCCACTAGTCCCCGCTGTCTTCTGGGATCTGTGTGTCTCCCAGAAGACAGCGAGGGAAAGGAGTAGGCGTCGGACGTGGTGTAGGTCACCACAGTGATCTATGCCCGGAAGTGGGAGAAAATACATGGATTACACGGTATCTGCTCCCTCTTCCCCCCTGAAAGGTGAAAAATGTGACACCTGAGAGGGGGGGGGGGGAGGATTCCAAAAAGTGGAAGTTCCATTTTTGGAAATTGTTCCCTTCACATACAGTCAGTCCACGAATCAACACTGATATAAATAAGGGGAAGAAAAAAAGAAAGAAAAAAACATATTAAAAAGGATAACTCCAGGATGAATCAACACTGATATAAGTAATATGCAAATATATGTTACACAAAGAGACAGCCACATAAACAAACACAGAAAGAGCCAGCCATACACATACACACAAAAGGTTGCCACCTCATCCCTTTAACCCCGAATACATATGAATTACACAAGTTCTGAGGCAAATTTATTGCAGAAAAGGCACTAAGTTTAATTACCACCTTAATTAGCCACAGAACCTGTGTAATTAATGTGTTCGGTCTTAAAGGGATGAGGTGGCAACCCTATGTATATGGAGGATCGCAGCGAGAGACAGGCCCCCATATGTATGGGCTCCGATTCTATCAAGTCCAAAAAAATATTAAGTATAAATGTCAGTAGAAACTAGTAATGCTGTGAAAAACTACCGAAAGAAGCCCAAAGACCAATGTGACAAGAGACAGTAGGGAAAAAACACTTCAAAAATCGCGCTCATGGCACTCTAAAGTTCATAGAAACAAGGATATGGAATGGTTGTATGTAATAACATGGTCCATTTATTATAAGAAAACTCCAAAAGTATATAAAAACAGTCTATAGGAAAAGTTAAAAATATTGGCTCCACAACTTCTATCCTAAAGTTCAAGAGATTAAGCTCTCACAGTTCCAGAGTACAGTCCCTCCAGAAAAAAGTGGCTGTTACAATACCTTGGAAGGCAGATGGTGAAGTAGCCGTGACGAGGAGAGGGCGATTGGATCCTCAGGTGGAACCTATGTCCTGGCGTTCCACACTGCTGTTAGATTCCCTAAATCTAGATCGTCCAAAGAGTGACCCGATCAGGGCCACAGCTCAGCTGGATCCCAAGAGAGACATGCTGCTGCTCGTTCCGTCCGTCCGTCAGGGGATGGCGTCATACGTCACCGTCAGGTCTGCATAGAGGCGTACAGCCGCTCGTTCCGTCTGTCGGGGATGGCGTGATGCGTCACCGCTGGGTCTGGAGGGAGACGTATGACTGCTTGATTCGATCCGTCGGAGATGGCGTCGCACGTCTGAAACTCCGATCTCCTGCCGAATCAGAGCACAAGCCGGGACTGACAGTGTGGATGTACACTGTCAGAGTGCATACGAAGTTGTTACTGCCCTCTGGTGGAGAACCTTAGGTCCCGAGCGCAAGCGAAAAAATAGTGAAGTCAAAAATAGGAGTAAAAGAGTAAATCTTATTGCAAATGGATGAAACAAATATTAAAAATGATGTATGTAGGTAGCCTTGACGACGCGTTTGAAAAAGCACTCTGAAGCGCGAAACGCGTCGTCAAGGCTACCTACATACATAATTTTTAATATTTGTTTCATCCATTTGCAATAAGATTTACTCTTTTACTCCTATTTTTGACTTCACTATTTTTTCGCTTGAGCTCGGGACCTAAGGTTCTCCACCAGAGGGCAGTAACAACTTCGTATGCACTCTGACAGTGTACATCCACACTGTCAGTCCCGGCTTGTGATTCGGCAGGAGATCGGAGTTTCAGACGTGCGACGCCATCTCCAAAGGATCGAATCAAGCAGTCATACGTCTCCCTCCAGACCCAGCGGTGACGCATCACGCCAACCCCGACAGACGGAACGAGCGGCTGTACGCCTCTATCCAGACCCGACGGTGACGTATGACGCCATCCCCTGACGGACGGAACGAGCAGCAGCACGTCTCTCTTGGGATCCAGCTGAGCTGTGGCCCCGATCGGGTCACTCTTTGGACGATCTAGATGCCCCCCTCCTTTAGGGAATCTAACAGCAGTGTGGAACGCCAGGACATAGGTGTCACCTGAGGATCCCATCGCCCTCTCCTCGTCACGGCTACTTCACCATCTGCCTTCCAAGGTATTGTAACAGCCACTTTTTTCTGGAGGGACTGTTCTCTGGAACTGTGAGAGCTTAATCTCTTGAGCTTTAGGATAGAAGTTGTGGAGCCAATATTTTTAACTTTTCCTATAGACTGTTTTTATATACTTTTGGAGTTTTCTTATAATAAATGGACCATGTTATTACATACAACCATTCCATATCCTTGTTTCTATGAACTTTAGAGTGCCATGAGCGCGATTTTTGAAGTGTTTTTTGTTGTGTTGGTACTTCCGGGTGCCTTTATTTTCGCAGCTCTGGCTCATCTTTTCTACACCTTATTGATGAACTAACTAAGTAATTATCTTCATTAAGAACTCTGCTATCCCTGTTTCAGCGCCTGTGTATTTGTTGAGTTTTTAAGAGACAGTAGGGGTTATTTACAAAAGTCAAATCCACTTTGTACTACAAGTGCACTTTCAAGTGCAGTCGCTGTAGATCTGAGGAAGACATGCAAGAAAAATAAAAAACAGCATTTTTGGTTGCACATGATTGGATGATAAAATCAGTAGAGCTTCTTACAGCGATCTACAGCGACTGCACTTACAAGTGCACTTGTAGTGCAAAGTGGATTTGCCTTTTGTAAATAACCCCCAGTTTATATGTTTGTATGGGTAGTAGTGTATATCCAAAAAAGGATATGACTTGTGTGTGAAGGAAGTCTGAAAAAAGTGTGATGAGACACCGAACGGGGATACTCTCTCTTGACTGTTAGTAACGCGTTTCCTTTGTTTTTTGTGCCACTTTGTTATATCTTGTAAGAGAAAGTACATTCGATCAATTGCGCTCAATCAGCTGAATAAAGAGAGAGTGAGTAATTAGAATTCTCTTTCACATTGAGTTCATGTGGAGGGGTACATTTGTGGCACAAGGACAGTTGAAGTGTTCTTAGATAAGCTGACTGTGGATGGCTACCAGCTTGTGACAGGCTAGAAGTAACTCTGTGGAAGGCAAAGACAGAAGGAGAAACGCATTATTAAGACATTTTATTCCATAAAAGAAAATTGGTAACTCACAAGATGTATGACATGTCAGCGCATGTGGCATTAATAATGTGGTTCATCCACTCGTGGGGAAGACGATCTTCTCATTGGTGAAGAGGCAGCTGATGGTTCCCAGAGCTTCTAGACACTCAGGACAGCTCACAGACAGCGGTGTACGTCACTTTCGGCTGAAGAGAGAGCGGAGAGGAGTGCGGCCGTTTTTAGTATGCATGCTCCTTCATCAGGCTAAGAATCAGGCTTGCTTGGTTTCCTATGTTTGGATTGGCACCATACATCTCACACTTGGTTAATTGAGTCTTCCTTCACACACAAGTCATATCCTTTTTGTGGATATACACCACTACTCAATGAACACATATAGCTAGATTCAGCAAGGGCGTCCTAACTTTGCGGCGACGTAGTGTATCGTGTTTACACTACGCCGCCGTAAGTTAGCGAGGCAAGTACATGATTCACATAGTACTTGCCTGCTAAGTTACGGCGGCGTAGCCTAAAGCGGGCAGGCGTAAGGGCGCCTAATTCAAAATAGGCTGAGGGGGCGTGTTTAATGTGAATTTTGTTTGACCTGACGTGATTGGCGTTTTTTTGGAACGGCGCATGCGCCGTCCACCTACATATCCCAGTGTGCATTGCGGCAACGTACGCCGCACGGGCCTATTGGTTTCGACGTGGACGTAAATGACGTAAATCCCTATTCACGGACGACTTACGCAAACGACGTAACATTTTCAAATTTAGACGCGGGAACGGCGGCCATACTTAACATTACTATTCCAGCTATTTGATGGAATAACTTTAGGCCTGATAATGCATTACGTAAACGGCGTATCTGTACTGCGTCGGCCGGGCGTACATTCGTGAATAGGCGTATCTAGTGATTTACATATTCTACGCCGACCACAATGAAAGCGCCACCTAGCGGTCAGCCTAAAAATTACACTTTAGGATACGAGGGTGTAAGACACTTACGCCGCTCGTATCTGAGCCTAATTTAAGCGTATCTGGTTACCAGAATACGCTTAAATTAGCGCCGACGCAAATTCTGACTTAGGCTGGCGTATCTACTGATACGCCAGCCTAAGTCTCTCTGAATCTAGCTAATACTGTCTCTTCTTGCATTGGTCTTTGGGTTTCTTTTGATCGTTTTTCACAGCATTACTAGTTTCTACTGATATTTATACTTAATAGTTGTTTGGATTTTATGGAATTGAAGCCCATACATATCACTACCTGTAGACTTCCTGCTTTTCTTTATTTGGGGGGCACAGGTGTGCACTCGGTTGCTCTATGGGCCCCTGCCACAGTTCCCGGGATAGACGCCTCAGGCAACCCTCCCAAGTTCTAGTGTCACAGATTCTGCTGACTTGTGAGTATATAAAAGGATAGTTTTTTCCCCCTTTCACCTATGAATTACTTTTGCCAAAATATGAGTATCATTAGACCACACTCGCTTATTTCTATCCCTTTGCAGATATGGATGCACCTGCCCCTGAACAGTGGTATAAACCACGAAACGCGTCGTCTTATCTGGATGCACCTTGTTCCATATAGATGTACCTGTGTACTTTATTTATTCTAATTTTACTCCAATATTTTTTAAGTGATCTTACAACCTGGAGGACATTTTCATATGCCACACAACGCAATGTGCTATGACTGTTTTCTATGTTTATGGCCTATCATACATTATCTGTATTATTTATTAATTATATATGCTACATCATGTACTGTTCAGACAATAACATACTTTTTACAATGGACGTCTACTTTAGCCATACTGTACATGCCTCATACAAAGTCCCAACCTTTTTTTCATTTATATACTGATTCAGGGATGAAGAAATATACATCCATACGTTTCATTTAAAGTCACAATCTTCCTCCCCCATATACAGCAAGAGACAGCCCCCCCCCCATATACAGCAAGTGACAGCCCCCCATATACGAGAGACAATCCTCCACATACAGCGAGAGACAGCCCCCCCTTATGCAGCGAGAGACAGCCCCCCCTTATGCAGCGAGAGACAGCAGTCCCCCATATACAGCGATAGACAGCCCCCCCCATATACGAGAGACAGTCCCCCCCACATACGAGAGACAGTCCCCCCCCATATACAACAAGAGACAGTCCCCCCCCATATACAGCGACAGTCCCCCCCCCATATACAGCGAGAGACAGTCCCCCCCCCATATACAGCGAGAGACAGTCCCCCCCCCATATACAGCGAGAGACAGTCCCCCCCCCATATACAGCGAGAGACAGTCCCCCCCCCCCATATACAGCGAGAGACAGTCCCCCCCCCCATATACAGGGAGAGACAGTCCCCCCCCCCATATACAGCGAGAGACAGTCCACCCCATATACAGCCAGAGACAGTCCCCCCATATACAGCCAGAGACAGTCCCCCCATATACAGCCAGAGACAGTCCCCCCATATACAGCCAGAGAAGGAGCCCCCCCATATACAGCCAGAGACAGCAGTCCCCCCATATACAGCGAGAGACGGTCCCCCCCATATACAGCGAGAGACGGTCCCCCCCATATACAGCGAGAGACGGTCCCCCCCATATACAGCGAGAGACGGTCCCCCCCATATACAGCGAGAGACGGTCCCCCCCATATACAGCGAGAGACGGTCCCCCCCATATACAGCGAGAGACCAGTCTCCCCCCCCCCATATACAGCGAGAGACAGTCCCCCCCATATACAGCGAGAGACAGTCCCCCCCCATATACAGCGAGAGACAGTCCCCCCCCCCCCATATACAGCGAGAGACAGTCCCCCCATATACAGCCAGAGAAAGTCCCCCCATATACAGCAAAAGATAGGAGCCCCCCCTATACAGCAAGAGACAGCAGTACCCCATATACAGCAAGAGACAGCAGTACCCCATATACAGCGAGAGACAGTCCCCCCCCATATACAGCGAGAGACAGCAGTCCCCCCCATATACAGCGAGAGACAGCAGTCCCCCCCATATACAGCGAGAGACAGCAGTCCCCCCCATATACAGCGAGAGACAGCAGTCCCCCCCATATACAGCGAGAGACAGCAGTCCCCCCCATATACAGCGAGAGACAGCAGTCCCCCATTATACAGCGGGAGACAGTCCCCCCATATACAGCGAGAGACAGTCCCCCCCACATACAGCGAGAGACGGTCCCCCCCACATACAGCGAGAGACGGTCCCCCCCACATACAGCGAGAGACGGTCCCCCCATATACAGCGAAAGACGGTCCCCCCATATACAGCGAGAGACAGTCCCCCCCATATACAGCGAGAGACAGTCCCCCCCATATACAGCGAGAGACAGTCCCCCCCTATATACAGCGAGAGACAGTCCCCCCCCCATATACAGCAAGAGACAGGAGCCCCCCATATACAGCAAGAGACAGGAGCCCCCCATATACAGCAAGAGACAGGAGCCCCCCATATACAGCGAGAGACAGTCCCCCCCCACATACAGCGAGAGACAGTCCCCCCATATACAGTGAGAGACAGTCTCCCCCAATATACAGCGAGAGACAGCAGTCCCCCCCATATACAGCAGTCCCCCCCATATACAGCGAGAGACAGCAGTCCCCCCCATATACAGCGAGAGACAGCAGTCCCCCCCATATACAGCGAGAGACAGCAGTCCCCCCCATATACAGCCAGAGACAGTGCCCCCATATACAGCCAGAGACAGTCCCCCCATATACAGCCAGAGAAGGAGCCCCCCATATACAGCAAGAGACAGCAGTCCCCCCATATACAGCAAGAGACGGTCCCCCCCATATACAGCAAGAGACGGTCCCCCCCATATACAGCGAGAGACGGTCCCCCCCATATACAGCGAGAGACGGTCCCCCCCATATACAGCGAGAGACGCCCCCCCCCCCCCCCCATATACAGCGAGAGACGGCCCCCCCCCATATACAGCGAGAGACAGTCCCCCCCCCCATATACAGCGAGAGACCAGTCTCCCCCCCCATATACAGCGAGAGACAGTCCCCCCCATATACAGCGAGAGACAGTCCCCCCCATATACAGCGAGAGACAGTCCCCCCCATATACAGCGAGAGACAGTCCCCCCCCATATACAGCGAGAGACAGTCCCCCCCCATATACAGCGAGAGACAGTCCCCCCATATACAGCCAGAGAAAGTCCCCCCATATACAGCCAGAGAAAGTCCCCCCATATACAGCAAGAGACAGGAGCCCCCCCTATACAGCAAGAGACAGCAGTACCCCATATACAGCAAGAGACAGTCCCCCCCCATATACAGCGAGAGACAGCAGTCCCCCCCCATATACAGCGAGAGACAGCAGTCCCCCCCATATACAGCGAGAGACAGCAGTCCCCCCCATATACAGCGAGAGACAGCAGTCCCCCCCATATACAGCGAGAGACAGCAGTCCCCCATTATACAGCGGGAGACAGTCCCCCCCATATACAGCGGGAGACAGTCCCCCCATATACAGCGGGAGACAGTCCCCCCATATACAGCGGGAGACAGCCCCCCCATATACAGCGAGAGACAGCCCCCCCATATACAGCGGAGAGACAGTCCCCCCCCCTCTACAGCGAGAGACAGTCCCCCCCATATACAGCGAGAGACAGTCCCCCCCATATACAGCGAGAGAACAGTCCCCCCCCATATACAGCGAGAGACAGTCCCCCCCTATATACAGCGAGACAGTCCCCCCCATATACAGCGAGAGACTGGAGCCCCCATATACAGCGAGACTACAGTCCCCCATATACAGTGAGAGACAGTCTCCCCCAATATACAGCCAGAGAAAGTCCCCCCATATACAGCGAGAGACAGCAGCCCCCCCCCATATACAGCGAGAGACAGCAGTCCCCCCCATATACAGCGAGAGACAGCAGTCCCCCCCATATACAGCGAGAGACAGCAGTCCCCCCCATATACAGCGAGAGACAGCAGTCCACCCCATATACAGCCAGAGACAGTCCCCCCATATACAGCCAGAGACAGTCCCCCCATATACAGCCAGAGAAGGAGCCCCCCCATATACAGCAAGAGACAGCAGTCCCCCCATATACAGCGAGAGACAGCAGTCCCCCCATATACAGCGAGAGACGGTCCCCCCATATACAGCGAGAGACGGTCCCCCCCCCATATACAGCGAGAGACGGTCCCCCCCCCCATATACAGCGAGAGACGGTCTCCCCCCCCCCATATACAGCGAGAGACAGTCCCCCCATATACAGCGAGAGACAGTCCCCCCCATATACAGCGAGAGACAGTCCCCCCCATATACAGCGAGAGACAGTCCCCCCCATATACAGCGAGAGACAGTCCCCCCCATATACAGCGAGAGACAGTCCCCCCCATATACAGCGAGAGACAGTCCCCCCCATATACAGCGAGAGACAGTCCCCCCCCCATATACAGCGAGAGACAGTCCCCCCCATATACAGCCAGAGAAAGTCCCCCCATATACAGCAAGAGACAGGAGCCCCCCCTATACAGCAAGAGACAGCAGTACCCCATATACAGCAAGAGACAGTCCCCCCCCATATACAGCGAGAGACAGCAGTCCCCCCCATATACAGCGAGAGACAGCAGTCCCCCCATATACAGCGAGAGACAGCAGTCCCCCATTATACAGCGGGAGACAGTCCCCCCCATATACAGCGGGAGACAGTCCCCCCATATACAGTGAGAGACAGTCCCCCCCACATAAAGCGAGAGACGGTCCCCCCATATACAGCGAAAGACGGTCCCCCCATATACAGCGAGAGACAGTCCCCCCATATACAGCGAGAGACAGTCCCCCCATATACAGCGAGAGACAGTCCCCCCCATATACAGCGAGAGACAGTCCCCCCCTATATACAGCGAGAGACAGTCCCCCCCCCCCATATACAGCAAGAGACAGGAGCCCCCCATATACAGCGAGAGACAGTCCCCCCCCCCCCATATACAGCGAGAGACAGTCCCCCCCCCCGAGAGACAGTCCCCCCCCCATATACAGTGAGAGACAGTCTCCCCCAATATACAGCCAGAGAAAGTCCCCCCCATATACAGCGAGAGACAGCCCCCCCCCTATATACAGCGAGAGACAGCAGTCCCCCCCATATACAGCGAGAGACAGCAGTCCCCCCCATATACAGCGAGAGACAGCAGTCCCCCCCATATACAGCGAGAGACAGCAGTCCCCCCCATATACAGCGAGAGACAGCAGTCCCCCCCATATACAGCGAGAGACAGTCCCCCCCATATACAGCGGGAGACAGTCCCCCCCATATACAGCGGGAGACAGTCCCCCCCATATACAGCGGGAGACGGTTCCCCCCATATACAGCGGGAGACAGTCCCCCCCATATACAGCGAGAGACGTCCCCCCCATATACAGCGAGAGACGTCCCCCCCATATACAGCGAGAGACGGTCCCCCCCATATACAGCGAGAGACAGTCCCCCCCCATATACAGCGAGAGACAGTCCCCCCATATACAGCCAGAGAAAGTCCCCCCATATACAGCAAGAGACAGGAGCCCCCCCTATACAGCAAGAGACAGCAGTACCCCATATACAGCAAGAGACAGTCCCCCCCCCCCATATACAGCGAGAGACAGCAGTCCCCCATATACAGCGAGAGACAGCAGTCCCCCCATATACAGCGAGAGACAGCAGTCCCCCCATATACAGCGAGAGACAGCAGTCCCCCCATATACAGCGAGAGACAGCAGTCCCCCCATATACAGCGAGAGACGGTCCCCCCCCATATACAGCGAGAGACAGTCCCCCCCCATATACAGCGAGAGACGGTCCCCCCATATACAGCGAGAGACGGTCCCCCCATATACAGCGAGAGACGGTCCCCCCATATACAGCGAGAGACGGTCCCCCCATATACAGCGAGAGACGGTCCCCCCATATACAGCGAGAGACAGTCCCCCCCATATACAGCGAGAGACAGTCCCCCCCATATACAGCGTGAGACAGTCCCCCCCTATATACAGCGGGAGACAGTCCCCCCCTATATACAGCGAGAGACAGTCCCCCCCATATACAGCAAGAGACAGGAGCCCCCCATATACAGCGAGAGACAGGAGCCCCCCGAGAGACAGTCCCCCCCCACATACAGCGAGAGACAGTCCCCCCATATACAGTGAGAGACAGTCTCCCCCCATATACAGCGAGAGACAGTGCCCCCATATACAGCGAGAGACAGTCCCCCCCTATATACAGCGAGAGACAGTCCCCCCCCCATATACAGCAAGAGACAGTCCCCCCCCATATACAGTGAGAGACAGTCCCCCCCCACATACAGCGAGAGACAGTCCCCCCCAATATACAGCGAGAGACAGTCCCCCCCAATATACAGCGAGAGACAGTCCCCCCCTATATACAGAGAGAGACAGTCCCCCCCATATACAGCGAGAGAAAGTCCCCCCATATACAGCCAGAGAAAGTCCCCCCATATACAGCAAGAGACAGGAGCCCCCCCATATACAGCAAGAGACAGTCCCCCCCATATACAGCGAGAGACAGCAGTCCCCCCATATACAGCGAGAGACAGCAGTCCCCCCCATATACAGCGAGAGACAGCAGTCCCCCCCATATACAGCGAGAGACAGCAGTCCCCCCCATATACAGCGAGAGACAGCAGTCCCCCCATATACAGCGAGAGACAGCAGTCCCCCCCCATATACAGCGAGAGACAGCAGTCCCCCCCATATACAGCGAGAGACAGCAGTCCCCCCCACATACAGCGAGAGACAGCAGTCCCCCATTATACAGCGAGAGACAGTCCCCCCCATATACAGCGAGAGACGGTCCCCCCATATACAGCGAGAGACGGTCCCCCCATATACAGCGAGAGACGGCCCCCCCCCCCACATACAGCGAGAGACGGTCCCCCCATATACAGGGAGAGACAGTCCCCCCATATACAGCAGGAGACGGTCCCCCCCATATACAGCGAGAGACAGTCCCCCCATATATAGCGAGAGACAGTCCCCCCCCATATACAGCGAGAGACAGGAGCCCCCTATATACAGCGAGAGACAGGAGCCCCCCATATACAGCGAGAGACAGTCCCCCCCCGAGAGACAGTCCCCCCCCACATACAGCGAGAGACAGTCTCCCCCCCATATACAGCGAGAGACAGTCCCCCCATATACAGCGAGAGACAGTCCCCCCCATATACAGCGAGAGACAGCCCCGCTCTCTGGCAGAAGTTCCAGCAGAAAAAAAGTCATGTAAATTCCCTTTTTCTTTTTGCAGAGCAGCACTGAGCACCACTTCCTGTATTACTCTGTATCATGTGACCAAACAGTCACATGATCTGCTGACATCACCAGGGTCCTTCTACTGGTTAGCAACCAGCCGCTACTATAGCGGGACGGCTTCCTGAGCTGATTATGTCCTCCTCATCCGACAGCAGCCGAGAGGGGTGAGGATGCACACTTCACTTGTATATTATACTGTGTATGTGTATATATTATACTGCGCGTGTGTTTATACTATACTTTGTATATTATACGGTGTGTGTAAATATTATACTGTGTGTTGGGGTGATTTCTATTGCTGGAGTATGTGAAGTCTGTGTCCATTGCTGGGCTCGGAGTGTCTGTTGTTGTTGGGTTGTGTCCTGAATTTAGTACACTGACAGGCGGAGGATTAGGACCTGTTCGCACATCTTGGGCTCTCTAATCCCTCTGATCCTTTCCAGCCAATGAAGGAGCCATTTTAGCCTGTGTTTGGCACTGCAGTTGCTATGGTGTTGAGCATGTGATCAGCTATGACAGCAGCCATTGGAGAGCCAATTCACACCATGTGCAGTTCTCTGCCTTATTTTCCTCATTGAAAAATGCAAGTACATGCAATGGCAGCAGAAAATAATAGTTTTTGTGCGTCATGTTCAGATCACAATGCTGTGTTTAACCAGTTAAAGTGGAGTTCCACCCAAAAGTGGAACTTTCGCTTTAAGTACTCCTCGCCCCCTTACATGCCACATTTTGCATGTCATTTGGGAGGGGTGCTCTTAGTTTTGAGTGGGACTTCCTGCTTCCGACTGCAGGCGTCTCCTCCTCTGCCCCTCCTTTCCGGCAATCTTCTGGGACACGTGACAGGTCCCAGAAGATTGCCTGTCCACTGGGAGAGCTCAGCGCGACTCACACATGCGCAGTGCGCCCCCGTGAAGCCGCAGGCTGTCACGGCCGGGTGCCCACAGTTTGAATGAAGTCGCCGGGGAGAGGGGGGGGAGAGGAGCGAGGCTCGGTGCGGCCGCATCGCTGGATCATGGGACAGGTGAGTGTCTGTTTATTAAAAGTCATCAACTATACTTTTTGTAGCTACTGACTTTTAATAAACAAAAAAAAAGCCAGGAACGCCGCTTTAAGGACCGAGACCATTTTTGACACTGTTGTTTGCAAGTTAAAATTAGTATTTTTTGCTAGAAAATTTCTTAGCACCCCCAAACATTATATATATTTCACACTGCAATTGTACAGCGGTCTTTCAAACGCAATTTTTTTTGGGAAAAAATAAAAAAATTTGACTAAAAAAAAATAAGAAAACTGTAAAGTTGGCCCAATTTGTTTGTATATTGTGAAAGAGGAAGTTACGCAGAGTAAATAGATACCGAACATGTTATGGTTGAAAATTGCACGCAGATGTGGAATGGCGGCAAACGTCCGTACTTACAAATCTCCATATACCACACTAAAAATTTTTTTAACAGTTAAAGCGTAATTCCTACAAAAATTTTTTTTTTTAAAGTTAGTAGCTACAAAAACTGCAGCTGCTGACTTTTAATAATCGGCATTGTCACTGTGGGCGCCTGGCTGTGGACCGTGACTGGCCGAGCAATCATCTGGGACCTGTGATCGACGAGAGGGAAGGGGGGAGAGGTGAACGTCCGGCGCTGCGGTGCCCTAGGAGGAAGTGGGAGCTGGAACCCTCTAAAAAGAGTGGCATGTCAGAGGGTCACCTTCCCTTAAAGCAGAAGTTCAACTTTTGGGTGGAACTCCGCTTTAACAGATTAGAGTTACAGAGGAGGTCTTGTGCTAGAAATATTGCTCACACTCTGACGATAACGGCGAAACCTCACATGTGTGATTTTAACACTGTTTACATTTGTGGGCGCGACTTGCGTATGCATTTTCTTTGCTGTGCGAGCAAATGGGGACGGGGGCGCTTTAAAACATTTTTTTTTCTTATTTAGTGTAAATGTTAGATCTGAGGTCTTTTTGACCCCAGATCTCATATTTGAGAGGGCCTGTCATGCTTTTTTCTATTACAAGGGATGTTTACATTCCATAGGAATAGAAGTGACCCAAATAATTTTTTTTAAAAGGGCCGTGTAAAATAAATTTTTTCCCTTATCGTCCATGGACGGACACAGCCTTCAAAGTCTTGACATATGGGTTATGTTCCTGTTCATAGGAGAGGACTAGGCAGAACATGTTAGATATTTAAATACATGTTACTTTAACAGAGTTGAACAGCCCCGCCCAGGGGGCAGTCCCTCTGGACATAACGCTCCTCCCTGCAGCATGCAGCCTCAGTTTTTTTTCTGCCTAGCAGAGGAGAAGGACGTGGCTCCCTTTGGGCCCAGCGCCCTGAAGAAATGTTTTGTTTTTATTTTATTTTGTTTTAAGATTCTTCTATCAACTGCCGGCTGGGCGACAGGCTGGATATATAGATCCTTGTAGTCTTCCCAGTCCGGCCATCGAGCGTATGTACAACTTAGCTAAGCGTTGGGTCTGCCACGACATACCCCATGACTCCTGGGGTGGCCGGTGGGCTTTTTGCTCCAGGGTCCACACATGACTGGGCTGTTTTGTCTCACTCACAATGGACCGGGCTGACAGCTACTCCGTACCATCGTTTGTGGGTCTGTCAGGGACGCGCCAGCATGTCCTCGCAAGGACGGGTAAGTACGGTTCCTCCTGCCTCGGCAGGATGGAACAGCTGGGCATTCCCAGGATTAAGGGGTTCTCCTGTCCTCCCTTTCCCTGCTCTCTGTCGCCATTTCCCCTCCTGCCCCAGGGCCCGCTGCGACTGGGGTGTACCTGTGGGGGGCTCCGGGACCCTGTGGGGCGCCGGGGTCCACTTTCTGTGAGGGGGGGGTCTGTCTCCTGGGAAGTCTCTAGCACTGGCTTTCTGAACGGAGCACACCTCACGGATTTTACCTCACTGATTTTACCTCACAGTTTTTTTCCTCACACACACACACGCTGTGTATACAAGGAAGACAGGCAGCTGTGTGAGCGGTCTCCCTCTGGGTGGTGAGTCCCCTGGGTAAACCCCCCCCCCCCCCCCCCCCCCCCGGTCGGCACAGCAAGGAGGGTAGACTTCTTTCTTTCAAATTTATTTTATTTTCAGAAAAAAAAAATTACAATAAATCACAATACATATCAATATGGACATTACCTAGTAAATGTCAGCAGGAACTTAATAAGACTTTTAGAGAGAGGGGGATAGAAAATCTCCCCTTCAGATTTGAGAAGGAGAGAAAAAAGATCATACATTGTAATAAAATATGTGAGTTTTAAAAGTTAACCACTTCAGCCCCGGACCATATTGCTGGTCAATGACCGGGCCACTTTTTGTGATTCGGCACTGCGTCGCTTTAACTGACAATTGCACGGTCGTGCGACGTGGCTCCCAAACAAAATTGGCGTCCTTTTTTCCCCCCCACAAACAGAGCTTTCTTTTGGTGGTATTTGATCACCTCTGCGGTTTTTATTTTTTGCGCTATAAACAAAAATAGAGCGACAATTTTGAAAAAAAAAAATATTTTTTAATTTTTTCTGTAATAAATATCCCCAAAAATATATAAAAAAAACAATTTTTTTCCTCAGTTTAGGCCGATACGTATTCTTCTACATATTTTTCATAAAAAAAATATCGCAATAAGCGTTTATTGATTGGTTTGCGCAAAAGTTATAGCGTCTACAAAATAGGGGATAGTTTTATGGCATTTTTATTTTTATTTTTTTACTAGTAATGGCGGCGATCAGCGATTTTATCGGTACTGCGACCTTATGGCGGACACTTCAGACACTTTGGCACATTTTTGGGACCATTGGCATTTTTATAGCGATCAGTGCTATAAAAATGCATTGATTACTATAAAAATGCCACTGGCAGGGAAGGGGTTAACACTAGGGAAGCGAGTCAGACCTCCGAAACGGAGCCGTAGCGGACAGGTACACCCGCAAAGCACATACCACATCTAAAGTATGCAGCACAACCTCCTTAGGATGTGCCGGTCGAGGACACAAGGATGGAAGTACAATGTCCTCGTTAAGGTAAAAGGCCAAAACCACCTTCGGAAGAAAGGAAGGTTGCAGGCGCAAAACCGCCTTATCCTTATGGAGGACCAAGTATGGCGACTTGCAAGACAAGGCCGCCAATTCAGAAACACGTCTGACAGACGTAATGGCCACCAAAAAGGCCACCTTCTGAGATAGTGTCAAGAGAGGAATCTCTCTGATGTTTTCAAAGGGAGGTTCCTGAAGAACCGAGAGCACCAGATTCAGATCCCATGGAGGAAGAGGTGGTTTAAGAGGGCGAAGTATATGACGCATCCCCTGCACAAAAGAGACCAGAAAATGGGCTGCCATAATATTTTTAAAAAGCTGGGTTGTTCATTATGGTTTTGGTAAATGACTAACTTGATTAACCACTTAAGCCCCGGACCAATATGCTGCCTAAAGACCCAAGGTGTTTTTACAGTTCGGGACTGCGTCGCTTTAACAGACAATTGCGCGGTCGTGCGACGTGGCCCCCAAACAAAATTGGCGTCCTTTTTTCCCCACAGATAGAGCTTTCTTTTGGTGGTATTTGATCACACCTGCGGTTTTTAGTTTTTGCGCTATAAACAAAAATAGAGCGACAATTTTGAAAAAAATGCAATATTTTTTACTTTTTGCTATAATAAATATCCCCCAAAAACATATATAATTTTTTTTTCCTCAGTTTAGGCCGATACGTATTCTTCTACCTAGTTTTGGTAAAAAAAATCGCAATAATCGTTTATCGGTTGGTTTGCGCAAAATTTATAGCGTTTACAAAATAGGGGATAGTTTTATTGCATTTTTATTTTTTTTTATTTTTTTACTACTAATGGCGGCGATCAGCGATTTTTTTTTTTTTTTTTTTGTTTTTCTTGACTGCGACTTTATGGCAGGACACTTCGGACAATTTTGACACATTTTTGGGACCATTGTCATTTTCACAGCAAAAAATGCATTTAAATTGCATTCTTTATTGTGAAAATGACAGTTGCAGTTTGGGAGTTAACCACAGGGGGCGCTGTAACATTTAGGGTTCACTGTGTGTGTGTGTTTACAACTGTAGGGGGGTGTGGCTGTAGGACTGACGTCATCGATCGAGTCTCCCTAATAAAAGGGATCACTTGATCGATGCGCCGCCATAGTGAAGCACGGGGAAGCCATGTTTACATACGGCTCTCCCCGTTCTTCAGCTCCGGGGAGCGATCGTAACGGGGCGGCTATAAACGAATAGCCGCGCCGTCGTCCCGGATCGCTCCCCGAGGCTTACCGACCGACGCATGTACCGGGGGGGGGGGGTCCCGATCGGACCCCCAACCCACGTCAAGCAGAGGACGTACAGGTACGTACATGTGCCTGTCCGTGCCATTCTGCTGACGTATATTTACATGAGGAGGTCGGCAAGTGGTTAAGTTTAAATATGATTTATTCGTTCTCTCTCCTCCCCTTCCCCGGGCTGTCCGTGCCGTTCTCTCCTCCCCTTCCCCCGTCCATGCAGTGCTCTTTCCTCCGTTCCGTCTCTCTCCTCCCCTTCCCCGGGCTGTCCGTGCCGTTCTGTCCTCCCGTTCCCCCGTCCATGCAGTGCTCTTTCCTCCGTGCCGTTCTCTCTCCTCCCCTTCCCCGGGCCGTCCGTGCCGTTCTCTCCTCCCCTTCCCCCGTCCGTCCGTCCGTCCGTCCGTCCCGTTCTCTTTCCACCCCCCTCCCCGTCCATGCAGTTCCCGTTCTCTTTTCCCCCGTCCGTCCGTGCCGCTCTCCCCCCTCAATCTGTCAGGGGGGAGAGCGGAGGTAGGAGCCGCTAAGCCCGGCTCCTACCTTTTCAGAATGAACAGAGTCGGTGGTCACTGACTCTGTTCATTCATATAACTGAGCATCGTAAGCTCCTGTGTTTACGATGCTTCAGTTTATGAATGGAGGGAAGCTCCTCCATTCATAAGCATGTTTTTTTCGCAGATAAATTGTGCATGAGAATATTTAAATGATTCTACATATTTCACAGTGAACAATTTAGTCATTCCCTGTTATTATTTGATTGTATGATGTGTTGTGTGTTTTTTTTTTTTTCCCCCTCAGTGAGTCCTCAAAATGGCTGGATGCCCATTACGATCCTGTTGCAGGTCTGAATTCATTATCATCCTGCATTGGTAAGTACATTGGTAATTCTCCAGTTCTGGAGACCTCACGTACAAAAGATATTGGTAAGATAGGCAGCGAAACTGGTAAAATGTCTGAGGGATAAAACATATCAGGAACTGATAAACACTATAAATTTATATATTTTTGGGGGATATTTATTATAGCAAAAAGGAAAAAAATATTGCATTTTTTTCAAAATTGTCGCTCTATTTTTGTTTATAGCGCAAAAAATAAAAACCGCAGAGGTGATCAAATGCCACCAAAAGAAAGCTCTATTTGTGGGAAAAAAAGGACGCCAATTTTGTTTGGGAGCCACGTCGCACGACCGCGCAATTGTCAGTTAAAGCGACGCAGTGCCAAATCGCTATATAGGTGAAGTTGATCCAGGGAAAATCCAATTGCCTCTCGGGGGATCAGGAAGGAATTTTTTCCCCTGCTCTTAAGAAAGAATCCAGACCTTTTTATAAGTAATCTACTGAGCTTTACAGAACCAGCTCTTGAGGGAGTCTATTCCACATTTCCACAGCTCTTACTGTGAAGAAACCTTTCCGTATTTGGAGATTAAGTCTCCAATAGTCAAATATAAAATCCTATATTAATTCTCACAACATGTTTAAATTATTTCTATCCTACTGTAGCAAATTGGATCATTCTCTGCTGGGGTTTTTGCCTTTCTCTGGATCAACTGTGGGTGAGAATTGTGTATATGGTTTTTCTTTTTTCTCCCCTTTTATTGGTTAAACTAGATGGACTTGTGTCCTTTTTCAAACGGATTAACTATGTAACCATAGATACTTTCAAATTATTTATGTTTTTAAATGATAATTGACAACTTATTAATTTTATCAAAGGAAGCTGCACATCATGTAGAATTAAAGGGGTTGTAAAGGTACAATTTTTTTTTTCCTAAATGGCTTCCTTTACCTTAGTGCAGTCCTCCTTCACTTACCTCATCCTTCCATTTTGCTTTTAAATGTCCTTATTTCTTCTGAGAAATCCTCACTTCCTGTTCTTCTGTCTGTAACTACACACAGTAATGCAAGACTTTCTCCGTGGTGTGAAGTATCGTGCTCGCTTCCTCCCTTGGACTACGGGAGAGTCAGGACGCTCTCTACGTTGCAGATAGAGAAAGGAGCTGTGTGTTAGTGGGCGTCCTGACTCTCCTGTCACTTTTATCAGCAGTGGTAGAGGGGCCTTACCGAAGCCGTCGGCGGAGGCGATTGGGTCCTTCTAGTGGCTGGGTATGGAGACGAGTGAGGGGAAGATGGCCCCCACCCATCTCCATAGCACAAAAATAAAATTGTAATTTGAAAAAAATAAATAAAATGCCCCGTTAAGAGCTATGGGCGGAAGTGACGTTTTGACGTCGCTTCCGCCCATAGCTCTTAGTGGGGCATTTTATTTTATTTTTTCAAATTACAATTTTATTTTGAATTAATTTTTTTGCCTTGCATTATAGTGTAAATATGAGATCTGAGGTCTTTTTGACCCAAGATCTCATATTTCATGGGGATGTGTTCTTTTAAAAGAAGGAAAAAAAAAACGTGTAAAAAAAACAAAAGGTAAAATAAATAAGAAAAAAAAAAGAAACATTTTTAAACGCGCCCCGTCCCGCCAAGCTCGCATGCACAAGCGAACGCATACGTGAGCGGCGCCCACATATGAAAACGGTGTTCAAACCACACATGAGGTATCACCGCGATAATTCTAGACCTCCTCTGTAACTCAAAACATGCAATATGTAGAATTTTTTTAAACATCGCCTATGGAGATTTTTAAGGGTAAAAGTTTGTCGCCATTCTACGATCAGGCACAATTTTGAAGCATGACATGTTGGGTATCAATTTACTTGGCGTAACATTATCTTTCACAATATAAAAAAAATATTGGGTTAACTTTACTGTTGTCTTTTTTTTTTATTCAAAAAAGTGTATTTTTTTCCAAAAGAAGTGGGCTTGTAAGACCGCTGCGCAAATGCTGTGTGACAAAGTATTGCAACAACTGCCATTTTATTCTCTAAGGTGTTAGAAAAAAAATATGTAATGTTTGGTGGTTCTAAGTCATTTTCAAGCAAAAAAAAAAAGCAGTTTTTAACTTGTAAACAACAAATATCAGAAAGAGGCTCGGTCCTCCTAACAGTGAGTGGGCAAACTAACACACACACATACATACACACAATATATATATATATATATAATTTTTCCTTCTTTAATAAATCACTTAGTCTGCGGTGCTTTATGTGTAAACTGTCATTTGCATTGATGGAATGTTTCGGTGATGTGTTTATGAGCTGTGTATTGGCTGTGATTTTCTTCTATGTTTTAAAAAAAGAATTTCTTGTTTTGGTTTTTTTTTTCCTCAATAAACATTTCTGATTTAAAAAAAAAAAAAAAATCACTTACATTACATGTTTTCTTTTTTTCTCCATGAAGCTCTTGCTGATTTACATGGGGATGGCGAGTATAAGGTAATACTTGTTTACTATAAATAGATACTCTTTTTTTATATAAATATATTTTTTATCACATAAATACCCATATTGACTTTCTGTTGCAGATGGTGGTGGGTGACCTGGGCAGTGGGCCCTATAACATGAAGCTGAAAGTGTTTAAAGGCACAAGTCTGTTGTCAGAAAATGCCTTGCTTGACATGCCAACTGCTGTTGTGGCTTTCCTGATGGATCAGAATGAGCCACGTACACCAGCTGTAGCCGTGGCTTCTGGACCCTTCATATTTGTATACAAGAATTTGAGACCCTACTTTAAGTTCACCCTGCCAGCACTGGAAGTCAATGCTTTGGAGAAGGAAGTCTGGGATCAAGCTAAAGAGGTAGGATGGAGCAAGAATTTACTGACAACAACTATTGTATTTGCAGTGCCGGGATAAGGTCATCCAGGGCAAAGATGCCAAACTGTGCGCCCCCCCCCCTTCCTGCCCCGTTTATGATGTGCAAGTTTAGAGCACCCTCATCCCCACAGTAAACCATTGCGCCCAGGGCAGTTTTATATACTGTCTCGCTCTGCGCATGCTCAGTCGTGATCTATTTTCCGGCACCGTGGCTAAAATCGTGGGCTTCAGCGAAATGGCAGCCTCCAGCAAGAAGAAACAGGAACAATGCTGGAGGAAATTTACAGCACACACATTTTGGTAGCATATTAAACATTATTAGACATTATTTTTATCAAGTTGTTATGGGTAAAGTTCCACTTTAAAGAGGAAATCAATCATATACTGGTATTTTAGGACCCAACTCCAGGCACCATCCTTTGCATACATTTTCAGTATTCATTAGCCCTTTCCCTTTTAAAGTGCTTCTGTTGTTCTCTAATCAATTGCAGTAAGGCCAGTGCCTTCACCCACTAACTGCTTTGCCATTCACTTTATGAGTTAAAAGCACTTTATAGGTAAGATTTTTTTATATATATATATATATATATATATATATAATATATATATATATATATATATATATATATCTACTACTGGCAGTAATTAGCGCCTTATAATTGAACTGTGATAATGTGTCAGGTAATCTGACTAACTGCCACTGACATCACCAGTGAAACTAATAAAGTGATCAGTGATATTCTGTACACTGTTACTGTACTAATCACACTGTCTGGGAAAGGGTTAACATCTTGAGTAATCAGGGGGTTAAATGTGTGCCTGAAAATGTGTAATGTGTGCTGATTTTTACTAAAGATTTCTTTTGTTTCTTATTCCTGGTTTGCATGGAGAAGAAACAGAGCAATTTTACAGAGCTCTGTGTCTGTCAGCAGAGGACTCTGGGCTGTGATTGGACAAAGCCTATCAGCAGGTCCCGGCCATGAATCATTGGCTGGGACCCGTTAACAGACTCTGCTGTGTACAGGGCGGATGCGCGTACCCTATACCTGAAATGGACAGTGACGCACCAGTACGTCACCTTGCCTGTACAAGGGCCCACCTGCAATGTACTGAAGATGGCGGCCTGTACAGGCAAAGTGACGCACTGGTATGTCGCTGCCTGTTTCCAGGTTTAGGGCACGGCATGTGGTTAATTCATTGGTCTACCATGATTAACACTTAGGGGCATATTTATAAAGCAGTGAATGTGATTTCACGAACGGTGAAGCAATCGCCGTTTAAAAACACATGCAACTGGAAGATTCAATATAAATCGCACTTTCTGATGTCATACAATGTTTATTTAAATATTATTTGCATAGAAAATAATACTCCTTTTGTTTCATCTCTGATTTAGGACAGAATAGATCCATTGACTTTAAAAGAGATGCTTGAGGGGATCAGGTATGGATTGGAGTCTGAGACTGCTAGTTCCCTATAATTTTTTTTTTTTTTTTTTTGTCCAGCCAGTTTTGTCAGTCATATATAATTCTGACACTCATCAGCCAAGTAGGAGACAAAAATGAGTTTGCTTGGTGGAGCTTTGTATAGAAATCTGCTCTATATTCAAAACCGCTGCTACAATCTTCAAAGTGCTTTTACACCCAAGATCCAGAAGAAATAATTGTGCAAATAGATGAGGGGATTCATGCACTCACTTTTCACAGTATTTGGATCAGCTCTTGTGGCAAATTGGAATGGATACTAATGCCTCGTACACACGGCCGGACTTTCCGAGGGGAAAAAAAGTCAGACAGGCTTTTTTTCTCGGAAGTCCGACGGAACTTAGAGAACCTGTTCTTTATCTTTCCGACAGACTCACGGCGGACTTTTGCATGGTCAAAAGTCTGACCGTGTGTACAAGGCGTAAAGGCTACTTTCACACTAGGGCGCTCGCCTAAGTGGCACTTTCGCTAGCGGGCACTTTTTACCTTAAAAAAATGGCAAAAAGTCCAGATTTGCAGCACTTTCAAAGTACTTTTAATGGGGAGAGCATTTTGGGAGCGCTAAATACAGCGCTCCCAACCCGCCCCAAAGATGCTGCTTGCAGGACTTTTCGTAACGTCCCACAAGCGCACTGCTCCAGTGTGAAAAGACACACTGCAATTAAGGGAAGGCGCTTTTCAGAGGCTATTTCTAGCACTAAAGCGTCTGAAAACCGCCTCCGTGTGAACGAGTAGCCTAAGTCGCAGTGCTGAAAGCTGATTTTTCCCTGTTGGTGTTTGATAATCTGCAGCAGTCTTCACTATATATGGAGCACAGCGCTGCAGAGGTAGAGCAGCAGTGATTGCCCTTTCAGCATAGGAATCATTTACTCATCTGTGAATACTCCAATCCGGCATTTTTGTCGCTCAGGAGTTTATCAGAAACGGTAATGCTTTTAGGCAGCAAATCTTCCGCAATTTAGGCTGTCGATGAGACACTGAGCACACTAGTACACAAGAGTCAGCGTTGGATTTACAAGCCCCTCGTCTTCAGGGGTTTTAAGAACATGGTCTTTAACCTTCCTGTTTTGATATTTATTTATTTTTAAATGCAGAATGCAAGAGAGAGAATGAGAATATTTTAAGGCTCCTTACACATGGGGAGACACTACCCTGTGTGCCCAATGCCAGCATTTTAGTGTGGCCTGCGAGGCGCAGATGAAGCATCCAGCCCTGTTGCCTGCAACCAATTAGGGTCCATGGCAGGCTGAAATACACTGCGACTGGACAGGGTTGAACACTGTACCTAATGGTACTCATTTAGGACATGCGTTGCCCTTCCTTGAGCTTCTTGCTGCAAAGGCCAGTTATAGGTTGGGGCAGTTGTCATTTCTATGTACTGTTGGTAATTGGTGAGGGGTGGACTGGATACCTTTGCTGCCATTGTGCTATTGCTGGGTGTTCAGTGTGTCACTATATCTTTGAGGAGTGTGCTCCATCCAGGCATACCTGCCCTTAATTTATCAGTTATTATCAGGACAGCCAGCTGAATTTTTTTTTGGGCCCTTTACACAGCTTTAGGCCTGGGCCCACCGAGCCTGACCACCCACATTCCCCAGGGCTTGCCCACGGGCCATCCCACCGAATCCACAAACTGGCTACCTCACCTGTACGCACTCAGCCCTCCCCCAAATCCTGTATATATGCCAGCCCCCCTCACACCTGTGTATATGCCAGCCTCCCTCACACCTGTATATATGTCGCCCCCCCCCCCGACACCTGTGTATATGCCAGCCCCCCTCACACCTTTATAGATGCCAGCCCGTATACACCTGTATATATGTCGGCCCCCCTGTATGTATGTGTGTGAAATCTTCCTACCTAGTCCCGGCTCGTTTTCACAAAACTGACATGTTGCTGACAGGGCCCCTTACAGTTGCATCGGCTGTACCCCCCTGAGTGCCGCCCTGGTTATTATATATGTGCTACAACTCAGGAAACTCTCTAAATTATAGAGTTACAGTAGGACTGCAATTACACTAGGGTGCCCTTGATGTGGCCGCTGCAGCTTACACATGTATTTGTAAACGAAACGCCTTGATTTAAATGTGAAATGTTGGGATCAATTTGGTTTGTTTGCAGGCAGGTTGGTAAGTGAGCTGGGAATTTTTGTTGTTGTTTTTTGACATACGTTGTGCTTCCATGTGCTCCTCGCCTTTTATAGGTTGCGGTGGTTGCAGTTTGTTTGTACTCACATTTAGGACCCTGTACATTCAGGGATGTAGGCCCGAAATGCAGAATACTACGGCAAGAGTTCTCACTGCTGGAAGTACCAAGAGGTATAAGAAGCCAGCATGTGAATCAGCATACCAGACTCCGCTTATTACTGAAATATTTATGGCTGGAATGGCCCTTTAGTATAAACATATTGGCATGTGTAATATTATGGGGTACTTTGAACAGTGAGACACAGACAGCCTGAACTGAGAGATTGTGGCTCTGCTGCAAAATGATAGAATGAAAACGCATCAGCTTTTAGCACTGCAACTTTGCGTCCAATTCAATTTGTTACAAGCGCTGATCCAGTACACTGAGAGGCGAGTGCATTCATATTAATTTGGACAAGCAGAAGACAAACCTATTTCCTAGTTCATCAGTTTGGTAAAGAACACCTTCTTAAACTGATAGTAAATTGTATGTTTTTTTTTCTTGGTGCTTATAACAAAAGCTCCCTTGTCCTTTGTACAGTTCTTGGGGTGGAATTGTTTGCCATATCTTTTAACTGGCTTTATTGAAAGTATTTTTTTCCCAAATGAACCTCCCAGTTTTTCAAATTTTTCATTACTTTGACTAATTTCGATGCCTACTTTTTTTTAACTTTTTCCATGTCCATTTAACATTATGGTTTACAAAGCCATACCACATATCCTGGAAGGGTTCCTACAATTGATTTATAGTATGTAGAGCAACGCTGGCATCATTTGTTTTGTTTTTTTCTCACTTTTTTTTTATACATCCTAAAATGTTGTTTGGATTTGACACTGCTGCTTAACATTGAGTTCTGCTTATATTGCTGCTACGCAATATTCCAAGTCTAGTACTGTGTGATTTTTGTTTCTTTGTGCAGGGATAAAGCAGAGATTCCTCTCTCAGTGAGATCATTGCGGTATGTATATTTCAGATTTCTTTTAAAAAATAAAAAAAATAACATTATAATGGTTTAGATCTGGGGTTCTTAAACTATGGCCTGCGGGCCAGATCTGGCCCACCAGTGTGATTTACCCAGCCCGCGGACTGCACCTTTAATATCGCAGCAATCCCCCTCCCCTCTGCTACCTTTTTATCACGCAAGATGAATAACATGACAGGTCCGGACAGAAGGTGGGTCTTTTGAGTTAAGCAGTGGGGCGATTTCGGCAATCAAACACCGGTGCCTTTCACTAGCAAAGTCCCGCCCTTTGTCCGGACCTGCCATGCTTTGCGTCTTGTGTGATTGAGGTAGCAGAGAGGCAGAGTGCTGGGATGTTATAGAAGGGGCGACAGTGTAATATTGATGGTGGGGGATCTGTGATAGGGGGAGATCTGTGATGGGAGGGGTCTGTTATGGGGGGCTATGTGAGCAGAGGAGTTTGTGTTGGGTAGGCTTTGTGATGGAGGAGTCTGTGATGGGGGATCTGATATGGGGGCTTTCTGATGGGGGGAATCTTTAATGGAGAGGAGTCTGTGATGGGGGGGTCTGTTATTCTGGGATTTGTGATGGAGAGGAGTTTGTGTTGGGGGGCTTTATGATGGGGAGGATCTGTTATGGGGGCTTTTTGATGGAGAGGAGTTTGTGGTGGGGGGCTTTGTGATGGGGGTCAGTTATTGGGGGCTGTGTGACGGAGAGAAGTTTGTGTTGGAGGGGCTTTGTGATGGGGGGGCCTAATATGGGGGGAATCTTTGATGAGGGGGGGGGAAATCTGTGGTGGGCGGGGTTCCGTGATGAGGGGGGTGTGTGTTGGGGAGGGGTTCTGTGATGAGGGGAGTCTGTGAAATACTAATAAGTTTATGTTGATTAAAATTGTTCTTTATTTTAAATATTGTATTGTTTTTTTGCACTTCAAATAAGATGTGTGCATAGGTTCATATTTTGTTAAACTATAGTCCGCCCCCCCAACAGTCTGAGGGACAGTGAACTGGCCCCCTGTTTAAAACGTTTGAGGACCCCTGGTATAGATTTTCCTTAATAGGCTGAGCACCTTACTCCACAATGACCATCTGGCTCTCTACTCTTCTGCAGGTTCCTGATGCTTGATCCACAGGAAATGGATGCCTTTGTAAACACATATAAACAAGTACCTCTGAAACGACAGGTAACCATCTACTTTTTATTTATTTTTAATTCTTGCGTGATGCATTATTGAGAGTGTATTTTTTGGTATCATTGACCAGCAACAGAAAGTGGAGCAGCAAACACATATACATAGGCTTTGGAGCTTGTATGGAATTTGTTTTAAAAAAAAAAAACGTTATACAGTGGGGCAAAAAAGTATTTAGTCAGCCACCAATTGTGCAAGTTCTCCCACTTAAAAAGATGATAGGCCTGTAATTGTCATCATAGGTATACCTCAACTATGAGAGGCAAAATGTGGAAACAAATCCAGACAATCACATTGTCTGATTGGAAAGAATTTATTTGCAAATTATGGTGGAAAATAAGTATTTAGTCACCTACAAACAAGCATGATTTCTGGCTCACAGACCTGTATTTTCTTATTTAAGAGGCTCCTCTGTCCTCCATTCATTACCTGTATTAATGGCACCTGTTTGAACTTGTTATCAGTATAAAAGACACCTGTCCACAACCTCAGTCACACTCCAAACTCCACTATGGTGAAGGCCAAAGAGCTGTCGAACAACACCAGAAACAAAATTGTAGACCTGCACCAGGATGGGAAGACTGAATCTGCAAAAGGCAAGCAGCTTGGTGTGAAGAAATCAACTGTGGGAGCAATAATTAGAAAATGGAAGACATACAAGACCACTGATAATCTCCCTCGATCTGGGGCTCCACGCAAGA
The DNA here is from genome assembly GCF_905171775.1 of Rana temporaria. Lineage (NCBI taxonomy): Eukaryota > Metazoa > Chordata > Amphibia > Anura > Ranidae > Rana > Rana temporaria. The sequence continues at coordinate 116,279,727 of NC_053499.1, read as the reverse complement.
TCTCACCCCGTGGGGTCAAAATGATCACAAGAACGGTGAGCAAAAATCCAAGAACCACACAGTAGGACCTAGTGAATGACCTGCAGAGAGCTGGGTCCAACGTAACACAGGCTACCATTAGTAACACTACGCCGCCAGGGACTCAGATCCTACAGTGCCAGACATGTTCCCCTGCTTAAGCCAGTACATGTCCGGGCCCGTCTGAGGTTTACTAGAGAGCATTTGGATGACCCAGAAGAGAATTGGGAGAATATCATATGGTCAGATGAAACCAAAGTAGAACTGTTTGGTAGAAACACAACTCATCGTGTTTGGAGGAGAGCGAGAATGCTGAGTTGCAACCAAAGAACACCATACCTACTGTGAAGCATGGGGGTGACAACATTATGCTTTGGGCGGTTTCTCTGCAAAGGGAACAGGACGTCTGATCCATGTACATGAAAGAATGAATGGGGCCAAGTATCGTGAGATTTTGAGTGCAAACCTCCTCCCATCAGCAAGGAAATTTAAGATGAAACGTGGCTGGGTCTTTCAGCATGACAATGATGCCAAACACACCGCCCAGGCAACAAAGGAGTGGCTTCGTAAGAAGCATTTCAAGGTCCTGGAGTGGCCTAGCCAGTCTCCAGATCTCAACCCCAAAGAAAACCTTTGGAGGGAGTTGAAAGTCTGTGTTGCCCAGCGACAGCCCCAAAATATCACTGCTCTGGAGGAATGGGCCAACATACCAGCAACAGTGTGTGACAACCTTGTGAAGACTTACAGAAAATGATATGTAACAAAGTATTGAGATGAACTTTTGATATTGACCAAATACTTTTTTTCCACCATAATTTGCAAATACATTCTTTCCAAATCAGACAATGTGATTGTCTGTCTGGATTTGTTAACACATTTTGTCTCTCATAGTTGAGGTATACCTATGATGACAATTACAGGCCTCTCTCATCTTTTTAAGTGGAAGAACTTGCACAATCGGTGGCTGACTAAATACTTTTTTTCCCCCACTGTACTCACCTAAGTGTTCCCTGCTGCATCTGCACTGAGAACTGAGTGATCAAATGCCACTGATCGCTCAGTTCTCCCCCCTCCGCTCTGAGCAAAGAGCTGTGACTGTCAGTTACCAGCTCTCCTCTCTGCCCCTCCAGTGGTCACTGAAGCGCTGGGCTGGGGAGGAAGCAGCTGGCTCAGTCTTCCAGTGGTGTAGCTGAGCGGCTGAGTCAGCTCCTGTTCCAGGCATCTGGGTGGATCCCGACTGTAAAGAGTGTAGAAAAAACTGCACTCCTATGATCCATAGGAGAAGTATATCCAAAAAACTTTGGCCATACTTAACCACGTGCCGACTGAATAACTTGCATGTACTGTGGAAAGGTGGCACTTCTGGGTAGGGGGGCACGCATACGCACAGCCAGCGGCCAACTCCCCCTGTAATAATACACAGTGGAAGCTGATCTGTGGGTACTGTGGATTCGATCTGTGGGTACTGTGGATTCGATGTCCACTGGCACTCGCTGATCATCCAGCATAGAGGCAGATCACTGTTCTGCCTCTATGTAAACAAAGGAGATCGCTGTTCTGACAGGAGGGAAGGCATGGATCCTGTGTCTCTACAATTAAGGGAAATGGATCCATGTCTTTCCCTAGTAAAAGCATCCCCCACACTGTAATAAAACAGAGGCTAGGCACACAGTTAAAGCTCCTTGGCTTGTTAGCATTTTGTTGTCGCGCACCCCTCAGTTGAGCTGCTTTTGGACATCCTAACAGATGTACGGTGAGGGAAAAAAGTATTTGATCCGCTGCTGATTTTGTACATTTGCCCGCTGACAAAGAAATGTTCAGTCTATAATTTTAATGGTAGGTTTATTTTAAGAGTGAGACAGAATAACAACCAAAAAGAAAATCCACAAAAACACATTTAAAAAAAAGTTATAAATTGATTTGCATTTTCATGAGTGAAATAAGTATTTGACCCCTTCGCAAAACATGACTTGGTACATGGTGGCAAAACCCTTGTTGGCAATGGCAGAGGTCAGATGTTTCTTGTAATTGGCCACCAGGTTAGCACACATCTCAGGAGGAACCTTGTATCCCGATCCACGTTCTGGAACTTCAGACAATTAGACGATTCCTGCCAGGCTTACCTGGTTGGTGAATTGAAGCAGATCCTTTCCTGGGCAGAAATTCACGTTCCAGCCTTGTCAGCAGTTTACATCCTAGGCTTGAACAATTGGCAAGCAGCCTTCCTCAGCCAGCACATCTACTGGACCCAGGAGAGTGGTCCCTACACCCAGAGGTGTTGCAGAACATGTAACAGGTGGGTGATGCTAAATGTGGACCTTCTGACTTCCAGGTTCAACAGCAAACTGGGAAGGTTTGTCTCCAGATACAGAGATCCTCATGTAGAAATGGATACTCTGGTAAATCTGATCTATACTTTTCCCCCCCTGAATCTCCTTTCTTGCCTCCTTTACAGAGTCAAATTGGAGGGCATTCTGGTGATCCTAAAAATGTCTCCTGGTGGACAATCTGTGGGTTCTTCCAGATTGTCCAAATCTTATGACTCACAAATTGATTTTACTATTGATTTTGCTATCCTTCTTCATGGTCACTAGCTTTAATGTCATGAGTAGCTAAAAGCTAGACAGTCTACTTTTTGCAAGTATGTGAAAGGCCTACTTCACTTGTTGTGAGTCAGGTCTTCACTCTTGCGATCTTGTTCAAGAGATCGCTGCCTTCTCATTCCTTGATCCAGGAGGTCTCTAACACAGGGGTCGACAAATCCCGGGCGCCAGGTCGCCATGGCGACTAGAAATAGGGTCCTGGCGACTTGGCTTGGAAGGGGGGGCAAAAAGATAAGGCTTTTTTTTTGGTGAGCTGGCACCATCTGGTGGTGAGCCGTTGGTATTACAAGTTATTACCACCAGATGTGTAAGCTGGCGCCATCTGGTGGTGGCCGTTGGTATTACAAGTTAAGCATTACAAGTTAAACAGCAATTCTAATGTAATTTTTCAATATTTTCACTGCCATCTTCTTCCCTCTAGCTAGAACCCCCAAACATTATATATATTTTTTATCCTAACACCCTAGAGAATAAAATGGCGATCGTTGCAATACTTTCTGTCATGCCGTATTTGCGCAGCGGTCTTGCAAGCGCACTTTTTTGGGGAAAAAATTACACTTTTTTTAATTAAAAAATAAGACAACAGTAAAATTATCCCCATTTTTTTTTTTATATTATGAAAGATAATGTTACGTCGAGTAAATTGATACCCAACATGTCACGCTTCAAAATTACGTCCGCTCGTGGAATGGCGTCAAACTTTTACCCTTTAAAATCTCCATAGGCGACTTTAAAAAAATCTACAGGTTGCATGTTTTGAGTTAGAGGAGGTCTAGGGCTAGAATTATTGCTCTCGCTCTACCAATCGCGGCGATACCTTACATGTGTGGTTTGAACACCGTTTACATATGCGGTCGCTGCTCATGTATGTGTTCGCTTCTGCGCGCAAGCTCGTCGCGACGGGGCGCGTTTTCTGGCTCCTAACTTTTTTAGCTGGCTCCTAGATTCCAAGCAAATTTGTCAACCCCTGCTCTAACGTGGTTTTTTGTTTGTTCCTCTGTGATTTGTGGAATCAGCATCATCATTAGCAAACTTCAGACGGGCCTGTACATGTACTTTCTTGAGCAGGGGGACCTTGCAGGCACTGCAGGATTTCAGTCCTTCACGGCGTAGTGTGTTATCGATTGTTTTCTTAGTGACTAAGGTCCCAGCTGCCTTAAGATCATTGACAAGATTCTTCCATGTAGTTCTGGGCTGATTCCTCACCGTTCTCATGATCATTGAAACTCTACAAGATGAGATCTTGCATGGAGCCCCAGACTGAGGGAGATTGACAGTTATTTTGTGTTTCTTCCATTTGCGAATAATTGCACCAACTGTTGTCACCCTCTCACCAAGCTGCTGGCCATGGTAGAGAGATTGGAATCTGATTGATTGCTTCTGTGGACAGGTGTGTTTTATACAGGTAACAAGCTGAGATTAGGAGAACTCCCTAAGAGGGTGCTTCTAATCTCAGCTCATTACCTGTATAGAAGACACCTGGGAGTCACAAATGTTGCTGATTGATAGGGGATTAAATACTTATTTCACTCATGAAATGCAAATCTATTTTTTGAAATGCGTTTTTCTGGATATTTTTTTTTTTTTTATTCTGTCTCTCACTGTTAAAATAAACCTTCCATTAAAATTATAGACTGATCATTTCTTTGTCAGTGGACAAACGTACACAATCGGCAAGGGATCAAATACTTTTTTCCCCTCACTATAAATGCCTTCCTTCATCCCTCAATACACTCCAAGAAAGGGATTTTACAGTGAGTATTGAAATCCTATTTTTATGCTTAGAGGGGCTTTTTATCTTAAAGCGGGGGTTCACCCGTACATAACACTTTTTCCCCTTAGATCAGGGATATGCAATTAGCGGACCTCCAGCTGTTGCAGAACTACAATTCCCATGAGGCATAGCAAGACTCTGACAGCCACAAGCATGACACCAGAGTCAGAAGCATGATGGGCCTTGTAGTTTTGCAACAGCTGGAGGTCCGCTAATTGCATATCCCTGCCTTAGATGGATGCTCATTTTGTCTAGGGGAATCGGCTAGTTGTTTTAAAATATGAGCTGTACTTACCGTTTACGAGATGCATCTTCTCCGCCGCTTCCGGGTATGGGCTGCGGGACTGGGCGTTCCTATTTTGATTGACAGTCTTCCGAGAGGCTTCCGACGGTCGCATCCATCGCGTCACGATTTTCCGAAAGAAGCCGAACGTCGGTGCGCAGGCGCAGTATAGAGCCGCACCGACGTTCGGCTTCTTTCGGCTACTAGTGACGCGATGGATGCGACCGTCGGAAGCCTCTCTGAAGACTGTCAATCAAGAAGGAACGCCCGCTCCCGAAGACCCATACCCGGAAGCGACGGAGAAGATGCATCTCGAAAACGGTAAGTACAGCTCATATTTTTAAACAACTAGCCGATTCCCCTAGACAAAACGAGCATCCATCTAAGGGGAAAAATTGTTTTATGGGTGAACTCCCGCTTTAACCTCCCTAGCGGTATGATGATTTTAGGTGCTGTAAGCGGTACCATTATTTGCAAGGAAATTTGGCATTTTATACTGTAGGCCTGTAATTCTTAGGAATAACTCACTTAAATATGACCAAACAAGAGTCTAGTAGGCATCCTGGGTATGATTTTTTTTTTTTAAAACAAAATTATAAATTACAATATAATAAATAATTATAACAAATAATAATATAATTATAATAAAAATTATTCAATAATGTAATCAACTCAATATCACTGAAATGTACTCAGTTGCAGAATTGTCGCTGTCATTACTTTTATTTTTTAATGACGAATTTCCCCACAAATCGCTATCGCTCAATTCTGCAAGTGATTATAATTGCTGTTTTCTAGCTGCTCTAAAACCATTAGGGACAAGGGGTGTGTGTATTTTTTACATGCAGTACTGTAATCTATAAGATTACAGTATACTGTATGTAATGTGTTTTGTTTACTTTTTTGAATTTGGCGCCGTTCTCCGCCCCCGTGCGTCGTAACGTCGCAGGGAACGGAGATCGGCGGCACACAGAGGCACTGTGTGAATCGAGCGAGCACCCGCTCGCTTACACAGTGCGGTGGCATCACTGGATCCAGGGACAAGGTAAGTAAACCATGCCTGTGGATTCTGCGAGGCAAGCCCGAGTCTGACTCGGGGTTACCGATCGCAGCACAAAAATTTAACCCCGAGTCAGACTCGGGAATACTGCCAGGGGGGTTAATGAATAGAATGTATTAAGATATAAAAAACCTTCTGCCTTTACAAACTGTTTAAGCTGGCAGAGTTTTGCTATGCAGCAGGGCTTAATTTAACTTCCTGAGCTGCCTTTCCCTTCCCCTACATCCAGTCTGAGTGCTCCCGTAACATAAAAGAAGATTGGGGTATTTATGCTAGCTGTGTGCAGCAATATATGTAATGATTTTTGATGAATTCATAACTGGATTAAATGGTCATTTTCATATCGGTCTAGAGTTCAGTTTGGGTATTAGTCTGTTTTTGCCATCATTTATGTTCATATGTTCGAAAGAAATGGCAATATCTTTCTATCTATCTATCTATCTTTATTATTTTTTTATTTTTTTTTAAACTGGCCCTTTAAAAATTTAAAAAAAAAAAGATCCTTAAGTGCACTGTGTTCGTGCGCTGGACACAGTGCTCTATGGGAAGTGCCACGTCGATGCAATCATGATATTGCAGACGAGGCGCTTCATTTGCAGGGTTTTGACCTGCCCTGCGGCGCATTCCATTGCGCCGAGAACTTCCGCCCTACGGCCGTGTGCTTTGATTGACATTGCATTCATCCGAGTTATGACATCACTTCCGGTTTTCCCTGTGCCAGGGATAAACCGGAAGTGATGTCAGCAGCTCCATGGAATGCACGGCCCGAGCGGAGCACTCTGCACTGTGTCCCCTGACCGGCCGATCCATCATGCACCAGCCACCCCTACCTGACAGTAAGTGCCAGTGCCATTATTTCCCATTTACAGGAACAAGCTCCAGTAAGGACAGCCACCTTTGCATATCTGACAGTCCTAGTTCTAATATCAGCCGATTTGTGATCGGCTGATATCAGAGTACTCAGAGGGGCAGATCCACAAAGATATTACGCCGGCGTATCTCTTGATACGCCGCGTAATTTCAAATTTTGCACGTCGTATCTTTGTTTTGTATCCTCAAAAAAAGATACAACGGTATCTCGGCTAGATCCGACAGGCGTACGTCTTAGTACGCCGTCGGATCTAAGATGCAATTTTTCGGCGGCCGCTAGGTGGCGTTTCCGTCGAATTCCGCGTCGAGTATGCAAATTAGCTAGTTACGGCGATCCACGAACGTACGTCAGGCCGGCGCATTTTTTTACGTTGTTTGTGTTCGGCTTTTTCCGGCGTATAGTTAAAGCTGCTGTTATGAGGCGTACTCAATGTTAAGTATGGCCGGCGTTCCCGTGTACAATTTTGAATTTTTTACGTCGTTTGTGTAAGTCGTTCGCGAATAGGGATTTGCGTAGAATGACGTCACCGTCGTGAGCATTGGCTTGTCCTGGGTTAATTTCGAGCATGCACACTGGAATACCCCCATGGACGGCGCATGCGCAGTTAAAAAAAAACGTTGTTTACGTCGGGTCACGACGTATTCACATAAAACACGCCCCCATTACATCCATTTGAATTCCGCGCCCTTGCGCCGCCAAAGATACACTACGCCGCCGTAACTTACAGCGTGAATTCTTTGTGGATTCGAAATAAAAAAAATAAGTTGCGGCGGCGTAGTGTATCTTAGATACGCTGCGCCCGGCGGAAGATTACGCGCAGGTACGTGGATCTGCCCCAGAGTCTGTATCTCATGCTGCTGCTCTTCCCCTCCCCCTCTCCCCTTCAGGCAGACTGCTTCGGCTGTCTCATCTGCACACGCAGTAACTCATGGCATGGCAGCTACTGTATGGGACTCTGTGTGATAAGAAGTTGGGTGATGAGTTTCACAGCAACAGGTTGTTTTAAAATGTGTCAAAAACGGGCATTCAGGCAGGGAAGAAGTTACCAAACATTACTGTATGGGAGGAGAGAGAACATGGTCTGTGGGGGAAAGTGAGAACATGCCAACTTCTTTACATTACAGGATAATTCATCCTCACTGACTCAGGTGCCAATATAACTAATGTGAGTGCTGCTGGATCCCCTCCACCTCTGTATATAGTGTGCTGTGTTATGTTTTGTGTGTTCTCTGTATGTATTGTATGTATTTTGTGTTCTGTATGCTCTGTATGTAGTGTGTGTGTGTGTGTACTGTGTACTGTGTATAGTGTGTTCGGGTATTGGGAGCCGTGACAGCAGCCGATGGGCAGGCAAGGGACCTGGAGGGGTTTGCACTCCCTCAAAAAATGTTATTACCAGCTGCCATTGCAGTACATATATATTTTTTGTAAGCATCTCTTTTGACTGTATACTGTAGACTGTGATCACATGTATGGCAACCCTGAAGAAGAACATGGCGGATGAGGATGCTGTGTGCTGTCTTGTTATCGGTACAGAAAGTGGAGAAATATTTATACTGGATCCAGAGGCGTTTACTATTCTTACTCGAGTGAGTACCATTGAAAAGCATTTATGATTTAGTTTTATGCACACTGGACGTTAAAATAACGTTGTAAAAATGGCAGTAGCTTTGCAGTGAGTTTTTAAATGTTTTTGCAAAAGCGTTTTTTTTTTTTTTGTGGTTTTCCGCATTAGCGTTTTATAGCTTTTATTAATCAGCGTTTATTGACATTAGAGCATTTTTACATCTGAAAACAGCTGAAAAAATCCTCTCTGAACCTGCTAGTTTTTTTTTGTACAGCCAAAAACAGTTGATAACAGCCTATGTGTGCATGGACACATAGGATAACATGATGAGGAGTTTATTGACTGTAGAAAAAAATAGCAGCTGTAAAAACGTCCAAAAATGTCCAGTGTGCACAAGGCCTTATAAACTTCAAGGATCTTCATTGACCAGCTGTGAATGTAGAAGTATTTATTAGTGATCAATAGGTGTTAGAAACATGTGCTCCTTCTAAACTTATTCTGAAAACAAAAGAATTCCAGTAAGGCAAAAGATAACGGTGCTGTAGAAAGATGGTGTAGATTCTAATAGCTTTTTTTTATGTTGGCAGGTCAGTCTTCCCAGTGTACCTACTCTGTTGGATGTGAATGGACAGTATGACATTGAATACCGTGTCACAGTAGCTTGCCGTAATGGCAATGTCTACATACTTCGTAGGTAAGTAAGCCTTTAGTTTTTTAGTTTTTTTGTGCTGCACCATCTATTTGTTGCCTGTTATAGGGAATAATGAAGAACCACATTAGTAATACAGAAGCTGTATCCTTTTTGCATTGTGGGTATTGCTTGGACCCTAATGCATTCTTCAGAAGGAATATTTTGCCTTCTTGTAATCTTTATGTCAATTTGTTCAACTAAATGTGAATAAAATGAATCTCGGCTGATTAAAAATAATTCCAGTGTATAGTTTTTCATTTCTTACATGAGGTCTGTCTTTTTTGTATTAAGGTTCTTCTTTTTACAAATTAAGAACAATACAGCAATCATGACCAATCCCTGCCCTGGAACAAGCATGCTGTAAATGAGTGTCAAAATTCCTTATCTTTTATACTTGTTCCAGGTCAGATATTCAGGAAGAATTGATGTCAAAACATGAGCAATACAGTCTGAGAACTGGCATTCTGTATTGAAGGGGTCAACAATGACAGTCTATTATAGTTACCTTATTTGCCGGGGTATAAGATTAACTTTTATACTTAAAAATATGGCTCAAAAATCGGGGGTCGTCTTATACGCCGGATGCAGACTGCGGGCATCCCTTTTTAAAAAGCCGCGCCTCCTTCTCGTGCTGTTCCGTAATAGGCGGAACACTCGGTTTCCCAGCAGAGCAGGGGAAGGGGGCCGTCTTTATAAGGCGAGTATATCCCAAAACCAACATTTTAGCTGGAAAATTAGGGGGTCGTCTTATACGCCCAGTCGCCTTATACGCCGGCAAATAAGGTAGTTAAAGTAGCCCTTCATTTCAAACATTGATTGCACTGTAGGACATACTGATACCCACAAAAAGGGTCACTTATAAATCCATATCAAATATAAATAACAGGAAAAAAAATATTATTTACTAAAACTAAAACACAGTTTGGATGTATTTTCATAGAGACTCCAAGCGTCCCAAATACAGCATTGAGCTGAGTGCACAGGTGGTAGGATTGGTCCGTGTCCAGAAAAATATCATTATTGGAACATCTCAGGAGACTTTGCATGGATACTCACAAAAGGTAAGCATGTCTTAAGATGAATGTATTTAGTATGTCATTTGGTATAATTGTGTCAGTGTACTTCTAAAACCCTAAACCCAATGATTTGCAAGGTGCATATGTAACAATTTATCATTTTGTGACAGGGAAAGAGGCTGTGGACAGTTACCCTTCCTGCATCCATTATGACAATGTCTTTGTTGGAGCATAAGTCCCGCAGTATTCAGGCTGTGCTGGTGGGGCTGAAGAATCTGGAAGTACATCTGTATAGAGATAAGAATCTGCTTAGTGTTATTTCAACCCCAGTGAGTCTTTGGAAACCATTTTATTTATTTTGGTTCATTTTGTACCAAGTATTACCAGACATGTGAAAAAAAAGTGACCAGACATGTTTATCATCCGAGACCACTTGCTAGCAGGACCCAGGGGCTCCGATTGTTAAGAAAATGTCTTCTTTTGGGGAGTACTTTGGTGACTTTTTGGAAGGCCTAATTGCTTCTTATCCCAGGTTTCACTTCATGCATCCATGACCTACACACGAAACAGAAATATTTTCAGGTACATTTTACATTAGCAACTCAGAATAAGTACTCACCAAAATTGTTATTATTTTGGGGGGAGAGTGCATGTATACAGCACAGGTGCCAATCGGCACTGTCCAGAAAGAGGGTCAGGGGTCATGCAGCCTCATAGGACAGTCAGAGGAGAATTTAAAAAATGAAAACTCCTTCTACAAGCTTTAACCAGTGCTCAACCGGACACTGATAAGTCACAAGACTGCTATGCACTGCTGATGAGAAAAGTTATTTGGCAGTTTATATTTACTAAACTAATTGCCATGTTCTGTGTACCCTGGGAGACCAGATATAGTGAATGCAGGGCCCTGGGTTTAGTAACACTTTAAGGTATAGGTTATTACTCCTGGTAACAAAAGTCTAGTTGATCTGCATGCTAAGTAATTAAATGTTCTCAGTTTAAAGATGAAAGAGCCTCATTTTAGAGTTTAATTGTACTGATAGTAGGTTGGAATGTGGGCACCTGCAATTTTATTGCCTGTTCTCTTTTTAAAAAGTTGTATATAAGTTACCCCTATGCTGTGCCCTGCAATAATACCATTCATTAAGCTCTGATTTCTTTCAGGACATAGTGACCAGTCTATGCTTTGGAAGATATGGAAGAGAAGATGACACTTTAATCATGACTACAAAAGGTAGAATACAGATCTCCAACTATAACAAAAAGTAAATTAAAGATCCCACATTCAAACGCAATTCCTATAAAAGATTAGTGCAAATGCTGATATCAAAGGAGTGAGTCTGGAAAGCATAAACCGTATCGCAGCGTACGCAGGTGATTTATTTTTTTATCACACATCCACCGACATCCCTCCCTAACTTTATGAAAGAATTTGATGACTTTGGTCATCTCTCCCTGATTAAAATAAACTTCCAGAAATCTGAGACACTTAACATCTTAGATGCTCAGGGAGATGGAGAGCAAATCTCTTAACGAGAACTTTCCTTTTAAATGGCTTTCTGTTTCGCTTAAATATTTAAGCACCATTTTAAATCGGGGGCCCTTCTACACTCTTTGCTTTAAACATCCCCCCGCTTTTGGAATGTATTCAAGCAGATCTAGACCAATGAACTATGGTGGCATTCTCACGGTTTAGGCTTTGTAGCAAAATTAAAATGGCTGTTTTACTGAAAATATTATATCTACTTTAGGCGCTTCACCTATTGGCCAGTGAGGTCCACTTAAGGAAAGCCAAAAGGCACACTTGAGAAGTATGGAGTAGGTCAGGCTTAACTTTATTAGAAAGTTGAAATTTGCATATCATTTTAGCTGCCTATATCTCTGGATTGTTTTGATGTGCCGCTTTCACTGAAGGTAACTTCTTATGTCTCCTAATTTGTTTAATTTGAACTACCCATGGTTGTGATAGATTTGTAACACTCTAAGGAGCCTAAATCACTTTCAGGGCTTTCTTCTTCTTTGAAGTATATTGTATTCCTTTAAATATCTATAACTAGCCATGTATTACAACAACTGCTTGTTTCTTCACCCAGGAGGAGGACTCATTATTAAGATATTAAAGAGGACAGCTCAGTTTGAGGAAAAGGATACATCTTCTGGTCCCCCTATTGGACAAAGCATCAAACTTAATGTCCCCAAAAAAACCAAACTTTATGTAGACCAGACCCTACGGGAAAGAGAGAATGCTGTGGGTAGGTGAATTGTTTCTGTTGCTTTCTGCAGGTGGGAAAAGTATACAAATCTGCCTTCTGTCCATAAGTTATGGTTTGCTGTGTTCTGCTCTTAAGCTGGCCATAAACCGATAGATTTTCATTAAAACGTCCATAGTGAAATTCTGAAAAAGTCAACTAATTTCATTCAAAAGCCCTTAAAAATTCATCCTGGTGGATTTTCATTCTTGGAAATGTTCTTTCCTGCAAATCTTTTCAGAGCTATGGTCAAATGTCCCCGCTAACCATTAGAAAATCGAACGATCACCTTCTGCAGGTGCTGAAGGAATGTTTCAACATTGTGTGTGTGTGTGTGTGTGTGTGTGTGTGTGTGTGTGTGTGTGTGTGTGTATGTATGTATGTATGTATGTATGTATGTATGTATTGTGACGCTATGCGAGGTGCGATACATGATCATAGGTACATTTCACCTCGCATACGTTCTATCATGAGACACTGAACCGGAATCCATTCCGGGTTTTACAGCCTCTGGGCCTGGCTAGGATTCCGGTCCGGATGTTTGGGTCCACTGGAGTCCACAATCAGCTGGACTTTAAATGTCCAGGAAGAGAGCACAACAGGGCTCTGGCTTGAAACTCGGGAAGGGACCTGAGTGAGGGGAGCGCTGAGTGCTGGACTAAAAAGGTTTGCTTTACTACATGTTTTGTGGGTGTCAGGGACTAGCCCCACACTGTATAGAGAGGAGATCCTGTTTGTTTAGTTTAGCGCAAGACGGCAAGGATTTAATTTATTGTTTTGTTTATTTTAATCTGCAAACCGTTTATAAATAAAATCTGGCATCCGCCAGACTTAAAAGAAAGTGCCTGCTTACAGACTGTGATTTCAGAAAAGGTGATCCCCACGAGCTAATCCCTCACAGTATGTATATATAATGTGTGTGTGTGTGTGTGTGTGTGTGTATGTATGTATATATATATATATATATATATATGTATGTGTGTGTGTGTGTGTGTGTGTGTATGTGTGTATATATATATATATATATATATATATATATATATATATATATATATATATATATATATATACACTAAAGCATTTTAGCAAAGATTCACCTTTTTAACTAAAAACCGTTAGTATAGTAGGAGCGGTCAATTCAAACTGGACTTTTAATTTTACAAGTATAAAAAGGGATACTAGCATGGCGGTACTACACGCATTAGTAAGTGGCAAGTGTGTCCTATTACTGATAGGCGGCGCACATGTCACGGGCCAGTCCAGAGACCGTTAATCAAGATGGCAGACAGTGTTTGTGCGTGCATGGAACAGGGTGTGGTGATATAATTTCTTGTGAACAAAGGCGTAAAACCTGCAGGTATCTACAGAAGACTTCAAGCACAGTACAGTGATGGTACACTCCGCCGGAGTAAGAAAGATGAATTGTGTAAACATTCAAAGTTGGCCATCAATGACGATTACAGCCGTGGTGGTTCCCAACCCACAGCAGTCATTCCTGTGAATAATCAGCGCATGGGAGTGTTGAACACAACAATTCACAAACTTTTGCATTTTTGAAAAGTTAGTGCACGCTGGGTACCAAGACAGCTTTCCACTTTTGACCACCACATGTTGTGTTCTGAGTAATGTGCTATTGGCCTGGTCTGATCACTAAGGGCATCCTGCTTCTCTAGGAGAAAGCACAAGCTCATATTGCTCACCGCTCTACATTACAGCAACTTTGCTTGGAGGTATTGCCACATGCCCCTTATAGCCCAGACCTCGCTCCGAGTGTATTCATCTTTTTTGACCCCTAAAAGAGTTTCTCGGAGGTCAGCATTTCAGCACTGATGATGAAATGAAGCAGGCTGTCCTAGGATGGTTCAGGCGCACTGACAAATCTTTCTATGCCAAAGCTTTTTAGTCATTTTATAAATGCTCTGATAAGTATATAAATGTAGAAGGGGAGTATGTTGGAAAATAAATGCAGTTTCCACCCCTTGAAATTTGCTCTTTTATTATATTAACTCAAAAGTCCCAGTTTTACTTGAACGCCCCTCATATATTTACTGATTGTGCCTCTAAATGCCCAGATAGATAACTAGATCATGTAAAGGTTGCCATAAATGTGCCAGTCATCCAACAAAATTTGCATGTAACAGTTGCTATCCCTGTAAATAGTAGGCATATAATGTACTTGATGGACTTTTGTCTTTTTCAACCTCGCCTACTATGTAATTATGTATGAGACTTTTCAATCTTATCAATCTTTGCATGTGAGACAGGTGGGTTGGAAAATCCTCCCCTGTCTTGCATACAGTCTTGAAGCCTATATCCTCCCGTACCATCAGAACCGCCAGCGTACTGTATATGGCCAAATCTATGAAAGAACAAATTTATTGACCTCAAAGCCCAAAAATATGTTAGGTAGTCTTTTTTATATTGATTTATATGCTAAATGTATTTAGACTGAAAGGCAGTATGTACAGTGCCTTGAAAAAAAATTCATACCCCAATACATTTTCCACATTTTGTCATGTTACAACCAAAAATTTAAATGTATTTTATTGGGATTTTATGTGATGGACCAACACAAAATGGCACATACTTGTGATGTGGAAGGAAAACGATAAATGGTTTTCAATTTTACATTTTTGTCTCATCTGACCAGAGCACCTTCTTCCACATGTTTGCTGTGTCCCCCACATGGCTTCTCGCAAGCTGCAAACGGGACTTCTTATGGCTTTCTTTTACCAACGACTTTCTTCTTGCCACTCTTCCATAAAGGCCAGATTTGTGGAGTGCACAACTAATAGTTGTCCTGGGAACAGATTCTCCCACCTGAGCTGTGGATCTCTGCACCTCCTCCAGAGTTACCATGGGCCTCTTGGCTGCTTCTCTAATTAATACTCTCCTTAACTGGCCTGTCAGTTTAGGTGGACGGCCATGTCTTTTTAGGTTTTTGCAGTCGTGCCATACTCTTTCCATTTTCCGATGGATGATGGATTGAACAGTGCTCTGTGATATGTTCAAAGCTTGGGATATTTTTCTTATAACCTAACCCTGCTTTAAACCTCTCTATAACTATATCCCTGACCTGTCTGGTGTGTTCCTTGGCCTTCATGATGCCATTTGTTCACCAAGGTTCTCTAACAAACCTCTGAGGGCTTCACAGAACAGCTGTATTTATGCTGAGATTAAATTACACACAGGTAGACTCTATTTACTAATTAGGTGACTTCTAAGGACAATTGGTTCCACTAGATTTTAGTTAGGGGTATCGGAGTAAAAGGGGGCTTAATACAAATGCACGCCACACTTTTCAGATATTTTATTTGTAAAAAAATTAAAACCATTTATCCTTTTTTTCCTTCCACTTCACAATTATGTGCCACTTTGTGTTGGTCTATCACATAAAATCCCAATAAAATACATTTATGTTTTTCGTTGTAACATGACAAAATGTGAAAAATTTCAAGGGGTGTGAATACTTGTTTAAGGCACTGTATAGATGAAAACATAAAAGCAAAATTTCTTCTTCCTACCAGCTATGCACCGTGTATTTCAAATGGATTTGTACCGTCTACGTCTTAATGCTGCCCGAGCATATGTTAAGGCCCTGGATGCTAGCCTTACACCAGTATCTTCAACGATGCAAGAACCACTTACACTCAATGCTATTGTAAGTACACACTGCTTTTATGCATTTGTTTTTTTGAGGTGTGTGCTTTTATGGTGTTATAAAAGATTTGTTATGCAAAAAAAATATATTTGGAGAAACCACTTTTGAAAATAATTTTTTTAAGTAAACCTGAGTTTCGATACTTCTTCTGCTACCACATTTCTGCACTTTATTTTGCATTGTATTATTGTACTAGGCTTTATTAAGGTTTGTATTTATGGTCATCTATTACACTATAAGAATAGACATCCACTCAGAGGGTGTCAAAATAGGCATTTTTAGACCAGCGCTGCTTTTCATTTTTATCACTATTTTTTTACTTCCAAAAATCAGGGCAGCTGCGATCTGTAGTTTTACTGAATCCTTGTATCCCAGTTCCCATTATGATCTTTGGCGCTGTTTTTCAGTTTTTTCCTCTGTTTCTGCTACCACATGCCTGTACTGTCAGCTCAGCTTGACTATAGTGCACCTCGCCCCCTTAATTTTCAGAATTATTGTTATTATTCAAGATTTATTTAGCCCTTAACAGTTTGTGCAGTGTTACAAGATAAAGGGAGACCATACATTTCCAATACAGTTCAAGACAAGTTAGGGCCCTGCTCATGAGCGTTTATAATATAAACACAAGTGATACAAAAGGTAACTAGAAAAGCTACAATTTCTGGGGAAATTGTGTGACGTGTTCTTGCTCCACCAGTAGTCTACAACTGGAGTGGGCAGAGTAACTGGGTGGAGTGGCTTGAGTAACTGTTGTGTGGTTGGAGTGGCTAGAGTAACTGTGGAAACTGTGTAAATCCATAAGAAAAGGTTGAAGTGAGAGTAGTTGGAAAAGTAGTAAGGTTTTAATGTTTTTTTTTATTTAAAAAAAGATATCTTTTTCAAAACTGTTTTATTTTTTTCAAGTTTTTTTTTTTTTTTTTTTTAATAATTTTATTTATTTATTTTTCAAAAATGTATTTTTCAAAAATGATTTTTTTCAAATGTTTTTTTTTTTATATATATATATATATATATATATATATATATATATAAACTGTAAAATATATCAAACTGAAAAGATGATATAGCTGGATAGCAGAATATTTTGTGAACATTTTAAAGTTTGTTTGGTGTCTGTAGGTGAAAGTATGAAGGAGCTGAAACTTTTGGGAGCGGAAAAAGATATTAAGAATTTGAAGCATTGACTTCAATGTTTAAAAAAAAAGTGTTCAAAAGCTTAATATTTTAAAAGTTATAAATAGTAGAAAAAAAGTTGACGAAGTCCCATCATTAGCTGAAAGAGCTAAACATTTTAAAAGCTGAAAGTATGCAGAATTTACGCAGAGCCAAAAAACTGAGCCGCTTCCCCTCAGCGTTGTGTGGGAGGGGCTATAATTCCCCTCAGAGCTGTGTGGAAGGAGCTATAATTCCCCTCAGTGTTGCCAGGAAACCAATGTTTATGCAGGCTCTAAGCACAGACCAGAGTATTTGGCCTCTACTGAATACTTGTCATTCTTCAAATGGTTGTATTTTAAAAACATTAAATCCTACAGCGAAGAGCTTTATATTGTGAGAATCAAGACCCAGACCTACATTTTTAATGTATAGTATGTCTCTAAAATATTAAAATTTAAGGCACAATCGCATCGTTTAGATATTGCCCCTCAATTTTAGAGTGTAATTTCAATGAATTTCAATGGATGGCGTGAGTTGCAAACAAATGGTCATATTGTGAAAACTCTCAAGACTATGGCTTAGCCGTGGACAAGTGTAGTGGCAGCAGGGATAGCTGAACGTTTTGATATAAGATTTGTGTAGGTGGGTCTAAAAATTCAGTTTTTGTCAGCTCACAGTCTAGTTTCGCCATTCATTCCTATGGGACAAATTTCGGCGCAAAAACTACGATATTTCGTGAACGATTCGGTATATTACTTGTCTATGTAGTGTAAAAGCTGTGGGAGGAGTTAGGGTGGTAAATTTGGCTATAATAAGAATAATATATATATGCGAGATAACAGTAAGTGCTCTTGCTATGCAAGAACACTTAATAATTGTGGCAGTATTTGTTTGCGCAAGTAAAATGCAGTTGCTGGGTAGAGGTGAGAGAGGTTGAAGAGACACATTTTTAGACATTGTCTAAAAGCGGAGTAGGGTATAGCTGTACATGTTGTGGTAGAGGCTCTGGAGAAGTCCTAGAGGCAAGCGTGGGAGAAGGTGTTGAAGGATAAAAAGCAGGTCCTATTGAGAGGATCAAAGAGAACATTTTGATTGATATTTTGAGATGAGGATGGTAAAGGAGCTGGGGATGGATGGCTTTGCATGTCATTGTTAATATTTTAAACCTTTATTATGTAATCACAAGCCAGTGGAGGGAATGGCGGGGGATTGGGGAGCAAGAGGACACTGAGCAGTTGGTAAGCTGGATGAGTCTGGCAGCAGCATTTTTGATATACCTTAGGTAGGGGGTATAGCCTTTGTAGAGATAGACCAATGAGAAGGAAGTCACAGTAGTCAAGGCAAGAGATGACAAGTGAGTGGATGCACAGCTTGGGTTTGTAGTTGGTTAGGAAGGGGCATATTCTGGAAAGGTTATGGAGTTTTTAGGACTTTCATCAAAAGAAAAACATAGTAGACGGGATTAGGGAACCAGGGAGTATACATCCCAACCCATTCCAGCATCCAACACCGCTGCAGGGTGTTCCAGTTAAGGGTCTTACAACATGTTTAGGAGGGTATCAGAGGCCGAGAAGTGGAGCCAGATGGACCACAGTATTTTATATTTGTCAAGGGTGGTGTTGTCAAGAGCCAGCATCTCCTCCATTCTCATGGTATCGTTCATAATCGAGACCCAACGGGATAGAGGAGGAGTGGTGGTCGTCTTCCAGAAGGATGGGATGAGCTGCCTCCCTGAGGACATAAAAAAAGGAGAAGACTCCGCTTCTATTGCAATTTTCGATGTCGTCCTGTTGGTAGGAAAGCTGCTGCAAAATGACAGTGTGGGTATTCAGGCTTTTATCATGAGCCTGAAGAGCGTGGCTGAGGCTATCAGTAGTACTATCTATGTCCTTAAAGCGGGCCCCCATGTCTTTCTCAATATCAGAGATTTCTTTCTTGTGGGCCTTTTCAATTCTGTGTACACAGTGCTCAAAGTCTGCTTTGGTGGGTAGGGATCTGACATAGCTGTACAGTGATCTTATCTGGGACTCCATGTCCCAGCCCTCACCTGAGCCCAGGGAGGCATTGGACCGGCTCCTGGTGAGCCTTGAGGAGAGATCAGGGTCCTCAGGGTGTGGAAAGTGGCTGAGTGAGCTCACCTGTGTGTGCAGGGATGATTCGGAGCGGGTGGGAGTCAGCGGTGCTGGCGCCATCTTGGAATCTGCACGTTGCTGTGAGGAGGCCCGGTCTTGAGTGAAATAATCCTCCAAATCACCGCCTTTTTGGGTCCCACTGGAGCCCCTCTGTGAAGAGGGATCATTTACTAGATACATTTTGAGTTGGTTAGGGATAAAGAGAAGGTAAATGTATTGAATACCTTCTTTAGCTCTATGTATACACAGGAAAATTGGATCAAGTCCCTAATAGGGATAGTATTGACATAGCTCCAAGTGATCCACAATGGCTCAAAATCAATATGGTTGAGAAACATTAAGAGAGCATAAAGTACCCGGACCAGATGGCTTACACCCAAGGGTCCTCATAGGTTGAGCTCTGTTATATCTAAGCCATTGATTCTATTTTTTAAAAAGTCTCTAATAACTGGCATTGTACCACTGGATTGGTGTACGACCAATGTGTGCTTATATTTAAAATGGGATCAAAGACTTTACCAAGTAACTTCAGACTGCTTAGTTAGTTTAAGTTCTATAGTCGAGAAGATACTTGAGAGTTTAATAAAAGACCACATAGAAGAGTCTTTGCTAGAAAATATTTGATGCAATAGTCAGCATGGATTCACGAAAGACCAAAGTTTTTTTGATGAGGTAAAAAATAAAATAAAGACAAAGGAGTGGCTGTTGACATAATGTACGGGGATTTGACAGTTCCCCCACATGTGGCTAAAGTGTAAATTATAGTCTACATACTTAGAAAATTCAGTTTGTAAATGGATAGAAAACTGGGTAAAAGACCGTATTCAGAGAATAGTGATTAAATGATTGAATGGTCTAAGATGTGGTGTACCCCAAGTAGAGGAGGAGAATGAGCAAAGAGCAGAGTCATGGAGGCCAAGGGAGTAGGTTTTCTTTTTTAAAGGGAGGAGCGGGTGATCAACTGACAAAGAGTGCTCTGGAATATCAATACAACTTTCTGGGCAAAAATCTGGCCCCAACTCCCTCAGTTGTGCCACACAATTGGCTTATCCCCATGTCTCATTAGCCATTATTGGAGAGTGAAGGGTCCTTGACCAATTTGGGTTGTTTAGTATCTCCTAACACAACATCTCTGAGATTTGGAGCAAATGGGCTGAGCTGATCAAAGTATTAGCTGCCTGCTGTGTGGTTGCAATGTCATTTTCGAAATGTTCATTTTGTGCCATATATTCTTGTCCGCTTAGAAGTCTATCCTGCCCATGTCAGATTTTCTTTTTCTGTCTTTAGTAATAAAGTACATTAAAAAAAATCCTCTCTCATTCCAGGTACAGGGTATTGGTCCTCGTTTCAAACTAATTCTTAACTTACAGAACACATCACAGAACCGGCCATCCATGCAGCTTTTAATAAGTTTCCTGTATGATGAAAGACTATACCAGCTTAAGCCAGCATTCTTTAAGGTAGGCCAAAGAAAACTTGAAGAAAACATGGCAAGAATGCATTCATAAATAAGTGAAGAACCAGTTTACCAGAAGCTTACTTTCATTTTATTAAGGCCCCTTTCACACTGGGCGTTTTTCAGGCGCTTTGGCGTTAAAAAATGCCTGTTAAGCGCATGAAAGAAGCCTCATCTGCAATCCCAATGTGAAAGCCTGAGTGCTTTCAGAGCCCTTTCACACTGCCAGTGCCCGAAAAAAGGTTGGTAAAGCGCCGATAATACCCCTTTGGCATTAAAAAAGCTCCCTCAATGGAAAGGGGGCTTTAGGTGCTGTGTATTCAACGCTCCTAAAGTGCTGCAAAGAAGCTGCTTGCAGGACTTTTTTTAACGCCCTGCCAGCGCAGCGTCTCAGTGTGAAAGCACTTGGGCTTTCACATTGAGATTGCAGATGCAGCTTCTTTCAGGCGCTTTACATGCACTTTTTTTTAACGCTAAAGTGCCTGAAAAACGCCCCAGTGTGAAAGGGGTCCTAATGATTTGTTTACCAAGCTGGGGCCACCTTCTGTAGACATGTCCTCACATTGCCATGTTGCTTTTCAAATGTATGAAAAACATTTCCAATGCTATTTGAAAATATATGAAATGTATGAAAACAAGGACTTCTGTTTTAGATTTTATTTTTTTTACTTTGCAGTTTAGCATGCTTGAGTGTTGGACATTTTTGTATCTGTTTAGTGTTGCATTCATGCCAAACAAAACTTGGTTAATAAAAAGTAGATGAAGAAGTTAGGTACACTTTTTTTTTTTTACTGTGTTGTCATCCCTGTTATGCATTACATTTCAACCTCCCAGTTGCTTTACATTCAAACTGCTTAGTAAATAACTTCACTTTATGCTAAATATACAACCCCAATTTAAAAAAAGAAGTTGGGACGCTGTGTAAAATCTACATAAACAGAATACAATGATTTACAAATCTCATAAACCCATATTTTATTCACAAACGAAAGCAGAAACTATATCAAAAGTTTAAACTGTGGAAATGTACCATTGTAAGAAAAAAGAAGGTAATTTTGAAATTGATGGTAGCAACACATCTCAAAAAAAAATGGGACAGTGCCATGATCAACATGATGTAGCTTCCCGTCTTCTTTAAAAAACGCTCTCTGTAAATGTCTTTTCTAACTGCTCAACAGTCCTGGGTCTTCTTTGTCGTAATTTTCTTTTCAAGATGCACAAAACATTTTCAAATTTTAAAAAGGTCTGGATTGCAGGCAGGCCAGTTAAGCACCTGGACACAAAGCCATGTTGTTATCATAGGTGCAGTATGTGCTTTAGCATTGTCCTGCTGAAATATGTAAGGCCTTCCCTGAAAAATACATCATCTGGATGGGAGCACATGCTGCTCTAAAACCTGTATGTATATTTTAGCATTGATGATGTCTTTCCAGATGTGCAAGCTGCGCATTCCATACACATTTTTACACCACCATACTATTGGAATAACTGGCTTTTAAAATACCATTTTAAATGAGCTTTGGCCCAGAGAAGATGTTTGCATTTCTGGATCATGTTTTGATATGGTTTCTTCTTTACATTATAGAGCCCTTATTTGCATTTTGGTGCAGATTCATCTAGAGTGGGGGCAATTTCACATTGAGGAACATTATTCTGAAATAGATGCTTTTCACAGGTTGATAAACCTCTGCCCATCATTAGTTCTGAGATACTTGAGTCTCTAAAATGCTCCTTTTATACCCAGTCATGTTATTAACCTGTTGCAAAGTGTATTTTCCAGCTATTCCTTGTTAGTACCACTTACTTTGAAAGCTTTTTGTTGCCCTGCCCCAACTTTTTTGAGAATGCTGCCATATGTTTTTTAAGAAAATTTACCTTATTTGTTTTTCTTCACATGGTAAATTTTCTCAGTTTAAACAATTGATATGTTTTTTTTTTTTTTTTTTATATTGTGAATAAAATATGGGTTTGAGATTTGCAAATCACTGCATTCTGTTTTTATGTAGATTTTACACAGCATCCCAACTTTTTTCAAATTGTACTAATATATGGGATGTTTTTTGAGTAGATTCTTTTTTCTATTTGCTTGGATATTCAAAGGCTTGGACCGTGATTGGGTCTAACCATGTATGCAGTTACTTTGTGAGCACCATAGCCTAACATTTGGCTCTAAGATTTCCCTGTAGTTGCTTAAGCCTGATCCATTGTAGACCTGTCAACCTAAAGCTTGGCTCAGTTGACTTACTAGTGATGTTAACCATTTACCATCCAGCCACTGTAGATAAATGGCTAGGCGACTCACCCATGAGAGCATATATAAACTTCCTCCTGCCACTTGTGCATGTCCACTAGCACTAGGGTGTGTAATGGTGCACCCTGTGATGGCTCTGTCCTTCAGACACAACAGATCACAGATTGCGGTACAGGGCCCATTTCCCCTGAAAACTGGCCATGCCAGTACAGTTTTACCATGTCCGTGCAGTCAGTCAGTGTCCCTGATTGCCACTACATTAGTACAGTGTCACCATACCAGTGCAGCCAGACAGTGTCCCTGATCCCTCCCCCATCAGTGTCATCCAGCCAAGTGTAGCCAGTAACCGTGTTGCTGATCGCTGCTTCACCAGACCAGAGCATCCACCACGAGTCCCAGTGTTAGCCTGCATCAGTATTTCTGATTGCAGCCACACCAGTTCCAGTGTCACTAGACCAGCGTAAGCCAGCAACTGTGTTGCTGATTGCTTCCACACCAGCAGCCAGCAACAGTGTTCTTTATCATCACCACACCAGTTCCAGGGTCATCAGACCAGTGTTACCCTGAATCCGTGTTTCTGATTGCGCCACACCAGTCTCAGTGTCAACAGACAAGGGTAAGTCGGCAACAGTGTTCCTGATCTCTAGCCATGGCAGTGCTAATGACACCAGACCACTGTAAGCCAGCAACAGTTTTACCAATTCGTCCAACCACAACAGGAGCAAGCAACAGTGTTCCTTATCACTGCCTCACCAGTCCTTATTTCACCAGACCAGTGTAAGCTAGGGATGGTTCCAATGTTAGATGTCGAACGTAAATAACGAACATATGGGGCGTTCACAGCAAATTCGAGTGCCACAGAGCACCCCATAATGCACTGCTAGATTGCACATTGTTGCTGATTGGCCAAAGCATGCACCTGACCTGCATGCTTTGGCCAATCACAGCGCACTCTGCTGTAAGAGCCATTATTGGCCAAAGGCCAATTATTCAAAAGACTCACTATGCCTCTTAAAAAGACCTTGGGGTAATCGCTTTCCAAGATTTGGTAATTTTGGGGGTGTTTCTCCTGTTCTGGCACTCCATGTACAAACGTGGTAGGTAGTCTGGAAATTAGATGTCTAATTTATGCCCCTTGAAAGCTGGAAAGTGCATCTTGGATTTTGGGAACCCTCTATTTGGCTAGGTTGCAAAAAGGTCTCACAAACGTGGGTATGTGTTTTGGGGTACAGTATGCCAATGCTGTGCATGAAAAATAGCTTGTTAAACAGACAACTTTGGCAAAAAATGATAACCTAAAATAACTCGCAATGCTTTTTACCAAATACCTTGGAATGTCTACTTTCCAAACAAGAGTTATTTTGGGGGTGTCTACTGTCCTTGCATTTTAGGGCCTCAAGAAATGATAGGCAGTCAGTATATTTGGGTTATAAAATTTTAGCTCTATACCATAGCTTGTAGACTCTATACCTTTAACACAGTCTAAATAATATATACTGATTTAAAAAAAAAAATTACCAAAGAAATTTAGCAGTGTGTTTTGTTTTTTGTTTTTTTCCTTTTTTATATAGTAAAAAAAAACAGTGGTGATTAAAAACCACCAAAAGAAAGCTCTGTCTGGGGCGTGTTCACATGTGAGCGGTGGCGGACGTGTTTGTGAGGAGATCCCGGATTCCTACATTCCATCCGTGCCTCTAAACCCCTCCAAAAGACCAGCTAGCCTGCCTGCCTGTTTCTCTCTGTCGCCTGCTGCATTTGGAGCCACTATTGTGCAGAGGTTCAGCCTGTGGAGCCTCGGCTGTTGCACACCTGCGGCCGCCGCCATCTTCTCAGCCTGTGCCCTGCTGGAGTGGGCTAATTCCGGCCTGGCCGAAAGGTAGGGGACTCCCAATCACCAACCTGCCTGCCCTTCCACCTGCCTGCAGCCATCCTGTGGTCTGCAGGGCCGCGGATAGGGCTTGTATCGGCCGTGGCCCAGTTCGGCCTAGTGAGGCCTGCGGTTTCCTAGGCAGCTGCCCCGTGGAAGTGCGCCGCGGCGGCCTGTCCTGGGATCGAAAGCACGGCTTTGCTGGTTCCACCTGCTTCAGCGTCCATCCACCTCCCGGCCTTATCCTGCTGTGCTGCCTACCAGAGACTGCTAGTGTGGGCCTGCTGAGGAGTCCTGAGGCTTGGAATTTCTAACCATCCTTATGTCCTAAGGCTGCACACTTCCTAAGCCTGGGTGCACGGCCCCTACACCACTGCCCTCCTGTCCATCTTCCTGCCAAGTGAGGGACTGCTGAGCCTCACCTGCTCTGACTGAGATACCTTGGGCCTAGTCACAACCGCCAGCTGGATATCGCCTGCCTCCCTGCCCACGCTGTCCCGGGCACAAGCTCGCTGGATCCCCTCTTGTGTCCTCCCCAGTGCAGATGCCCTCAAAGAAAACACATCCTAGGTCAGCCAGGTCCACGCCACTGCAGGAACTGCTGACTCCCCCTTTCGGCGCGACCAAACGCCATCTTGGTCAGGCGGCTCCAGGCCTTACTGGCCGAATTGGAGATGGAACCCAGGGACGTCCCAGTGGCAGCAACATCAGCCCCCCTACCACAGGATAGTACCACCACAATCATTGTCGTAATTGAATAGAGCTGCTGATGCGCATAGACCACCTTGCTGAAGAATGCAACCTGATAAGGAACGACCTAGACAAATTCGGGGGGCGAATGGCAGAGTCTGAATCCAGAATATTGGCTACTGAGGATCTCACTGCTACCCACGTCACCTCCATTGCTGAGTTACAGCGCACCGTGCAGGCCCTCGTTGCAAAATCTGATGATGCTGAAAACCGGCCCAGGAGGAATAATATTAGAGTCCTTGGCCTTCCTTAGGGGGACCACCCGGCGGAATTAGCAGAAGACTTATTCAAGAACCTGCTGGGCCTTACCGCTGTCACTCCTACTTATGTGGTTGAAAGAGCCCATCGGGTACCCACAAGCCGAGCCATCCCTGGGAACCTTCCCAGACCCTTCCTGGTCCGCTTTCTGAATTACCGGGACAGGATTCTGGCTGAGGCTCGTAAACATCCCGCACTAGTACGGCAACACCTCCATCGTCCTCTTCCCTGACTTCTCGGCCGAGTTACAGAGGAAGAGAAAGACCTTCAACGATGTCCGTAAACGGCTCGGAGCAAAGAGTATTAAATATGACATGCTTTACCCCAGCCGGCTCAGGGTCCAACATGATGGCAAAGTTTGGTTTTTTGACACCCCTTCAGAGGCTGACGGATGGCTGGCCACTCTAAAATAAAGGTCTCCTATCACCCGCAGTTGTTTGATGCACAAATCATACACATCCTGGACTTCTTATCCTACTATTCTCCTTTTTTTACAAATACCGGAGCTACGACAAGTGCACCCTTACGCTAGATACGCACTCCCCCCTCGCGGTTTGAATTTGAAGGATCAACAGAAGTTCTCTGAACTGTTGCTCTACACTTATCTGGAGGTAGTTCAACCAACCAAAGGAACTACCTCAGAGAATTGACCTTGACTAGGCCCTGTCCTTCTCGGACTGCGGCCAAAACTTTGTTTACTTCTCTGGAGCCTCCACCCACACCCTGTTCTCCGGAACTTCTGCTCCCAGGGGTGTGCAAGAACCTCAGGCCACCCAAGATCTGGACTGATACAGACCTGGTAGAGAACCAAGTTGTAGGGTTCCTCGGCTAGATTCAGGTTACATGTTTTGTTTTTTGAGCAAAAACTATTCCCATTACCTCTCTCCGTTTTTTTTTGTTTTTTTTTGGGGAGAGTGATGGGAACTAGTAGGATAAGCACATTGTGCTTGGGCTGGTTTATATTCTTTTTGTTTGTTTTAATGGTATGTCTCATGGTTTTAACCAGTTCCCGACCCCCGCATGTACATATACGTCCACAATATGGCACGTACAGGCACATGGGCGTACACGTACGTCCTTGCCTATTAGCGGGTGGGGGGTCCGATCGGGACCCCCCACGCTACATGCGGAGGTCGGGTCCGCTCGGGGAGCGATCCGGGACCACGGCACGGCTATTTGTTTATAGCCGCTCCGTCGCGATCGCTCCCCGGAGCTGAAGAACGGGGAGAGCCGTATGTAAACACGGCTTCCCCGTGCTTCACTATGGCGGCGCATCGATCGTGTCATCCCCTTTATAGGGAGACACAATCGATTGACGTCATTCCTACAGCCACACCCCCCTACAGTTGTAAACACACACTAGGTGCACCCTAACTCCTACAGCGCCACCTGTGGTTAACTCCCAAACTGCAACTGTCATTTTCACAATAAAGAATGCAATTTAAATGCATTTTTTGCTGTGAAAATGACAATGGTCCCAAAAATGTGTCAAAATTGTCCGAAGTGTCCGCCATAATGTCGCAGTCACGAAAAAAATTGCTGATCGCCGCCATTAGTAGTAGTAAAAAAAAAAATAATAAAAATGCAATAAAACTATCCCCTATTTTGTAAACGCTATAAATTTTGCGCAAACCAATCGATAAACGCTTATTGCGATTTTTTTTACTAAAAATAGGTAGAAGAATACGTATCGGCCTAAACTGAGGAAAAAAAATGTTTTTATATATGTTTTTGGGGGATATTTATTACAGCAAAAAGTAAAAAATATTGCATTTTTTTCAAAATTGTCGCTCTATTTTTGTTTATAGCGCAAAAACTAAAAACCGCAGATGTGATCAAATACCACCAAAAGAAAGCTCTATTTGTGGGGAAAAAAGGACGCCAATTTTGTTTGGGAGCCACGTCGCACGACCGCGCAATTGTCTGTTAAAGCGACGCAGTCCCGAACTGTAAAAACACCTTGGGTCTTTAGGCTGCATATTGGTCCGGGGCTTAACTGGTTAATATGCTATAGTGCTAACATTCAAAGGTATGTCATGACAGGGATTATGCTGCTCATTATTAGTCTCCAGTCTCACACTTATTAGTCCTCACCATGATGGCTGATCACAAGGATAACTCCTTTTCTGTTCTTTCATGAAACATTAGGGGCCTAAATTCCAAATTTAAAAGAGCCCTCCTATTTCAATACCTGAAATCCAATTCTCCCCGAATTATCTTTCTCCAGGAGACCCATCTTATGGGCAGCAAAATCCTAACATTTAAAAAAAGCAGTGGATTCAAAAGGCGATTCACGCCACATACTCCACTTACGCTAGGGGAGTGTCAGTTCTGGTGCACAAGAACTTCCCGTGTGTAATTGAAGAGATATGCACAGACCCCCAGGGTAAGTTTGCTCTGGTGGTACTCAACCTATGGTCTCAAAGTTATATTGTGGTGAACATCTATGTCCCTCCGTCTTTCTCCCCCACAATTGTATACAAGGTTCTGTAGAGGGTCACTCCTTTTTATCCCTGGAAGACTATTGGTCATGGGTAATTTCAATGCCACCATGTTGGCTG
Organism: Rana temporaria; assembly: GCF_905171775.1. Lineage (NCBI taxonomy): Eukaryota > Metazoa > Chordata > Amphibia > Anura > Ranidae > Rana > Rana temporaria. Next base: position 116,251,504 of record NC_053499.1, on the reverse strand, counting down.
ATCTTGACAGGCCCACTCCTACAAAATCACATTGTTCAGGTCTATCCAATTGGGCTCAAGCAATTGGCTTAGTTGAAATATGGAGATGGAAACACCCGTCTACCCTACTCCTGTTTCTCAGCTTCCCACAAAACTGCCTCACGGATAGACCTGGCTTTTTTGTTGAATGAATTCTGGGAGCAGAACACGGGTCCTCCTCTACAGACATTACATGGGACGCCTTCAAGGCCTACTCTAGGGGACAATATATGTCTTCTATTGCGGCAATCGGACAGAAACAGGCATTCAGTGGATAAATAATGATATGGAGGGCGCTCTAATTAGTATATATAACTACCATAAAATTAGCAAATCCTGTGCTTAAAACAAATGTAAAACATGCAGATATTTGTGAGATAGCAATGGTATGCCACCTAGTGAATTAATTAGTTTGTTAATGACTAATGATTAAAAAAGTCCCAATATAAATGTGGAGTGCAAATTCAGCAGGATTTCTTCAAATACTCTGCATACAATCTTGTTCCAAAGTGATAGTGTGTTCCTTCACCAAGAAGAATATAACATCTTCACCCGAAGTGCTCAAAATAAATATTGCGCTTACGACAAGGATATGACTACTTTACTGAAAAAGATAGTCACACAAAGCTTTAGCAGGATTGTGCCTGCACACGTAATGGAAAAGACTGGATCTGGGATTTTTAATAACCGGAATGCAGACAGGAACAGAAAACAAAAGGTGCCCATAGCGTGATATTGTTTTATTTAAAAAAAAAATTAAAAATTGAACATAAAAAAGATAGCCAGATGGCCTCTTACATTAACCTCCCTGGCGGTATGATTCTTTCAGAAAAAAGAAGCTGAAAGCGGTACCATTATTTGCAAGGAAATTTGGTGTTTTATACTGTAGGTCTGTAATTTTTAGGAATAACTCACTTAAATCTGACCAAACAAGAGACTAGTAGGCATCCCGGGTATGACATTTTTTTAAAAACAAAATTAAAAATTATAATATAATAAATAATTATAACAAATAATAATATAATTATAATAAAAAATTATTCAATAATGTAATCAACTCAAAATCACTGAAATTTGCTCAGTTGCAGAATTGTTGCTGTCATTATTTTTTTTTTTATGACGAATTTCCCCACAAATCGCTATCGCACAATTCTGCAAGTGATTATAATTTATTATCACTGTTTTCTAGCTGATCTAAAACCATTTTTGACATAAAGGGACACTTTTGGTTGCTATGGACAATCTACAGTTTGCAGGGAGAAAGAAAGGTTTTTATTATATAAAAGAACATGTAAGACACTGGGCAGACCACTAGGGATGAGGGGGGGGTGTATTTTTTACATACAGTACTGTAATCTATAAGATTCCAGTATACTATATGTAATGTGTTTGTTTACATTTTTGAATTTGGCGCCGTTCTCCGCTCCCGTGCGTCGTAACGTCGCAGGGAACGGAGATCGGCGGCACAGGAGGACACTGTGTGAATCGAGCGAGGTCCCGCTCGCTCACACAGCGCGGTGGCATCACTGGATCCAGGGACAAGGTAAGTAACTTTGTCTGCTGCTGCAGCGAGGCAAGCCCGAGTCTGACTCGGGGTTACTGCTTTTGGTATGAAAATCTCACCCCGAGTCAGACTCGGGAATACCGCCAGGGGGGTTAAAGAGCTGCAGACGTGTCAGATTTTTTGGGGTCTTGGGGTCCCGCTCGCTCAGCTCTCCCAGCCGCGGCATGTACTCCCTCCACTTCTGATACCTCCACAGGCGCCGGGGATGGTGTGGGTATACACAAGACCAGGTATTGCCGCCGACGTACGTTTCGAAATTTTACGTCATCGGGGGGCATACCTGGTCGCAAAGGATCACGGTATTTGTAGTCTGCCCAACGATGTAATTACATCTCAGGCGGGGAAAATTAAAAACCGGATTTGTTGCAGCCACAATGCCGGTCGGCTTCCGCATTGACATCAATAATATTGCAACATCCCTATATTAAAATACATTCTGAATCTTGCCAAAAAACATATTCTTACGTATCATAGATTAAGGCATAGGTGGGGAGCTTGCACTTAACTCTTCAATACCACAACATATGATAGACAGAGCTTACGAGGCTTAAGTCAAAGTTTCAGTGCGGAAAACTAAAAAATGGTCTGGACAGTAAGGGAGTTTGACTTGCTGGGCTTCAAGTGGTTACAGATCTTTGCAGGGTATTCAGGTTTTTGCTAGTTGCAGATTCGCTTTCTGTAAAGGCAATGCAATGAATATTCCACCATGCATTTGCTGCAGTGAGCTGGGGCAGATAGAAGAATGTAGCAGTCACCTGTGCATACAAGGAAGGATCACCCATTCTGTCCATGACCCTTACATTAAACATTTGAAGACTACAGAGTTATTTGTCCTGTAGAACTAGCATTTTTGGAGATCTATTCACCGTCTTTAGAAATCTAAGTAATGCTGTTATTTATATTGTACCTGACAGAACTAGTTTGTAACTTCCTATCTATGGTCCAATACTTTCTCCTCAGGTTCCACTTCTGGTTCCGGGTTTAAACTATCCAATTGAGACATTCATTGACTGCTGCTCTGATAAAGGCATTTCTGATATCATCAAGGTAATTTTTAGCATTCATTAAATCTTTGAGTCTGTGCAGATTTTCCAATATATATAAAATAATCTGCAGAAATTTTGTTTTTGTTTTTTTTTCGAAATTGTCGTTCTTATTTTGTTTATAGCGCAAAAAATAAATACCGCAGAGGTGATCAAATAGCACCAAAGGAAAGCTCTATTTGTTGGAAAAAAAGGACGCAAACTTGGGTACAACATCGCACGATTGTCAGTTAAAGCGACGCAGTGCCAAATTTTAAAAAGTGCTCTGGTCAGGAAGGAGGTAAAATCTTCTGGGGCTGAAGTTGGTAAAGCAGTATTAAACCCAAAACAAAAAAATTTAAATATTGCAGCTTACCAATCATTGGATATGGTGGCTGTATTCCTTTTCTTTTTTCGAATTTTTTTTTGCAGGCTTTTTTTCCCTTTGTTTTCACCTGGTGATCTGGACAGTAACACACCTCCTGTATTAGAATGCAAGCACTCTGAATGAATGAATGAATGAGCACAGGGGGCACAGATTTAAATGCACTAATAAACTGAAGCCAAACTCCAGCTCACACTTTGTATTAAATTAACATTTTCATTTTTTTCTTTCAAGGTTAAGATTTTACATGAATAAATAAAAGCTGATCATTCTAAGTACCCCTACCAGTGTTAAAGCGGAGGTTCACCCTAAAAACATGTATATACCATTACATTCAGCATACCTCCGACATGTACAGTATGCTCTTTGTTTTTTGTTTTTCGCTGTACATACCGTATTATTGTTCTTTTCCACCTGGTTTCCGGGTACTCGCTCCCGCGGGAGTAGGCGTTCCTATGCAGCGGCGCAATGTCACCTGGGACTTAGCCTAGATGATTGACGTGCTTGATAAAAACTTCCCCCCGGTGGATGAGGCGCGTCACGAGTTTCCGAAAATAGCCGAACTGGGAGTCGGCTCTATTTGGCGCTATACGGCGCCTGCGCACAGACTAGGAGCTGTGTAGAGCTGACTGCGCAGGTGCCGTATAGAGCCGACTTCCAGTCGGCTATTTTCGGAACTCGTGACGCGCCTTATCCGCCGGGGGAAAGTTTTTATCAAGCACGTCAATCATCTAGGCTAAGTCCCAGGTGACATTGCGCCGCTGCATAGGAACGCCTACTCCCGCGGGAGCGAGTACCCGGAAACCGGGTGGAAAAGAACAATAATACGGTATGTACAGCGGAAAAAAACAAAGCGCATTCTGTACATGTCGGAAGTATGCTGAATGTAATGGTATATACATGTTATTAGGGTGAACCTCCGCTTTAAGTCCTCTGTCTCATCCCTGTAAACTGATACATCTGGAAGATAGCTTGTTCTTATTGAACAATTACAGTCTTGCTGGCTAGATCCCCAGATGAAAACAAAGCCTAAAAGAAAACTATACAGCCTTCACATCTAAGCATTGCAATACAAGAAATGTTTGCTTTTGGGTTTCATAACGCCTTAGGGCTCTTTCACACGGAGCGGACCGTTTCTGGGTCCGCTCCGTGTGTCCGCCAAAGCTCAGCAGGGATCCCCGCTGAGCTGTCGGCGGATAGGGCGGTCCCCGCACACAGTGCAGGGACCGCCCTGTCTCTGCTCCGCTGTCCCCTATGGGGGATCGGATGCAGACGGACCGTCTGTCCGTCTGCATCCGATCCGTTCCGCCGAATGGAAGAAAAATAGGGTTTCTTCCGTTCGGAAAAGCGGATCCCGACGGATGCGGATGCTCCATCCGCTAACGGACGCGATCCCATAAGGATTCATTACAAGTCCGTTAACGGACTTGTAATGAGCGGACGAACGGTCCGCTCGTGTGAAAGGACCCTAAACCCAAAACCAAACATTAATTATATTGAAGGTTGCCAATTTATTTTATGTGATGGCTGCATTCATTTTCTTTTTTAGACTTTTTCTTCTATTTCCTTCTGGTGATGGAGCCAGTAAGTCCATTGTTTTTCAAAAGAACAAGCTCTTCAGCAGAATGTATCAGTTACAGAGATGAAACAAACAATTTAATACTAGCAGGGGTTCTTGCAATGATCAGCTTTTATTTATTTATGTCAAACCCTTATATGCAGTTACAGAAAAATGTTCCTCATTACTTTTAGGATACAGGATTTGCTGGAGTTCGAATTCAGTTTGTTAGTGTATTTAAATCTGCTAGTACATCTAACACTCCCCTCCCCCAGACTGAGAATGCTGCTATCCAAAATGGCCCCTTGTGTGCCTTCATCTAAAGTGGTGGAACTCTAATACAGGAGAAGTGTAACTGGCCAGGTGAACACAGAAGGAAAAAAAAGAAAACAAATGCAGTCACCAGATCAAATGATTGGTAAGCTGCAATATATTACATTTTTGGTTTTGGATTTAATACCGCTTTAGGTAATTGGGAGGAAGGGTGTACTTTTAGCTCGAACCTTTTGTTCCTTATTTAGATTTGTAGGTATTAAAGCCCAACTCTGGACACAAGAAAAACAATATATTGTGAAACTGCTGCAGAGTGCAGCCATTTTTATTATGATGTCAGCAGCCCCAGCAGACTTAGAGCTGTCACTCAGACGACATTCTTATAGTATCCTCCTTCACGCCCTTCCCCTCAGCTAAATAAAGGATTATGTAGGGAGGGGCAGAGGAGCTTCGAGCTCAGACAGTAATTGAACTCTCCCAAAAGAGAAGAGGGCTTTGATGTGCAAGAAGGGAGGGGCTGTACTTGGGAGTTCATGGAACAGAAAACCACTGTAAGATTTTTCTGCGCCTTTACCTGCAATGTTTGTCAGTTAGTGGTAGGGTCTCTTTATGGAAGAGCTGTGCTTAGGAAATGACACTGTGTTTCCGATGTCCTCCTACCCTGGAGAAAGGACCTATTGAGTAGGGACAGGAATATGGAGAGGAATGGGTTACATATGTGATCTGTGGGCGATTATGGCATCTTTGCTCAGCCCTGCTACCCTACTACTTCTATGTATATCCCAACCAACATGTCCATTCAACTCGCGTTACTTGCTTTGATCCAGCTTCCTCTGGCTCGGTTTTCACATGCTTGATCAAGACATAACTTAGCCTGATAGCTCCTGTTGTCTTTTTAATAGGTGGCTTCAACCCTTCTGGCACAAAGAGCATGGGGCAGTTTCAATAGCTGACCAGGGTCCAAATGTGGTCCTTTTGGTTGCCTTTATCCAGCCCTTGGGGCACTATTTGTAAAACAATGGGGCACTGTTCCTGCCATTGACACCAATAATGGGGCACGACTCCTGCCATTGACACCAATAATGAGGCACTATTCCTTTAACCACTACATTACGAGCCTATTTCTGAGACTTGGGCCCAGATTCACGTAGATAGGTGTAAATATAAGCGGGCGTAGCGTATCGTATTTACGCTACGCCGCCGCAACTTAGAGAGGCAAGTGCTGTATTCACAAAGCACTTGCGTCTAAAGTTACGGCGGCGTAGCGTAAATGTGTGGGGGTAAGCGCGCCTAAATCTAATGAGGAACAGGGGGGCGTGTTTTATTTAAACTAATCATGACCCCACGTAAATGACGCTTTTTTCGAATGGCGCATGCGCACTATTCGCAAACGTTTTACGCAAACGATGGAAAATTTTACGCTGTCCTGACATCCATACTTAACATTGCGTACGCCTCACTATAGCAGGGGTAACTACGCCGGTCCGACGCCTTACGCAAACAGATACGCCGGTATCTACCTAATTTGCATATTCTATGCGTAAATCTACGGAAGCGCCACCTAGCGGCCAGCGTAAATATGCAACTAAGATACGACAGCGTAAGAGACTTATGTCAGTTGTATCTAAGCAAAAATCCGGCGTATCTTGCTTTCTGGATACAGAAAAAAGATACGTCGGTGCATCCTAGAAGTTACGCGGCCTATCAATAGATACGCCGACGTAACTTATTTGTGGATCTGGCCCTTGGTGTTTACACGTTAAAAACTTTTTACATAGAACCCCCAAACATTATATATATTTTTTTCTAACACCCTAGAAAATAAAATGGCGGTTGTTGCAATACTTTCTTTCACACCGTATTTGCACAGCGGTCTTACAAGCGCACTTTTTTGGGGAAAAAATACACTTTTTTTAATAAAAAAAAAACAACAGTTCACCCATTTTTTTTATATAGTAAAAGATAATGTTACACCGAGTAAATTGATACCCAACATGTCACACTTCAAAACTGCGCCCGCTCGTGGAATGGCGACAAACTTTTACCCTTTAAAATCTCCATAGGCAACGTTTAAAAAATTCTACAGGTTGCAATGTTTTGAGTTACAGAGGAGATCTAGGGCTAGAATTATTGGTCTCGCTCTACCGATCGCAGCGATACCTCACATGTGTAGTTTGAACACCGTTTTCATATGCGGGCGCTACTCACGTATGCGTTCACTTCTGCACGCAAGCGGTACGGCGTGTTTAAAAAAAAAAAATGTTTTTTATTTATTTTACCTTTTTATTTTTTCACTGTTCTTTAGAAAAAAAAAATGGTGTCACTTTTATTCCTATTACAAGGAATGTAAACTTCCCTTGTAATAGAAAAAAGCATGACAGGTCCTCTTAAATATGAAATCTGGGGTCCAAAAGACCTATGGGCGGAAGTGACGTTTTGACGTCGCGTCCACCCTGCAATGACTTGGAGACGGGCGGGGGCCATCTTCCCCTCGTCTCCATGTCGGGCTAGAGACAATTTCGGATCGCCTTCACCGTTACCGACGGCCACGGTAAGCGGCGGAGGGCACCAGAGCGCGGCGGGAGGGGGGCACTCCCCCGCCGCCGATTAAAGTGATCTTGCGGCGAATCCTCCGCAGAAACCACTTTTATCTGAAAGACAACCGCCGGCTCTTGAACAGGATACCGAGGTTATGGTAGCTAGCTGCTACCATAACAACAGTGTTCCTCCTTTAAAGAGAGGACGTTTATAGTCGTACGATGGGAAGGAAGTAGATAACTAATGGCAACAATGGGGCACCATTCCTCCCATTAAACTCAATGATTGGGTATTTCTCACTCCCATTGAGAGCAGGGCATTTTCTACACCTACCAGGTCCCCCCACCCCTCAAGCCTGAACTGTCCCTTTTTTTTTTTAGAAAGTTTGAAGACCCCTGTACTATAGCATAGGCCACGTCACATACTCCTGACACTGAACTGTGAACCTTTGCAATTGTAAAATAATTTTTTAGCTGGGTTTTTGTACCATTGTCACTTTTTATTTCAGATTGAACCGACATGTATTCTCTTTATAGGTTTTTGTCTTGAAAGAGGGGAAAAGCACACCACTGATCACTGCACATATCAGTATGCCAGTCAGTGAAGGACTGGTAGCTGCCTGATCAGAACTTCAAAATTCTAGTTGCCTGGAAGGAGGCTTCAAAACACATACCAAGATGAAGAGTCTACAAGCGCAAAAGGATCAGTGTAATATGCATCCTAGATCAATCTACATGCATTTCACATATTGGTTTTCTTATAAGTTTCCAGTGTATTTTTGCAGCTACCCTTTTGTGACCAAGAATAAAACATTGGATATTGGGGGGAAATGGTCAATGTCTGCCCTCTGTGCCCTCAGCATTTACAGCCTTGTCCGTTTCTACAAATAAGCATCTTAAATATTTTTTCAGTGAATGTTAAACCAGCAAACATAAGTGCAGGATTCTTTCATCACATTCCTATGGGGTCAGAAATAAACAGAGGCGTATAATCAGTCTTTATCAATTTAATATCATTGACAAATGTTGATAATGTAATATTTTCACTATTAAGATTTGTCAAACTAATCAATGATTATCTATGCTTATGTTATTTTATTTATTTATTTTTTTATGGGGAGAGGGGAGAGAATCATGTGAATGAGTTGTCAGTTTTAAGCTGTGCATACACTGACACATTTTATCTATTTTCACTAGAAAGTCATAAAGACGAGATCTAGATCATGGTAGGTGAAAATTTGAAGAGTGCGAGTACATTTCTACTGTTTTCATATAAAGTAATAAAACTTGGCATATACTTTGAAAAACAATGTCTGAAATGGGTAAAAATGTGTCTTTCTACTGATCATTAGGACACTTGTATTCTGCAGGCACAGGAGAGAGCAGTCCTTACAAACCAGCAACCTACTTTATGTGCTATTCAGTAGAAAATTTTTTTTTTTGTTTTTGTTTAGTTAAAAAACGCATTTGTCCGAAAATCCGAATTAAGGTTAAATCTGTCAATTGAAGGCTTATGGTGTCTGTCGAATGTTCAAAGAAGATTTGACGAAGCGACTAAAAGATTTGACGCTGCAATCATACGCTTCCGGTCGAATGCTCCGGCCACAAGCTATAGTAGAATTACTAATGTTGTATGACTGATAATAATTATATTTATTAATTATTATTACTAGTCAACCAACATTAGAATTCTTCTATAGCCTATGGGCGGAGCATTTGACCATAAATGTCCGCTTGCGGTAATCGTATGTTTGTTTTTAGTGATAAAGGTAGGGTGTGGGGGTAATGGCGCTGTCTGTGCAACTCCCTGGAGATATATGGAAAGGAGGAGGGAAAGATGTGCAGACCAATGCGCCTGCTCTCTAAATATGTGCGTTTTACTCCAAGTGACGCATATATATGGTGATGTGTGCCACACTATAGACAAAAAATGTGTACAGAATTGAGCCCCAAATCAAGGGCACTAGTAGTGATACACTTGTATAATAAAGTAAGTGAAATCGTGTTGTATAATAAAGTAAGTGAAATCGTGTTGAAGATTGTGCCATCCACATGTAAGTGCGCCAAAGGAGAGATAATGTATGCTATGGCAGAGCAGGTTCTGTATTGGCACTAAGTCATATCATGTGTATTGGTAACTCAACTAAAATTTATATAACCACACACCACTATGTGCAAGAGTACAAATGTGTACACAATAGCAAAAAAATATTTCAAATAAAGTATAATCAAAAATAGACTAGATGTGGTCTAGTGCTACTAAATCATACCCAGCCTAGGTAGAATAACCCAGGAGAGAAGTGCATAAGTCCAAAAGTAATATAAATGATATAAATAAGTGTAGCAAAATGGCAATATATGTGAAGATCCACAAATGATTGTTATAAATATAAATAATTATTAAAGTCCATTCCAAGGTGCAGTGTAGCAAAATGGCAATATATGTGAAGATTCACAAACGATTATTATAAATAAAAATAAATATTAAAGTCCATTCCAAAGGGGCAGCTTTCCGTGGTAAGTGATCATAATATACACTGTGTGCTTGCGCTGTGGTTCCGGTGCTCCCCCACCAAGGTCCCCACTCACCAGAGAGCATGTATATGTACGCTGTAGAGGCTCTTTCGGTCCTATTCTCCCGTCCTATGGAACCTTGTAATAGATCTCCAATGCGGATGGCTGGGATCCTCCTAGGTTTCCAAGGTCCTCCGGGGGGAAAAAGACAAGCTCCCATAGCGTAGTATGTATAAAATAGGGTAATTTATTTGCACAGACAGAAAAAACACAGCACTAGAAACCGGGTTGCCACACACAACCCGGTTTCTAGTGCTGTGTTTTTTCTGTCTGCCGCTTACCGCAGACATAGAGATTTTTAAACTTTTTAAACTGTCCTGTTTCATTAGTCTGTCGCCTGCTGGCTATTGTTTATATTTTGTATTTTTTTATATTTTCTGCACGCCACGGCCCATGGGTGGTCAGTGCAAATAAATAGGACGGGAGAATAGGACCGAAAGAGCCTCTACAGCGTACATATACATGCACTTTACCCCTGCAGGGGTGAGTGTCTCTGGTGAGTGGGGACCCTGGTGGGGGAGCACCGGATCAACAGCGCAAGCACACAGTGTATATTGTGATCACTTACCACGGAAAGCTGCACCTTGGAATGGACTTTAATATTTATTTATATTTATAATAATCTTCACATATATTGCCATTTTTCTACACTTATTCATATCATTTATATTACTTTTGGACTTATGCACTTCTCTCCTGGGTTATTATACCTAGGCTGGGTATGATTTAGTAGCACTAGACCACATGTAGTCTATTTTTGATTATACTTTATTTGAAATATTTTTTTGCTATTGTGTACACATTTGTACTCTTGCACATAGTGGTGTGTGGTTATATATATTTTAGTTGAGTTACCAATACACATGATATGACTTGGTGCCAATACAGAACCTGCTTTGCCATAGCATACATTATCTCTCCTTTGGCGCACTTACATGTGGATGGCACAATCTTCAACACGATTTCACTTACTTTATTATACAGGTGTATCACTACTAGTGCCCTTGATTTGGGGCTCAATTCTGTACACATTTCTTGTCTATAGTGTGGCACACATCACCATATATATGCGTCACTTGGAGTAAAACACACATATTTAGAGAGAAGGCGCATTGGTCTGCACATCTTTCCCTCCTCCTCCTTTCCATATATCTCCAGGGAGTTTACAGACAGCGCCATCACCCCCACACCCTACCTTTATTAGTTTTCAGTATCTCCTATACATATTAGGGGGGGCTGCAGTCTATTGTATATTAAAAATTCTTATCCTAAGCGCAGGTTTACCCCTTATTATATCTTATTGTATGTTTGTTTTTAGCTGCTTCGTCGAATCTTCATGTCTCTATAATGTTGAATCTTTTCTCTCTATGTTGAATAATCTTGGACTAATAGAGTTAGGTTAGGCACATCCAACCGCCGGTTCGATATACACAGATCGCTATTGTCACCGTCATGTCGAATGTTCTATCTATATCGAACTGTTGTCGCAACTATCTTTTGGATTCCAGATTATGTGCGTTTGTTATGTCTGTTAAAACGAACACGAAAATCCTAGAAATTCGGATGAAAATGCATTCAGACGAGAACGAATGCACATGTCTACTATTCAGATGTAGAATTGCATGTGTCATATACACACTATGTGCAATCATCTAACTGCACAATTAATAACGAGCACGATTTGATTACGGGATGACTATCTGTTTGAGAAAGGTACAATACTTTAAAGAGGAAATAAGCCCTCTCTAAAAAAAAAAAAAAACTGCACGACAAAGGCATAATGAGCTAGTCTGCATAGCATAGCAGACTAGCTCATTATGAATTACTTACCTGAGCACGAAGCCCCCACAACAGTCTTCAGACGCCTCCTCTGTTGCTGCCATTACACCCGGAGTGACTTCCAGGTATCGCTTCTCCAGCGCTGTGACTGGCCAGAGCATCGATAAACATCGATGATGTCAATCCCGCGTTAGTGGCGGCTCCCGCGCATGCGCGTGGGAGCCGCCACTAACGGCATGATTCCGTTAGTAGCGGCACGCTCAGTGCGTCTGTGCACCGTTGTCTATGTTGTCCATCTTTCTTGGAAATATCTCCTTAACCGTGTAGGTTAAGGAGATATTTCTTGCACCTACAGGTAATCTAGGCGTAACTGTAGGTCAAAGTGATCTTTAATGGTTTACAACCACTTTAAATAGAGAATGGTGCTTTTTAAACTCTGCCTAACCTGCAAGGAACTTTACTGGCAGCGATCGCCACCCTCCTACTAGTTACTTGACTATCTCAGACAATGGCCTGCTGAAGTCGGAACGTATACATACCTGGAACTGGGCAGTAAGGCAAAAAGGTTCTGAAGTCAGTGAATCTCCATGAAAACCAGGAAACTAGCATATTAGAAGGAACGTCCGCAAAGGCAGTCTGCAAGTTCTTTAAAATTAGGGTTCTCGCAATAGCTGGGGGACATGATTTACTGCTGCTGATATATGAATAATGTTTTACAAATTCTTGAAAGAGTTTTGTAATTTTATCTTCATGTGTATTTATATGCAAGTAAATAGAAATACATTTTACAGTATGTCTATCAATTTTAATGGGTTAGAATTTACAGAAGTTTCAGTTATAGATTGATCCAGGTGGGATGAATCACAGATATATTCTTCATCTCTTGAGGACTTCACCAACAAGATCTCCTTTCCATAAGGACTGGTTGTCTTCCTGCCAACAAATTTTCACCAAAGAACTTTTAGATTAAACTTCAGTTATGTTGGCCCAATCCACCACATGTGCATATATTCTTCAATCATGCCCCAGACATGATGTCAAACTATCATGAGATTTTTGTGACCATTCTAAGCCCTAAGTAGAGATGATTACCCCGTGTGGGTATATGGCTTATGTAACCACCTGTAATTTAAGAAGGTCCATTTTTCCAGGTGAGAACACACAAATTTTACAGTTGGTGTTTTACTATGTGGAACACGTACAGTTTGATTTATTATATTATGTTGTTTGTTCACCTTTTTATCAGTGTATCTTATTAAGTGGGTTGTACTATTGAATTTGGATGTAGGGATTGTAAATTTAAGCTTGCTATAGATGGTTTAAATCGATAAAATCGAATTGTTCATTTATCCATGAACCATTATTCTTCAATTGATCAACTTTGGTACAACCAACATGTTGGATTTTTTATGCAATTTATTGCCAGGGCTATAGCTGCTAGCAATAATCACTGTGTTCTCCCAGCCAGGACGGCTCCCTCCCCCACTGGAAGGACACAATGGCTCTGCTAGAGGGATTTGAGGGAATCAAGGAATTTTCTTTGAAAATGGCCAGCTTTAGGAGCATTCCCCTTTTTGACCTATGGATATGTTCAAAGATAGTTGAGTAAAATATTGTGTTGTAAAGACAAAACTGGGAGCTGTGACTGCAGAGCGCTGTGCTGTGATATGTGCAGGAGTGGTCATTTCAGCCTCGCCATTCAAAAGCCTAGAGATTTAAAACTCAGAAGGAAGACTGGGTGAAGATGGAAGCGCCAGCAGTGCTGACAGTGCAGTGCTGGAGGGCCCCATTTTACAGAAAAACCTGACAAAATCTGCTGGTATATTGATACAAAAAAAATGTATGTATTTTTATAAGTCCGCCTCCTCCACTTAATAGGCAGATTTATTTATTTTAGAAAATTTGAAGTAGACATGTAATGTAAATGTTATCCTGTTTCAGGCATACAGGTGATTGGGAAGCATAAATATGTACAAGCATTGTTTCATAAGTAAGGTATGGAATTTTTAAGTAATACAATGTATAGAAGTTCAATGTATAGTGTTTAAAGATTGCTGCATAATAACTTATTGTGTTTTAAAGGCAAGACTGTGTGAGAGTCTTTATTTCTTCTTTCCTGGTGCCTCCATGGTAGCATACCAATGGTTGGCTCCACCCTTGACCAACCCACAGGACAACGTAACTCTATAAAAAAAAAGAGTTACACCCCCCCCCCCCCAGAAGCCCATGCTGTTTTTTTGTAGTGCATTTCTTTTTACCCAATAAAGGGCACGTCTTTTTTAGACTTATTGGAGTGCGGCTGTCCATATACGTTTCTTCTTTTTGCATGCTATGCTATACTCTATGACAGCCAGAAGGGCGTAATGGCTAAAGCCATGGTCAGACATATCTTCAAAACAGCCCTGCTGTCGCATCCCTGTTTGGTGATAAAATGGATACAGCAATCACCAGTCACAGGCAGAAAGAGTGGCCTTATTCCCCAGGATAGGAATAGGAGAAGAAAATGTGCTCCTGGGCCAGCTACCCATCAAAGATCAAGGGATTCCAGGACATACTTTACATAGTTAGTCAGGTTGAAAAAAGACACAAGTCTATCCAGTTCAACCACAAAAAATAAACAAACAAAATAAAAAACACAGTACAATCCCATACACCCAACTCCATACCCACAGTTGATCCAGAGGAAGGCAAAAAAAACCAGCAGAGCATGATCCAATTTGCTACAGCAGGGAAAAAAATTCCTTCCTGATCCCCCGAGAGGCAATCGGATTTACCCTGGATCAACTTTACCTACAAATCTTAGCACTCAGTTGTTTTATGTACATTTAGGAAAGTATCCCGGCCTTTCTTAAAGCAATCTACTGAGCTGGCCAGAACCACCTCTGGAGGGAGTCTGTTCCACATTTTCACAGCTCTTACTGTGAAAAAACCTTTCCGTATTTGGAGGTGAAATCTCTTTTCCTCTAGACGTAAACAGTGCCCCCTTGTCCTCAGTGTTGACCGTAAAGTGAATAACTCAACACCAAGTCCACTGTATGGACCTCTTATATATTTGTACATGTTGATCATATCCCCCCTAATTCTCCTCTTCTCAAGAGTGAATAAATTCAGTTCCTCTAATCTTTCCTCATAGCTGAGCTCCTCCATGCCTCTTATCAGTTTGGTTGCCCTTCTCTGCACTTTCTCCAGTTCTCCGATATCCTTTTTGAGAACTGGTACCCAAAACTGAACTGCATATTCCAGATGAGGTCTTACTAATGATTTGTACAGGGGCAAAATTATATCTCTGTCTCTGGAGTCCATACCTCTCTTAATACAAGAAAGGACTTTGCTCGCTTTGGAAACCGCAGCTTGGCATTGCATGTTATTATTGAGCTTATGATCTTCCAAGACCCCCAGATCCTTCTCCACTACATATCCCCCCAGTTGTACCCCCCCCCCCCTAGCATGTATGATGCATGCATATTCTTAGTCCCTAAGTGCATAACTTTACATTTATCAACATTAAACCTCATTTGCCACTCAGTCACCCAATCAGACAGAGCATTGAGGTCGGCTTGTAAATTGGCGACATCCTGCAAGGACGTTATTCCACTGCATAGCTTGGTGTCATCTGCAAAGACAGAAATGTTACTTTTGATCTCAGACCCAATATCATTTATAAATATATTGAAAAGTAAGGGTCCAAAAGCGCATGCGCGCGGCGCCGAGGACGGTCATGAGCTGATCGAGCTCCGCACAGCCTCGGCCCTTACCTGCTACAATTAGCGATTAGACGGGCGGATTGTTTCCCAGCCAGCACCTACCTTGAGGGGATCGGATCATGCAGCGGAGGACAGCCAGTAACGAGCACAGCCAGCACCGTCCCTCCCAGCAGACCCGCAAGACGCGATCCTCACAGGCCCTGCAGCAATCCCCACAATCTAAGATGGCGCCGAGCAAGGGGAACGTCTCACGTGGCGGCTCCCGGGCGCAGCCGGATCTTCTGGACGAGGAGGTGAGGCAGGGAGGGGGAGGCTTGAGCCTGTAAGGCCCTCAGTCCCAGATGCATTCTCCCAGGGGACAGACACTGCTACAGCAGGAATCGGCAGCTGGAAGGGGAGGTGGTTCCCCCATGCAACAGGCCTCCCTGCCTAAAATGGCGCTGGGAAGCAGTGACACGCCAGCAGGGAGAGGCCAGGATCTAGAGACTGCTCTACATGGCCCTGGGAATATGATTTCAGTGCAGGCTGTGGTTCACAGGGATCCTTTTTCCTCACAGTCCCAGGATGGAACTCCCTCCCCATGCTCAGATATGGACAATGTGCCTACTCATTCTCCCTTGCTAGACTCCCCTAATAGAACACTGTTAGTGTTCGCTGACTCCCCTGCTTCGTCCACGGACAGACAGATGGCTGAACTCGCTGAGCTGTCATTCAGCCAGGATAGTACTGGTCATTCACTGCCCTTAGCCCCTGCTCAGGCTTCATCATACTCTGGGGACGCGGTGCTCCTGGCCAAGTTTTCAGCCCTTTTACAACAGGAATTAACAAAAGCCTGCACAATGATAACTTCAGGGATAAAGTCTGACTTTCAGGACATTGGAGTGAGGTTGGATAGCATTGAAACCAAAATGGATGGTACGGTCAAGCGGGTTAATCAAAACTCTAAGATGATCACTTCGTTACAAGATCAATTAGATGATGCTAACGCAAAAATTGAAGATTTAGAGAACAGATCCCGGAGATACAATTTCCGGGTACGGGGTCTCCCGGAAACTGTGGTAAACTTAGAGGACATTATCCACGCCTTGATGACACAATTGATCCCAGATATCTTGCCTCATCAGTTAGAACTGGACAGAGTGCACCACGCCCTGATGGCCCCCAGGCCTGATGGCCTACCACGCGATGTCATAGTCAAACCACACTACTACAGGATCAAGGAGAGAGTGATGTTGGAGGCCAGGCAGATGGGTAATGTTACGCTCATGGAACATCCGGTTCAGATCCTTGCGGACATCTCTCAATCAACAATTCAGAAGAGAAGAACACTTAAACCCCTCTTGAGTCATCTCATCAATCGCCATATCAAGTACCGATGGTCGTTCCCGTTCAAACTGTCGTTTTCATACAAGGGTAGATCCCACTCTTTCAACTCGTTCCAATCGGGGGAGGCGCTGCTCCAAGAATTGGGACTGATATCCATGGATCCCCAGACTCCCACCAGCGCGTCTGGAGGGGGGGACAGGCCGATCTCCCCATTATGGTCCCAGCAGGGCCGTTCCAGAGCCAGAAAGCCCCCCTTGAACACTTGAATTTTGGGCATAGTTGGTGTCTAATTCTATTCTTCCTGTTGTCCCGTTTTGCCCTTTACAGGTTTGCGGGATGAATCCCTCCCACAGTGAGGGTTACAAAAGTTAAGGATGTATGGTTTTCATGCTATTCATGCTTATCCTCTAGTATAATTATGCACACTGTTTATACTTAGAGGATCTGATCCCGAATGGGAATTACAATTTTTTTATTTTATTTTCTTTTGTTTTTACTTCCTCCTATAGGAATGATTCAAAAGGGGGGAGGGGTTAGTTAAAGAAACTGGGGAAGGAGTGGAAAAGAGAGAAGAAGAAAGAAGAAAGGAAAAAAGTGAAAAAAGTAGGAAGAAAGAAAGGAAGAAAAGAGAAAGAAGAAAAGGGGCAGCTTAAGGGGAGAGAAAAAAAAGAATTGAAGTGGAAACACAAGGATAGCACTCACATGGGCCACATCTGTAATAATATTAAGGAAGAAACAATATCAAGCAAGTGGACATTGATGGTCAGACTTTAAGGCCAAGGAAGTATGGTTTTGTAAAAAAATATAATTTAATAGCATATAAATAAATTAAACAGAATATACATAAAATAAATAAGTTCAAAAAAAAATTGTCACAAATTCATCAACAGTAGATGACCACTGTACATTCCTCCGAAGTCGCCAACGCACGTTTCGCCGTGGGGCTTCTTCAGGGCGAGGATGAGGAATATAGAGTTAGCAGAGAGATAGAAACTTATCTGCAATAATATAGTGTGGCATATTAGTCAAACAAAAAAATTAATCAAGATACAGACTTAAAATAAAATGAGAAAGTGTCATAGTGTGTATTTACATGGCTGGTGGTCCCTCGATGGGTGCATCCACGGGGCATATAAGATAAGGATGGAAATATATCAAGTCGGGAAGTAAACTTTAGGTGCAAGCTTCCGGGAATCGAAAATCTGGTTGACAAAAATATATATGTACATATGTAGTACTTCAACATAATATATATGAATTCTTATTTTAGCTGCTATCGACGCGCAGACACAGAGTAAAAAATTGAAATGAAGATGAAGGATAGGACAGGACACTAAGAACCTAATATGTGTATATGCATGCACAAGCCTAATTGCACGTACATGCATGCACACACACGAGAGAGAGGGAAAAAAGAAGAAAGAAAAAAGTAAAAGTAAAAAAGAGATGATAAGGTGAATATGTTAATTATAGTAGATAGTAAGGGGGAAAGAAAGTCATGTGAACAAATGCATTGAATAAAGTTGCTACATAGTTACTGCAGTCTTAATAAAAAGATGAGACCAAACGGCCACCATAATCACCTTAGGTGAGTCGAAAGGGTCAAGACTGCAAGTCCAAAGGGTGGAAGATATGTACCACAGGAAAAATTGATACTCGGACTGTAATAGTAAAAAAGTAAAAAAAAGGTAAAAAAAATATATATATATATGTATATATAGCGAGAAAAGCTATTAAACAACCTTTAAGGACTAACATTTATGATGGAAATAAGGAGTTAATCAAAAACTCCAGGTTACCTATTTTTATGAAGTCCTGAGCACACTGGGACAGCAGATGGCAGTATAACAGCAATGTAGAGGGGCTTACATAAAGAAACCCTTTCTGTAGCAGCCTTTGTAAGGGGCTTTTATTACAGGCCTGTTGGGATGAAACAATATGTCTATTCAAAGGTCATTCTAGAGTGTGGTGAAATTGAAAGAACAAGCTTGGAGCAGAGGAAGTGACTTACCCTGTAGCTGATTGCAATGCGTCTGTGTCCCAGGGTGTACACGCGGTAACACAGCGCCATTGCATGAGCATCAGGTTTATATAGGCTGTGGGATCACATGGACGTATGACGTAATGACGTCATAGATGCGCGCCGTTTCGGTAGTGCGGCGCATAAATAAAAATCCCATTGAGGCGGACTAATATGGCGAATCGCCCACAACGGCCCACAAAGATTCAGGGCACAAATAAAAAATTCCACATGCCCAGACAGAGAGACGCACAGGAATAGCCATCACAGCGCAAACACCTAATGAATATTAGGCACTCAGTGGTGAATTAAAATTTGTAGCATGGCTTAACTGTGATAGTTAATGTTAATGCTAGGGCTGCCATCTAGCGGTTATAATGGGGAAATCATCCCTAATAATAAACTAGATGAAAAAAGCCCCGTTGATGATCCATTAAGTATAGTATATGGTAATGTGTTTAGTGTCACCAGAGTGAATGAAGAGACGGTGCACATGACGTTTATAAATAAGAGGAGAAAACAAAAAGGGAAAAAAGGAAAAAGAAAAAAGGACACTGTATCTACACATAGAAAGCAGCACATGTCAATTATCAAAAATATTGACCAATACCACTGTCAACCAGATATCAAAGTAGGAAATCCTGCAAATTAGATGGTTATGTTATGAAGGGAATTGACCCTCACAAACCGACAATACTAGTCATACAGGCACCCGGTGCATCCACAGAGGGGCGTCTGAGCAAAAAACACACACAAAGACATACCCACAGAATATAAAATAGAAAAAATATATATATACACATGATGAATATACAGAGGTAAATATCTACAAATAAGTAGTTACAGAGTACTTCCTGTGTGGGTATGGAGATTCCATCCCAATGTATCAATATTAACATATCTTCAGATGTATAAGGTTAACAATAACAAATGTAAAAAAGAAAAGAAAAAACCATTGTAATAGCGATAGCAAAAAAAGCAATTTGCTAACCCATAAATACCCTCTAATCACTATTAAGGTCAGCATTGATGGACAAGTTGGCCGACGGCCTGTAGCAATATTATCATATCATGGGGGTATATTGAAGGGAGAAGAATGATGATTAGTATAGGTGATATGAACACAAATATGTCTAAGGACACCTATTCTTTTTCAAACATAACTATTTTATTCCTCACGAAAGGCGGAGACATGGTCAAAGAATTCAAATATTCAGGAACGGTTTGAAACTCAATGAGTCATTCAATCCTGGCCAGGAGTTCGCCTTGAGGCGATAGATCCATTGAGTCTCACGCTGTAGCACTTTCTGATCATAATTACCACCTCTAGGGTCCTCTGTAATGTGGTCCAACACCGCAAACTGAACTGATGGAATTATATATTTGTGTGAAAAAGCGACATGGTGTCCCATGGTCTTGTTGAGCAGACCGTTAGTAATATAATACATGTGGTCTTTCACCCGTTTCCAAAATGGGCGGATGGTTTTGCCTATATAAAAACAGCCGCATGAACAAAAAATAATGTATACCACCCCATGTGTTTGGCATGTGACATGTTTGTATAGTCTATGTGTTTCGCCGTTGGGGAGGTGGATGGTATGACCTTCTTTCATAAGATGGCAAAAATTACATTGACCGCATCTAAACAGGCCCGGTGTCTCTGGGGTGCTTGTTGAAGGTTTATAGTAGTTACTTTTCACTAGGCGATCCCTGATTGACGTAGACCGTCTAAAGGTGATACTAGGATTTTTGTCCACATATTTAGATAATGTTAAATCCGTGGTGATAAGGTGCCAATGTTTCTGTAATAGCTGGCGGATTTGGGTGTGTTGATCCGAGAATGTAGTGATAAATCGCGTAACATTACTATCGGATATTTTTTTGCTACTTTTGATAAGTGTGCTAGCTCTTTCTCGTCCGGCCGCTCGATTATATGCCTTTTTGAGGCAAGATTTACTGTATCCTCTCATGATAAGTCTGGTATAGAGTTTGTCTGATTCAAGTTTGAAACCATTATCGTCTGAACAGTTGCGTCGCAACCGAAGGTACTGGCTGTAGGGTATGGATCGTAGTAGTGGAGCGGGATGAGCACTTGCTGCGTGTAAAAGGGTATTACCCGCCGTGGGTTTGCGGTAGAGAGATGTTTGAATGCCATTGGATTCATCGACATATATCAAGATGTCCAAAAATGCAATAGCAGAATTACTATAGTTCATCGTAAATTTTAAATTAAACTCATTACGGTTCAGGAATTTCATGAATGCTTGTAAGTCATTTACTGTACCCGTCCAGAACATCAGTACATCATCGATGTATCTAAACCAGCTTAAAATAAACGACAAGAAGTACAGATTAGACTCAGATGAAAAAAGTTTTCGCTCCCACCCCCCCAGGTACAGGTTCGCGTAGCTAGGGGCACATGAGGTGCCCATAGCGACGCCCTGTACCTGGAGGAGGTGGGACCCATCAAAGGAAAATACGTTTTTAGTGAGAATGTGAGAAAGACATTTAAGCACAAAGCAGTTAAGTTTATCCATTTTAGGTCCTTTCTCAACAAGGAAACCAGAGACCATTTCCAGTCCCTTTTTATGGGGTATTGAGGAGTAGAGGGCTTCCACGTCTATTGACACCAAAAGGCATCCAATAGGTACTGCAAGTCCGTCAATGGTCCTGAGTAGGTCCGGTGTATCCTGGATATAGGATGGTAAGGAGGTTACGTGGGGCCTAAGGTACTGGTCGATGAATATGCTAGCTCTCTCGGTTTTGGAGCCAACCCCAGATATTATAGGGCGGCCAGGAGGTTGTATTAAATTTTTGTGTGTTTTAGGGAGGGCATAAAAAGTGGGAATTCTGGGATGGGGAACTTGAATGCCATCAAAGATAGCTTTAGTAATTGACCCATCAAAGAGTGCTAGTTGGATTAGATCATCAAATTGTTGATTGAATTTAGTAATAATTTCTTTGTTAATAGGTAAATACCAGGTGCGGTTTTTTAAGATGTCCCAACACATATTCCTGTATTGTAGGTCATCCATTATGACCACATTTCCGCCTTTGTCAGACGGTTTAACAATTATTTCAGAATTTTTGCTAAGTGTGTCTAAAGCTAGTTCATGTTTGGCAACGAATTTAGAGTTTGTATGTTTGACCAAGGAAAGTAGTTCTACCTCTTTTATTGTCTGGATGAGAAATGCCCAGATATTGGAGTTTGTATGGAGGGAGGGGAAGTTGAGAGATTTTTTCTTTACTGCTTTTTCCAATATTTCTAGGTCCTGCTTGTACATAGAAAGCTGCATTCTCTCTCCCCTCACTTCATATGTCTCAGATACACTCTCCTGTTCTGGAGGGACATCGTTCTCATCCAGTAAAGAAATGAGGGTTTTGAGAGCTCGAAAGTCGGCAACTGTGAAGTTTTTCCAGATCTCCTGGTTGACGACTTCGGCCAGTTTCTCTTTTCTTTCCCTGTCATACATAAATTTCAATGTGAGTTTTCGTGCGAACAAGTATAGGTCTTTAATAAGGTTAAATTTATTTGTTACGCTGTTTGGACAGAAATTTAGACCTAGGCCGAGGAGTTCCTCCTCGGATTGGTCCAGAGCAAATTTAGATAGGTTAATCACTTCAAGTTTAGGTGCATCGTTGGTTACTACCGGTGGTCTGGAAAGGGTAAGGAAGGGTGCTCTTTGGACATTCAAATCAGGGGTAGCCTCGTGTCTATTCTGAGTAATCTTGGTTATTGGTCCAAAATAATGATCTATCCGTCATTTTTTGGTAGTGTCTTTTGATATTGCACCTGACAGATTTGTATTATAGGATCTGGCCAGTGTTTGTGCCGAGTCTAAGATGTTTTGACGTAGGGTCGGGTCCATTCTAGGAATGAGAGAAGAGAGACAGCTGGAATTCTCAGATGAGACACCCGGTGAAGAGGCGGGAAACATAGGCGTCAAGTTGGTTATAGATGGGAGTTGACTAGATATAGTAGCCTCCACTGAATTACTTACACTTTGTACATCACCAGTGTCTGTAATTCGTTTTTTCATAAGTGCGCCGTTTAAGTACCCACCACCTTGTTGTGTCCTCTTTCTGTTATTACGTCCTTGTCGTTGGCCTCTCTCGCCAGTCTTCGAACTCTGTGAAACATGAGAGTTAGTAGAAGAATCAGAATCGGTTTTATCTTTATTATTGACTGTTCTTCTCTTTTCTCTAAAAGGGCCAGGATTCCTACGTCCTATTTTCGGACCATTCATAACTGGCCAGGAATATGCATAGAGACCGGCAAATGCCATTTTGTCTCGTGCTAATTTCTCTTCTTTTTTGACCAATAATTCTTTAGTAAAACTTTGAATGTTTTCTTTTAGTCGCGCATCGTATGTTGCAAAACCTTCCTTATTGATAAGGAAGGTTTTGCAACATACGATGCGCGACTAAAAGAAAACATTCAAAGTTTTACTAAAGAATTATTGGTCAAAAAAGAAGAGAAATTAGCACGAGACAAAATGGCATTTGCCGGTCTCTATGCATATTCCTGGCCAGTTATGAATGGTCCGAAAATAGGACGTAGGAATCCTGGCCCTTTTAGAGAAAAGAGAAGAACAGTCAATAATAAAGATAAAACCGATTCTGATTCTTCTACTAACTCTCATGTTTCACAGAGTTCGAAGACTGGCGAGAGAGGCCAACGACAAGGACGTAATAACAGAAAGAGGACACAACAAGGTGGTGGGTACTTAAACGGCGCACTTATGAAAAAACGAATTACAGACACTGGTGATGTACAAAGTGTAAGTAATTCAGTGGAGGCTACTATATCTAGTCAACTCCCATCTATAACCAACTTGACGCCTATGTTTCCCGCCTCTTCACCGGGTGTCTCATCTGAGAATTCCAGCTGTCTCTCTTCTCTCATTCCTAGAATGGACCCGACCCTACGTCAAAACATCTTAGACTCGGCACAAACACTGGCCAGATCCTATAATACAAATCTGTCAGGTGCAATATCAAAAGACACTACCAAAAAATGACGGATAGATCATTATTTTGGACCAATAACCAAGATTACTCAGAATAGACACGAGGCTACCCCTGATTTGAATGTCCAAAGAGCACCCTTCCTTACCCTTTCCAGACCACCGGTAGTAACCAACGATGCACCTAAACTTGAAGTGATTAACCTATCTAAATTTGCTCTGGACCAATCCGAGGAGGAACTCCTCGGCCTAGGTCTAAATTTCTGTCCAAACAGCGTAACAAATAAATTTAACCTTATTAACCACTTAAGGACCACCCACTGTATATATACGTCCTCTTTTTAAACATGGATATCTCAGTAACGGCAGCAGCTGCTGCCACAACTGAGATATCCATGTTTTCAGTGGGCAGTCCGGTAAACGATAACGGCGGTCTCCGCGGCGGATTCGCCGCGAGATCGCCGTTATCGGTGGCGGGAGAGGGGCCCCCCCCCCTCCCGCCGCTTTTCCGCGCCCTCCGCCGCTTACCGGAGCCGTCGGTAGCGGCGGAGGAGATCCGATGCTGCCGCCTGGAGAGTGAGGACTTGAGTGAGGGCAAGATGGCCCCCACCCGTCCTCATAGCTCTGCTGGGCGGAAGTGACGTCAAAACGTCAGTCCCGCCCAGCCTCTTAAAGAGACAATTTTTTTTCTGTCATTTTTTTAAATGACAAATTTTCCTTTTTTTTTTTTTTTTTTTGCATTTAAGCCTAAATATGAGATCTGAGGTCTTTTTGACCCCAGATCTCATATTTAAGAGGACCTGTCATGCTTTTTTCTATTACAAGGGATGTTTACATTCCTTGTAATAGGAATAAAAGTGATCATTTTTTTTTTTTTTTATATTTTAGTGTAAAAAATAATAAAATCAATAAAATTAAATAAGAAAACAAAAAAAAAAATTTTTTAAAGCGCCCCGTCCTGACGAGCTCGCGCGCAGAAGCGAACGCATACGCAAGTAGCGCCCGCATATGAAAACGGTGTTCAAATCACACAAGTGAGGTATCGCCGCGATCGTTAGAGCGAGAGCAATAATTATAGCCCTAGAGCTACTCTGTAGCTCAAAAAATGCAACTTATAGAATTTTTTAAACGTCGCCTATCTAGATTTTTAAGGGTAAAAGTTTGACGCCATGCCACGAGCGGGCGCAATTTTAAAGCGTGACATGTTGGGTATCATTTTACTCGGCGTAACATTATCTTTCACAATATATAAAAAAATTGGGCCAAATTTATTGTTGTCTTATTTTTTAATTCAAAAAAGTAAATTTTTTCCAAAAAAAGTGCGCTTGTAAGACTGCTGCGCAAATACGGTGTGACAAAAAGTATTGCGATGACCGCCATTTTATTCTCTAGGGTGTTAGAAAAAAAAAAAATATAATGTTTGGGGGTTTTAAGTAATTTTCTAGCAGAAAAAAATGTTTTAGTCTTGCAAACACCAAATCTGAAAAACACCTGTGGTCTTTAAGTGGTTAAAGACCTATACTTGTTCGCACGAAAACTCACATTGAAATTTATGTATGACAGGGAAAGAAAAGAGAAACTGGCCGAAGTCGTCAACCAGGAGATCTGGAAAAACTTCACAGTTGCCGACTTTCGAGCTCTCAAAACCCTCATTTCTTTACTGGATGAGAACGATGTCCCTCCAGAACAGGAGAGTGTATCTGAGACATATGAAGTGAGGGGAGAGAGAATGCAGCTTTCTATGTACAAGCAGGACCTAGAAATATTGGAAAAAGCAGTAAAGAAAAAATCTCTCAACTTCCCCTCCCTCCATACAAACTCCAATATCTGGGCATTTCTCATCCAGACAATAAAAGAGGTAGAACTACTTTCCTTGGTCAAACATACAAACTCTAAATTCGTTGCCAAACATGAACTAGCTTTAGACACACTTAGCAAAAATTCTGAAATAATTGTTAAACCGTCTGACAAAGGCGGAAATGTGGTCATAATGGATGACCTACAATACAGGAATATGTGTTGGGACATCTTAAAAAACCGCACCTGGTATTTACCTATTAACAAAGAAATTATTACTAAATTCAATCAACAATTTGATGATCTAATCCAACTAGCACTCTTTGATGGGTCAATTACTAAAGCTATCTTTGATGGCATTCAAGTTCCCCATCCCAGAATTCCCACTTTTTATGCCCTCCCTAAAACACACAAAAATTTAATACAACCTCCTGGCCGCCCTATAATATCTGGGGTTGGCTCCAAAACCGAGAGAGCTAGCATATTCATCGACCAGTACCTTAGGCCCCACGTAACCTCCTTACCATCCTATATCCAGGATACACCGGACCTACTCAGGACCATTGACGGACTTGCAGTACCTATTGGATGCCTTTTGGTGTCAATAGACGTGGAAGCCCTCTACTCCTCAATACCCCATAAAAAGGGACTGGAAATGGTCTCTGGTTTCCTTGTTGAGAAAGGACCTAAAATGGATAAACTTAACTGCTTTGTGCTTAAATGTCTTTCTCACATTCTCACTAAAAACGTATTTTCCTTTGATGGGTCCCACCTCCTCCAGGTACAGGGCGTCGCTATGGGCACCTCATGTGCCCCTAGCTACGCGAACCTGTACCTGGGGGGGTGGGAGCGAAAACTTTTTTCATCTGAGTCTAATCTGTACTTCTTGTCGTTTATTTTAAGCTGGTTTAGATACATCGATGATGTACTGATGTTCTGGACGGGTACAGTAAATGACTTACAAGCATTCATGAAATTCCTGAACCGTAATGAGTTTAATTTAAAATTTACGATGAACTATAGTAATTCTGCTATTGCATTTTTGGACATCTTGATATATGTCGATGAATCCAATGGCATTCAAACATCTCTCTACCGCAAACCCACGGCGGGTAATACCCTTTTACACGCAGCAAGTGCTCATCCCGCTCCACTACTACGATCCATACCCTACAGCCAGTACCTTCGGTTGCGACGCAACTGTTCAGACGATAATGGTTTCAAACTTGAATCAGACAAACTCTATACCAGACTTATCATGAGAGGATACAGTAAATCTTGCCTCAAAAAGGCATATAATCGAGCGGCCGGACGAGAAAGAGCTAGCACACTTATCAAAAGTAGCAAAAAAATATCCGATAGTAATGTTACGCGATTTATCACTACATTCTCGGATCAACACACCCAAATCCGCCAGCTATTACAGAAACATTGGCACCTTATCACCACGGATTTAACATTATCTAAATATGTGGACAAAAATCCTAGTATCACCTTTAGACGGTCTACGTCAATCAGGGATCGCCTAGTGAAAAGTAACTACTATAAACCTTCAACAAGCACCCCAGAGACACCGGGCCTGTTTAGATGCGGTCAATGTAATTTTTGCCATCTTATGAAAGAAGGTCATACCATCCACCTCCCCAACGGCGAAACACATAGACTATACAAACATGTCACATGCCAAACACATGGGGTGGTATACATTATTTTTTGTTCATGCGGCTGTTTTTATATAGGCAAAACCATCCGCCCATTTTGGAAACGGGTGAAAGACCACATGTATTATATTACTAACGGTCTGCTCAACAAGACCATGGGACACCATGTCGCTTTTTCACACAAATATATAATTCCATCAGTTCAGTTTGCGGTGTTGGACCACATTACAGAGGACCCTAGAGGTGGTAATTATGATCAGAAAGTGCTACAGCGTGAGACTCAATGGATCTATCGCCTCAAGGCGAACTCCTGGCCAGGATTGAATGACTCATTGAGTTTCAAACCGTTCCTGAATATTTGAATTCTTTGACCATGTCTCCGCCTTTCGTGAGGAATAAAATAGTTATGTTTGAAAAAGAATAGGTGTCCTTAGACATATTTGTGTTCATATCACCTATACTAATCATCATTCTTCTCCCTTCAATATACCCCCATGATATGATAATATTGCTACAGGCCGTCGGCCAACTTGTCCATCAATGCTGACCTTAATAGTGATTAGAGGGTATTTATGGGTTAGCAAATTGCTTTTTTTGCTATCGCTATTACAATGGTTTTTTCTTTTCTTTTTTACATTTGTTATTGTTAACCTTATACATCTGAAGATATGTTAATATTGATACATTGGGATGGAATCTCCATACCCACACAGGAAGTACTCTGTAACTACTTATTTGTAGATATTTACCTCTGTATATTCATCATGTGTATATATATATTTTTTCTATTTTATATTCTGTGGGTATGTCTTTGTGTGTGTTTTTTGCTCAGACGCCCCTCTGTGGATGCACCGGGTGCCTGTATGACTAGTATTGTCGGTTTGTGAGGGTCAATTCCCTTCATAACATAACCATCTAATTTGCAGGATTTCCTACTTTGATATCTGGTTGACAGTGGTATTGGTCAATATTTTTGATAATTGACATGTGCTGCTTTCTATGTGTAGATACAGTGTCCTTTTTTCTTTTTCCTTTTTTCCCTTTTTGTTTTCTCCTCTTATTTATAAACGTCATGTGCACCGTCTCTTCATTCACTCTGGTGACACTAAACACATTACCATATACTATACTTAATGGATCATCAACGGGGCTTTTTTCATCTAGTTTATTATTAGGGATGATTTCCCCATTATAACCGCTAGATGGCAGCCCTAGCATTAACATTAACTATCACAGTTAAGCCATGCTACAAATTTTAATTCACCACTGAGTGCCTAATATTCATTAGGTGTTTGCGCTGTGATGGCTATTCCTGTGCGTCTCTCTGTCTGGGCATGTGGAATTTTTTATTTGTGCCCTGAATCTTTGTGGGCCGTTGTGGGCGATTCGCCATATTAGTCCGCCTCAATGGGATTTTTATTTATGCGCCGCACTACCGAAACGGCGCGCATCTATGACGTCATTACGTCATACGTCCATGTGATCCCACAGCCTATATAAACCTGATGCTCATGCAATGGCGCTGTGTTACCGCGTGTACACCCTGGGACACAGACGCATTGCAATCAGCTACAGGGTAAGTCACTTCCTCTGCTCCAAGCTTGTTCTTTCAATTTCACCACACTCTAGAATGACCTTTGAATAGACATATTGTTTCATCCCAACAGGCCTGTAATAAAAGCCCCTTACAAAGGCTGCTACAGAAAGGGTTTCTTTATGTAAGCCCCTCTACATTGCTGTTATACTGCCATCTGCTGTCCCAGTGTGCTCAGGACTTCATAAAAATAGGTAACCTGGAGTTTTTGATTAACTCCTTATTTCCATCATAAATGTTAGTCCTTAAAGGTTGTTTAATAGCTTTTCTCGCTATATATACATATATATATATATTTTTTTTACCCTTTTTTTTACTTTTTTACTATTACAGTCCGAGTATCAATTTTTCCTGTGGTACATATCTTCCACCCTTTGGACTTGCAGTCTTGACCCTTTCGACTCACCTAAGGTGATTATGGTGGCCGTTTGGTCTCATCTTTTTATTAAGACTGCAGTAACTATGTAGCAACTTTATTCAATGCATTTGTTCACATGACTTTCTTTCCCCCTTACTATCTACTATAATTAACATATTCACCTTATCATCTCTTTTTTACTTTTACTTTTTTCTTTCTTCTTTTTTCCCTCTCTCTCGTGTGTGTGCATGCATGTACGTGCAATTAGGCTTGTGCATGCATATACACATATTAGGTTCTTAGTGTCCTGTCCTATCCTTCATCTTCATTTCAATTTTTTACTCTGTGTCTGCGCGTCGATAGCAGCTAAAATAAGAATTCATATATATTATGTTGAAGTACTACATATGTACATATATATTTTTGTCAACCAGATTTTCGATTCCCGGAAGCTTGCACCTAAAGTTTACTTCCCGACTTGATATATTTCCATCCTTATCTTATATGCCCCGTGGATGCACCCATCGAGGGACCACCAGCCATGTAAATACACACTATGACACTTTCTCATTTTATTTTAAGTCTGTATCTTGATTAATTTTTTTGTTTGACTAATATGCCACACTATATTATTGCAGATAAGTTTCTATCTCTCTGCTAACTCTATATTCCTCATCCTCGCCCTGAAGAAGCCCCACGGCGAAACGTGCGTTGGCGACTTCGGAGGAATGTACAGTGGTCATCTACTGTTGATGAATTTGTGACAATTTTTTTTTGAACTTATTTATTTTATGTATATTCTGTTTAATTTATTTATATGCTATTAAATTATATTTTTTTACAAAACCATACTTCCTTGGCCTTAAAGTCTGACCATCAATGTCCACTTGCTTGATATTGTTTCTTCCTTAATTTCCTCCTATAGGAGATATCTCGTTTGACTGACTGGTGCCACCTGTCCGTCTAAATTGGAGTATACAAAGGGCCGAGGTGGTATTGCATGCCACGTTTTGTGAACTTGTCTCTCCTCTCCGAGTAGAGGTAACTTCACCCAAGTTGACGGGTGTTTCTACACCCCCCGAATACACGCTGATTAGCGGTGTGTCAATGGAGGGGAGGGGGGAAATATTTTTTTCCCCCTCCTTTCCATTCTTTTTGATTATTTGGATGTTTTTGTTCATTTTTCTTTTTCTCCGGTTTTTCTCCCGGACACAAATGTTATTAAACCGGTTTAGGATAGCCTGTGATAGGATGAATACATGCCGGTTTTTTCTATGTCTTTTCCTCTATAACCTGATCTTTCTCTTCTCTTCTCGAGTTCACTTCTCTGTTGGTGCATCCCCCTCCCGAACTGAGATACAACTACAATGCCCGGGGCGTATCGGGCCTGAATCCTCGAAGCTTCAAAACCGTGAGTACAGACTGCCGAATCACCATGGCTGACGGGCCGCCTGTCAAATACACCATTCTTACACATAATGTGCAGGGTATCAATTCCCCCACTAAAAGAGCGAAGGCCTTCCAGCAATATCACAAGATGGGGGTGGATATTTTGCTCCTACAGGAGACACATTTTTCTAAGATTTCTGCCCCTAGATATTTAAATGCGAGATACACAACGGTGTATTCGTCTAATGGCCCTGATAAGAAACGGGGGGTTGCTATTTGTTTTGCCAAGAAGGTCCCATTCACGCCTACCACTGTACTTAGAGATAAGGAGGGTAGATATGTCATGGTGGTGGGGAAAATTAACGAGAGCGAGGTCACCTTCCTGTCGTACTATGCTCCTAATACGGGTCAACTAACTTTCTTTCGCACCATGCTGGAGATCATAATGCCCCATGTGGCGGGCCATGTGATCCTGGGAGGTGATAGCAACACGTCGCTAGATCGGGTTCTTGATAAATCGAACTCTGGGAATGGGATTTTAAAACACGCCTCTAGACTGAGTGGGGCACTGGCACGTCTTCTACATAGTTACGATCTGATAGATGTATGGAGGGATGCTCACCCAACTGATAGGGACTTTACACACTACTCTCATGTACACAGGACATATTCGCGCATAGACCATGTGTTCACGTTCTCTCCCCTGCTTTCGTTTGTCTCGTCTGCAAAGATACTCCCAATGGCATGGTCGGATCATTCTTCGGTTCAAGTAGTGCTAACTGATCTTTGGGCTAAATCAAGCCCACCGTCGTGGCGTATGAACGAGTCACTGCTTAACGATCCGATCTTTGAGGGAGAAATTGAGCAGGCGATACAAAACTATTTTAGAGAAAATTTGTCTTCAGTCTCCTCCCCGGTGACGCTATGGGCGGCCCATAAGGCCACGATTCGGGGCACGTTTATACAGCTTGCCACTAAGGTTAAGAGGGAGCGTGAACGCATGATATGTCAACAGGATGAAGAGTTGCGGCGCATCTTGCGCGAGCAAAAATCTAACCCACACCTCGATTTTAGATCTCAAATTGATGAAGCGCGTACAGCTCTGAATTTGAGTCTTACTACAAAGGCGGAGAAATATCTAAGGTGGTCGCGCCATAGATTTTACTCCTTGGGGGACAAACCGAATAAATTGCTGGCAAGAAAACTAACACCTAGGCCGTTTAATCCCGCTCTCCCTAAATTACGTCTGGGGACTGGCCAAGTCACCCAGAACCCCCACAAAATACTTTAAGAGTTTTCGTCGTTTTTCTCCAAACTATATAAATCTTCGGGTGATTTTAATCAAAATCAGGCAGAGGCATTTTTGCGAGATATACCCATCCCCAAGTTAACCAAAGACCATGTAGATCTAATGGAGGAAGAATTTACTATAGAGGAAACTGTGGCGGCCATTAAATCCCTGAACCCTTCTAAATCGCCTGGTCCGGATGGGTTTACTGGACACTATTACCGTAAATATACTGAAATCCTAGCACCGCGCCTTTGTGCCTTTTTCAATGGGTTGCGAAAAGGGCTCCCTCTCCCGTCACAGGAGAATAGGGCGTTCATACATGTCATCCCTAAGCCTAATAAGGATCATAGTGATTGCACAAACTATCGCCCAATTTCACTGATCAATGTGGATCTTAAATTACTGACAAAAATACTGGCCACTCGTGTGAACTCGTTTCTAGCTCGATATATCCACCCGGACCAGGTGGGGTTTGTACCACACAGACAGGCCCCAGATCAGACTAGGAGAATTATTGACATCATATCCGCGATAAACTCGGGCTGGGATGGCGGCGGACAGAGGGGAGCTCTACTGCTCTCGTTAGACCTGCAAAAAGCGTTTGATTCCCTGTCTTGGGACTATCTTTTTTTTATACTAGGACGATACGGGTTTGGTGCAAGATTCCTGACAACACTCCAAACGATATACAGCGCCCCTATTGCAAACTTGCTGGTCAAGGGCTATAAGTCTCGGGACATTTCTATAAATAGGGGTACCCGACAAGGTTGCCCGCTATCTCCTTTGTTGTTCATCCTGGCTTTGGAGCCCTTGACGACCAAGATTAGAATACATCCTGATATATTAGGGGTTAGTTGTGGAGGGCGGGAGCACAAATGTGCGCTGTTCGCGGACGACATGTTGATGCTCCTCTCCTCCCCGGTCTCCTCACTGCCTACTCTAAACGCGGTGCTGGGACATTTTGCGGCATTTACAGGTTTACGGGTCAATCATTCCAAATCCCAGGTTCTTGGCATTTCTTTACAACCCCATGTAGTTCGTGCTCTGCGCGGACACTACTCTTTTAGCTGGCAGGAAGAGGCACTCCCTTATCTGGGTATTTACTTAACTCCAACCCTTACTACGTTGTATCAGAAGAACTATCCCCCATTGTTTCGAAAGTTGCTGGAAGACCTTCAAAGGTGGTCAAACAAACCCCCGTTGTGGTTCGGCAGGCTGTATTCGGTCAAGATGACCATTTTACCAAAGGTGTTATACCTTTTCAGGACCCTCCCAATAGCTGTAGTTGGGGCGGACCTCAAGAGGTTTCAGGCTAAATTACTTGAGTACATATGGGACCATAAGAGGCCTAGGGTGAACAAGAAGACACTATACTCTCCGAAATCGGGCGGCGGTTTAGGTATGCCGGACCTTCTAAAATATTTCCATTCAGCTCAACTGGCCCAGTTGATCCGATTTCATACTGGTCGGTCCAGGCCGCTCTGGATGGGGTTGGAGTCCTCTCTGAACCCAGACAGAGAGGTCAGCCACCTTATGTGGCTGAGGGGACGGGATAGACCATCTATGATGTGCCCGTCGTTGTCGTTTTCCATGGGCCTCTGGGATTGCTTGTCAAAAACTTACAGATTCAAGTCGCCACACACCCTGATGGCGCCCTTATTTCACAATCCCCTGTTCACCCCGGGTCTCCGTCCCCAGGACTTCTCCTGGTGGACCAATAAGGGTTTATTGAGGATAGCAGATCTGTGCGATCATAAGGGGGCTTTGTCAAAAACGGTTCTGCAGGAGAAATACGGTCTTCCGAACTCTGAATACTTTAGATATGCTCAAATTGCGCATTTTCTAGAGTCTTTAAATCGCACTTCTGATCTTACTACATCTACGGCTATGGAACAACTCTGCAGAACCTTTGACAAACACTCCGGTCACATATCATTGATTTATGGACTGCTGTCTTCCGGTACCCAAAAAATGGCCTATATGACTAAGTGGGAACAGGATATTGGTATGGAACTGGACATGGCGGACTGGAGTAAGCTGATACAGGGAGCCTCTAAGTCATATATCAAAACCTCTATAATAGAGGCTAATTATAAAGTACTATTGCGTTGGTATATGGTACCTGCACGTATTGCTAGCTTTGTCCCGGGGGCGTCTCCGCGGTGCTTCAGGGGGTGCAGTGCGGATGGTACTATGTATCACATTTGGTGGACGTGCCAAAGGGTGAGACGATTTTGGATACGCACTTATAATTTTATCTACTCTCTAACCCAGGTGAATCTTGTTAAGTCGCCTCTCCATGCACTGCTGGGACGCCCGGTGGAGGGAACAACAAAACACTTGAGAAAACTGATAGCTTTTATCTTTGTGGCAGCTAGAATAACCATTGCCAAGTCTTGGAGGTCCCCCACTGTCCCATTTTGTCTACTTAAGTCTAAATTGTCTTGGATTTTGGTGAACGAGAGGATGTCAGCCATCCTGAACGACAGAGTAGCGTTTTTTGACAGGGTGTGGGACCCTTGGATCTCTTATCTCACGACGGTACATTGATCTGTGCCAATGAACGGGTTTATTCTATTCTGATACCTCCCTCTCGCCGCCGGGGTAGGGATGCACCATCCTCCCTTTTTTTTTTTTCCCCTTTCTTCTTCTCTTTTCTTCTTTTCCTTCCTTTTCCTCTTTATCTTTCTTACTTCTCTTTCCTCTCCTTTTTATACATTTATAAGGCTGTTTCCCATGGTTAATATATTGAATCAGCTTTAACTGACTGTTACTTGTTGACCCCATGGGTCTAGATAGTGCCTCAAATGACAGACCCGGGGCAGGGTCTAAGTTATCCGTCCTGATAGATGATTGCAGTAGGAGTACTAAAAGTTGAGTTAATGATCTGCTTGTGACCTGCAAAAATTTGTATCTATGCTAGTCCTCCGAATAGAGGCTATGATTGTTTCTCCCCCTCCCCCTCTCTTTTTTATTTCTGTACACCCTATTTTTTTTGTCTTGAAAAATTTAATAAAAAACTATTGGAAACGAAAAGTAAGGGTCCCAGCACTGAACCTTGGGGTACACCACTGATAACATTGGACCACTCAGAGTAAGAATCATTAACCACGACTCTCTGAATTCTGTCTTTCAGCCAGTTTTCTATCCATTTACAAACTGATATATCCAATCCTGTAGACCTTACACATGAGCCGTGTGTGCGGAACTGTATCGAACGCTTTTGCTAAATCCAAATATATCACGTCCACAGCCATGCCTCTGTCCAGGGTTTTACTTACCTCTTCATAAAAGGAAATCAGGTTTGTCTGACAACTTCTGTCTTTCATGAATCCAGGCTGTCTGCTGCTTAAATTGTTTTTTTCCAGCAAGAACTCATCCATGTGGTCTTTTATTAAACGTTCCAGTATCTTCCCAACTATAGAAGTTAGACTAACAGGTCTATAGTTACTTGGTAAAGACTTTGTTCCCTTTTTAAATATGGGCACCACATTGGCCCTGCGCCAATCCAGTGGTACTATTCCTGTCATTAATGAGTCCCTAAATATTAGATACAGTGGCTTTGAAATGACAGAGCTAGGATCCGTGGGTGGATGCCATCTGGTCCAGGTGCTTTATCCACCTTTATTCTGTCTAAATATTTCTGTCCGGGTAAGGAATACAGAAGTGGCTGGAAGGGATCACAGGCCGTCTTTATCAAGTTGGGAAAACCTAAAGCCTCAACATCAACGGTTGAAAGCCAGAAGTCCTTTTGACTCCTTACCCACTGTGGCAGAGCGAGGCTCTGTCCCAATGAAAATGGGATTAAAGTGGACACAGGGGCTGCATATCAGCTGAGTGCAGAGCGTAAATTTAAAAACAGAGAAAACTGCTCCATTTCTGCATGGGGCTCTGTGGCTTGGAGATCCTTCAGCGTCTTGGGTGGGATGGGATCCCCAACCCTGTGTTTGGGTTTTAAAGACAGCCTGCAGAGTGTGTGCCCAGGTGCACACAGCTCATAAAATGAAGGGCCTAGGAGAGCACAAGTGAGAGGAAGGTGGAGTTGGAGCAGTGACTGCTAGTGAGTGTCCCTGTGTGAAGATAGATGCTGTGTGCGTTGAAGGGCTTTAAGCTGTGTGCATCCAATGTGTGCATTGAGGGGCTTGAAGCTGTGTGCGTTTAAGGACCCCTAAGACTGTATGCATCCAAGACTGGGGGCCTGGAGGAGCTGCTGGTTTAAGTGACCAGTACCTATGGCAGCAGTGCTGTCGAAGAGTAGCCAGGTGGGCTGGTATTTTCAGTTATTTCTGAACATCGTTTAAACCCCTGCGTGGGATTCCTGAGTGGACTTTTGTTTTTCTCATTTAATAAACGTGGGCTACCAGGCCCTTATCGATATGTGCCTGTTTGATGTCGACTCACTACACGAAAACGCATCTACCACGAGAGCTAAACATCCCCAATATCACACCACTCAAACCAGTCCAGCAGGAGGGAGACTCAAATCCTTCGCCCAGGTTTGGGTGAAAAATTGCACGGATCAATGGGCAATCTCCACCTCCAGACAAAAGCTGCCCTCCACCCTTTTCCTTCCAACCCACCAAGATACCGGTCTCCAGAGAAAAGAAAGAGGCTCTCTTTCAATATATTCAGATACTTCTACACCAACAGGCAGTGCTACCGGTACCAGACTCTGAGAAACACTCGGGTTCTATCCCCCAGGCTTTTTAGTCCTCAAGAAATTGGGAGGCTGGAGGCCAGAATTGGACCTGAAGAGGCTGAACATGTACATCCAAGTAGAGAACTTTAAAATGGAGTCTTTAAACACAGTAACTATCAGTGCAGCCAAGGGACTGGATGGTCTCTATAGATCTCCAAGATGCATACCTTCACATCCCCATCCATCATCATTTCCAGCACTTTCTCGGGTTCCAGATAGGCGACCTGCACCTTCAATTTCAATGTCTTCCCTTTGGGATCTCATCAGCTCCCAGAACCTTTACCAAGGTTCTAGTGCCCATCCTAGTCCCCCTCCGAGAGAAGGGGATACAGATCCTGCACTAGACAACATACTGATTCTATCGCAGCACAGAGAAACTCTGGTAACACATGTGCAGCTGGTCCTGAACACCTTGAACCAATTTGGTTGGCTTGTCAACTACTCAAAGTTTTCATATGCGGGCACGTCTTGCGTATGCTTCTGCGTGCAAGCTTGTCGGGACAAGCGCTTTAATTTTTTTCTTATTTATTTTACTTTTTTTTTACACTGTCCTTTTAAAAAGGATTACAGGACTATTACAGGAAATATAAACATCCCTTGTAATAGAAAAAAAAGCATGACAGGACATCTTAAAGTGGAGGTTTACCCTAAAACAATTATCTAACATTAAATCCAGCATACTAACGACATGTACAGTATGCTGGCATTTTTTTAAATTTTTTGCCGTACATACCGTTATATTGTTATTTTCCCCCCGGCTTCTAAATCCTGCGGGACTGGGCGTTCCTATTGAGAGGTTAGATGATTGACGTCTGGTGAAAAACTTCCCATGTCGCATAAGGCGCGTCACCAGTTTTCCGTAAATAGCCGACCTACGAGTCGGCTCTATACGGTGCCTGCGCCCGCCGTGAAGAGCTGACCGCGCAGGCGCCATATAGAGCCGACTCACAGGTCGGCTATTTACGGAAAACTGGTGATGCGCTTTATGCGCCATGGGAAGTTTTTCACCAGACGTCAATCATCTAACCTCTCAATAGGAACCCCCTCCCCCGCCTGGAAGTGCTGAATCATATACATGCGCAGCGCAGTGGGGCCACTCTACCAAAGTAAATCTGCGGTAATAGAAAGACTCTTACCAGCCCAAGGATCCAGCACTGTCTTCACCCGGGCTGGTTTAGAAGCTGGTTCCTCACTGTGCATGCATGACCTGTGCTATCTGAATGGTCCAGAAGCCTCCTGGAACCCGCAATGTGTCTCAGAAGGTTGCGGGCAGGGAGGGAAGAAGACCAAACTTCAACTCAGATCACTTTTCTTTCTTTCTTTTTTTTGGGCATCGATTTTTGACAGGTACATGCTCCCAGGGGAAAAAAAATGTTTACAACAAGGAAGGATCAGTACAAGTCAATTTTCCCAAACATGTAGGATGTGACAAGCTGGCTAGCTTTTAGTTTTAGCCAGAAAACTTAGTTCAGTCTTCATAGCCACTCCTCGTTAGTATAGTGGTCAGTATCCCCGCCTGTCACGCGGGAGACCGGGGTTCAATTCCCCGACGGGGAGGCACAAATGTTTTTATTTAATTTACATTGATATTAAAATAATTCTCACATCACTTTAATTATTAGAGTTTAGATTTAGCACTATTTTATTTCCACCACTGCACTATATCTTACAGCCATATTTAGTATCATTGAAGCAAATGCTGTTCTTGTAGGTTCATGAATTCTTTTTTTTGTACTTATCCAAAAGTGAATTGTTTTCATCAATGTACACCTTTGTTTGTTTGTTTGGATTTTCTATGGCATTTAGAATATATATACTTTCTGTACATTCAGATTATGATGAAGAAAACAGTATGAAAACTAAAGCAAGGTCCCACCGAGATTTGAACTCGGATCGCTGGATTCAGAGTCCAGAGTGCTAACCATTACACCATGGAACCAGATGTATAAACAGCCTGTATTTTTTTTTTATGAAACTCATTACATATATACCATTCCTCTTTAATTGTTACATTTATTATATTAACACAGAAAAAAATGTCTTTAAAAAACAAACACTAGACAATGAGCCAACTCTGGCCAAACATAATTAGCTGACTCAACAAAGAAAACTAATTAGTGAAATGAGTTATCGGGCTCTTCCCTGCCCCCCACCCCCCTACAGTTCCAAAGCAAAAGGATGAGTGTGCCAAGTAGTTCAGTTCATTACTATTCAGTACTATTTTGATGAGCTACTGTAGGATTATTAACCACTAGCCGACCAGCCGCCGCAGTTATACGGGTTGGCTCGGCAGCACAAAATCACGTAATTATATGTCTCTTCGCATTTCAGCCGGCGGGAGCGATCACCTCCGGGCACCCGCCATCTCTCCACTCTCCTCTCCTGTACATACTGCCCACTTTCATACCCTCCACACTCCTCTCCTGTACATACTACCCTCTGTCATACCCCCACTCTCCTCTCCTGTACATACTGCCCACTTTCATACCCTCCACACTCCTCTCCTGTACATACTACCCTCTGTCATACCCCCACACTCCTCTCCTGTACATACTGCCCACTTTCATACCCTCCACACTCCTCTCCTGTACATACTACCCTCTGTCATACCCCCACACTCCTCTCCTGTACATACTGCCCACTGGCATACCCTCCAAACTCCTCTGCTGCGCATACTGCCCACTGTTATACCCTTCACACTCCTCTCCTGCACATAGTGCATTTTGCCATACCCTCCGCACTCCTCTCCTGTACATAGTGCCCGCTGTTAGACCCTCCACATTCCTCTCCCTCACCTGCACATACTTCCCACTTTTATACCATCCATACTCCTCTCCTACGCCTCTTACCCACAAAAACAGTTCTTTAAAATGATACTGAATATCCTCAATGTTACCAGCTCTA
This sequence comes from Rana temporaria, assembly GCF_905171775.1. Lineage (NCBI taxonomy): Eukaryota > Metazoa > Chordata > Amphibia > Anura > Ranidae > Rana > Rana temporaria. The sequence goes on along the minus strand of NC_053499.1, from coordinate 116,212,084 downwards.
GAATGGACACACTTTTGTTAGTTCAACTAAAGGAAATCTTCTCATATTTGTTCTGCCCCATTATTAGTACTAATTTAATTTTGTGATTACTACTATGATGTATAGAGGAACATCGGGGATCTCAGCTACTCTAAATATTGCACTTGTAAAAAAAAAAGTGTCCCTGAAAATATTTTTGAAATGTTGGCAACTGTGCAGTTAGGCACTGCCCAAGGGCCAACGGGTCAGTAGGGGGCCCCATGAGAGGCTCCTGGGATCCTCTGATATTAAAGCGGTAATAAACTTTGCCAACATTACTACTTTTTAGAGGCCCTGAGGTAGGTTATGCCACAACGTACAAGAATGCACAGCATATTAGCACATTAGGGTACACTTAAATTGTCAGACTGAGCCCTCCAGTGCTGCGCTGTGATCAATCCGGTCGGGGCCCGGGAGCTTCCATCTTCACCCGGTCTTCCTTCTGGGTTTGCTGCCTTCGGTTACTTGCCTTGGCCATGCTGCGTTGATGTAATTCCCACGCATGCGCATCTTCTCACTTTCTCCCTCATCCTCCCTCACCCCTCTCTTTTCCTCTCTCTCTCAACCTCCCTCTCTCTCTTTAATTTAATTTGTTATAACAAAAAAATTGTTTGTTATTTATATTAGGGCTGGGGAAATTAAAGATTAATTCCCCGATTTAATATATAATTTTTTTGATCGATCAAAATTCTTGAAGTCACCGGACAGCCTTGACAGTGAGACTTTCCCTGCTGGATGCGAGCAAACTGCACCCATTGGATTGAGGTACCTTTGCATCTGTGGAGCAGGAGGATGCATCAGGCTCAATCAGGGGAAGGGGGCAAAAATAACCATTGTTTTCCTGTCCTAAGCAGTTTTGTGCAGACAATTCTTTGTGTATCTGCAACATCTTTTCCGTGCGAAAGACTGTTCAGTTCTTCAGGGTATATTGTCAATAAAATGCGATCATGTCTGCTTCCAGAAAATGTAAACACTCTGGTATGTCTGCGTGACTGGTTAAAGTGAAGCCTACTTGCCTACTATAAAGTGACTGACAGTCAATATACTAGATATGTTTTATAATTAAAGTTAAACTAATTTGCTTTTTGTTTTTCTTAAAGTTTAATAAGAAAAAATTACTTACGTCAGTGCTACAGTTTGAATTTAAAACGTATTTGTGTGAACTGTGAAGTTAAGTCATGGATTGTGGAAACTAACTAGTGTCGGGTGATTGTATATAGTGTATACCACATTCACCACTGACTAATGCAGAGTTGCAATGCAAGGAGATCAGCTAAAAGTAGTTGGATCTGTATGTGCGTTATAATTAATCGAGATTAATCGATTAACCACTTGCTTACTGGGCACATATACCCCCCTCCTGCCCAGGTGAAGTTTCAGCTTTCGGCACTGTGTCGCTTTAACTAACAATTGCGCGGTCGTGCGACGTGGCTCCCAAACAAAATTGATGTCCCTTTTTCCCCACAAATAGAGCTTTCTTTTGGTGGTATTTGATCGCCTGTGCGGTTTTTATTTTTTGCACTATAAACAAAAAAGAGCGACAATTTTGAAAAAAATAAATATCCCAATTTAAAAAAAAAAACTTTTTTTTTTCTCAGTTTAGGCCGATACGTATTCTTCTACATATTTTTGGTAAAAAAAAAAAATCGCAATAAGCGACTGGTTTGCGCAAAAGTTTATAGCACCTACAAAATAGGGGACAGAATTATTTATTTATTTATTTTTTTACTAGAAATGGCGGCGATCTGCGATTTTTATTGGGACTGCGACGTTTTGGCGGACACATCGGACACTTTTGACACATTTTTGGCGCCATTCACATTTATACTGCAATCAGTGCTATAAATATGCACTAATTACAGTATAAATGTGACTGGCATTGAAGGGGTTAACACTAGGGGGTGAGGAAGGGGTTAAATGTGTACCCTAATTAGTGTTCTAACTGTGGGGGAAGGGGGGTGACTGGGGGGGTGACCTATGTACAAGGGACACAGATCGGTCTCCTCTCCAGAGACAGGACGCTGTCTCTGTGTAAAACGGCAATGACAGATGATCTCATATGTTTACATATGAGATCATCTCTCATTGGCCGCACAGATCGCATCGCAAACGGCCACTTTGATTGGCCGTTCGCGGCGATCTGTGATTGGCTGTGTCCAAGAGACATCGGCCAGCACAGCAGTTCCCCGCTACGCGCTCTGGAGCGCGCGCGGGGAACGCGCAAAGGGGCGGACGTCAATTGACGTCCACTTGGATTTTCGGATCCGCGCTGTAGCCGTCATTTGACTATAGCACGGATCCCAAGAGGTTAAAAAAAAAAACGATTAAATCGAACATGAAAATTTTAATCAGTAACAGCCCTTATTTATTTATTTATAAAAGGCCCCACCAACCAAAATCCTCAGCACCAGGCCCATGATGTTCTTAATATGGCCCTTTCTGCACATCTCAGTTACTCACCCATCCACCAAATCCAGCATTGTCCAGCTGAGGTCCTCTCATCATGCTCTGCCACCAATCGAGCTTGGCCCGCCATGTTGTTTCTGATGTCATCAAAAAGCCGCTGGCTTTTCAGGGTTCAGCATGCGGGCCTCCCAATGCCACTAGGCCTACCCCCCTGCTCCTCTGTGAATGAAGCGGTAAGGCCTCCTGGGATATGTGACATAGCGGGCATAGTACATGTCATTAGCCTAGGCAAATGACAAGTATTGGAGGCAGGATCAAAAAGCCTTTTTCTGAAAAAAGGGTAAAAAAAAAAAAAAATAGCTGCTATACAGGTAATGGAGCTGAGGAGGGGTGGACAGACGGCACTTAGGATTTATAGATGAAAATCTGCTTTTAGGCATGTGGCAGCAAAAGGACAACATAGGAATGGGAGGCTGATATATTGCACACCCCTTCCATCTGCAGTCCTCTTGCAGCCCATTGTCCCAGGCAAGTGCATGGAGCTGACACCAGAGACAGTTATCCATCTTCTACTCAGACTTTTACTGGGTGTCCCTCTCTTGTTCATGGTTTAACTTGCCAGTACCGGTAGAACTTACTAGAGGTCTTTCCTCCTCCTTCCCTCCTTCTCCTACCCACCGGTGTTCAGCTACTGCCAAATGAATGGGGATTGGTTCAGCTGCTGCAGGGGATCTTCAGGATGGAGAGTGGGGAAGGGGCCAGTAAATATGTTATTTACTGGCCACTTCATTGTCTGAACACGGTGAGTGATTGGTACTAATTACTCACTGTGTTCATTTGTAACTGGAACAAACTGCAGAGATGGAGGTTGAGGACTGTGTCCTTAATCTGTCATTGTTTTAAAAGTGAGACATCAGGGGTCTATTTAGATCCCTGATATTTCAGCAAAGCCCCTAAACAGGTATGATAAAACATTTAAATAATAATAAAAAGTAAAAAATAATTTAATAAAATTGTAAAAAAAAAAAACTAAAAGAAAGTACTGACACTGTCCACTGCCCTACTGACACCAACCACTGTTTTACTGACACCATCTTTTGCCCTACTGACATTGTGCACTGCTCTACTGACTTACATCATCCATTGCCCTACTGACACCAATCTCTGCCTTCCTGACATTTCCACCGCTCTACTGACACTGTTCACTGCCCTTCTGATGCCATCCACTGCTCTACTGACACCGACCACTGCTCTGCTTACTCCATCCACTGCTCTACCGACACTGATTACTGCTTTACTGACACCATCCACTTCTCTACTGCCAGCATCCTCTACCCTACTAACACTGTCTACTTCTCCACTGACACCATCCACTGCCCCACTGACACTGTCAACACACCATCTACTACCCTAGTGACACTGCCTATTTTCCATCTGTCTGGCGGGTGGGATCGGATGAAAACGGACAGTCGGTCCATTTTCATTCGATCTCCCCATAGAGGATAGAAGGATTCTTGACAGGTCCATCTCTGCACAGTGAGTGGAGATGGATCTGCCATCCGCCTGCTCAACAGGGATTAGCGGATCGATCCCCGGGTGAGCAAAGCGGAGTCCGCCGGGCAGATCGCCCATGTGAAAGGACCCATAGAGCTTTCTTTTGGTGGTATTTGGTCAAAACTAGGTTTTTTATTTTTTTGCTATATGAAAAAATACCAAAAATTTGTTTCTCATACCTGCAGAGAGATTGTTCCCTCTGTACAGAGCCCTGTGTTGTGTGTCAACACAGAGCTTTGGGCTTTGATCCTGGCCATGAATCATTGGCCGGGACTTGCAGACAGGCTTCCGCTGTGTACAATTATGGTGGGCATCTGGGAGGCGCACAAGCGTGCCTAAAACCCAGGAATGCCCTAAACACGGGAGCATGCAGCAATGTACGGGTACGTCACTTTACCTGTGTAGCCCGCCTATAATTGCGGGTGGGTGGTCCACATGTGGTTAGTTTTAAATGGGTTATTTAATCATTTTTTCAGCCTGAGGTAAATCAGATGAAAAAGGCATGATAAATAGGTCAGGAGTGGGATTTAAACACACGCCTCCATTCGGAGACCAGAACACCCACTTTGGGTAGAATATCAATCTTGAGTCTGGCATCTTAGACCACTCAGCTATCCTGACATGTAGGAAGCATTAACTTCCTTTTAATTACAATATACATAGCTTAAAGTGGATGTAAACCCTCTGATACTACTTTCACCTACAGGTAAGCCTACATTAAGGCTTACCTGTAGGTGCTTGCAATATCTCCTTAACCTACATGGTTAAGGAGATATTTGCAGAAAATTGGGCACCGATGTCTACGGCGAATGTGCGCTGTAAACAACGGTGCAGGCGCACTGAGCACGCCAGGTCTTGAATGGAAATATGCCGGAAAATACCAGTTCCGTGGGAATCGTGTCGGTTCCATGCGCATGTGTGGGAGTGACGCCATCGCCGCTCCGGCCAATCACAGCGCCGGAGCGGCGAAAACCCGGAAGTAACCTCCGGGAGAGATGGCTGCGGCTGGAGGGGAAGGCGAGGACGGCTTTGAGGGGCTTCGATCTAAGGTAAGTAATACGTAATGAGCTAGTATGTATTTTAGTTGCTGAGGCTGTTTCTTTACAGAACAGCATTAGTATTGATGAGCTCTATAGAACTTTGCATTGCAAAAGGGAGCTGATACACCCTATCCTAGAATTATCAACCTACAGATCTGGGGTCCTCTGCGCAAATACAAGCAATCGCACTATAATAAAACAAGCTCTGGATCGGGAGTGGAGCGCAGGATGGCACACAGCCACTAGGTGGCAGCCCGGTCCATGTACGTAGTTATGACGTAAGTAGTTACATGGCAGTTGCGTTCGTTGCAGTTGTTAAGTGCAGACTGTGCAATGTTGTACGCATTCCTCTATTGTTCTCTGCTCAGATAAGTATTTCTGCAATCATATTTATCCATGCCAACGTGTGTGTCAAATTTTGATAGTTTAAGCAACTACATTCTACCCAATTTAAGATCCTTAGATGTTAATTGCTGAGCTAAATGCGTCAAAGTACGTATTAGGACGCACAATTTTAGGCTAGATCTTTGGGATAAAGGGCAATGTTGTCATATACAGGAAATCTGGTTGCGTCAACCATGGAATTGGCATATTGCGTACCTGCATGTTGTATAAGAGATGATCCGAGCGCGGATTGTAAAGTTATAGGAGTATCTCTATATAACAACTATTATAACATTGCCCTCTGTAGAGCCCTTATAGAGATAGGGAAGTATATCAGTAATAGATATAGATGTAAACAAGCTCATGTTAGCTTGTAGTCGTGGCCGAGTGGTTAAGGCGATGGACTTGAAATCCATTGGGGTTTCCCCGCGCAGGTTCGAATCCTGCCGACTACGATTAATCTTTTCAGCTTAATACTTTTGAGTTTAACAGATTATAGTTTTTAAGAGGAAAGTTCCTCGTAGCTGTCTATAATTGTACTTTGCATTGGGATTAAGGCTAAATTTTGCACCTGCTCCAGAATACAACGCACAGACACTAGTGGGGTGGCACAGTGCGCTATTTTCTTTATTTTGTTACTTGGCACTTCATTCAAGTCTTTGCACTGCAGTGCGGTAATATGCGGTGCTGTGCGAATGCGATACGATGCCTGCATAATTTTACCCCAGCTCACATCAACGCTATTGAAAGTTATGCAGTTTGCCTCATCTTTTGCGTTGTGTATGCCCAGCTCAGCACAGTGGCAGTGATTTGAACCAGACCTAAAGCGGTGTTCCGCCCCAATTTTTTTTTATTAAAACCAGCAGCTACACATACTGCAGCTGCTGTTTTTTAATAAATGGACACTTACCCGTCCTGGAGTCCAGCGATGTCTGCACCCGCAGCTGATGTTTCCATCAGCTGTCGGGTGCTCCCGCTGCCATTGCGGGTAAGGGTACCCGGCAGTGTAGCCTTTCGGCTTCACGCCGGGAACCCTACTGCGCATTCGCAAGGTCTACTCCTCTCTCCTACTGGCCCGGGGAGGAGGGAGCCCCTCCATGACGTCACGGGCCGTGGCCCGGACTCCCGTAAGTGGGAAAGGATACCTGTCCTCTCCCCCCTCTCCCCTGAAAGGTGCTAATTGTGGCACCGGAGGGGGTGGGGAATCCGATGAGCGAAAGTTCCAATTATGGGTGAAACTCCGCTTTAACTAGAGCTTTTGATGGCTAACCTTTTCGATTAGGTTCCCTTTAAACCTGAGCATACTGCAGCGACACCTACTGCGCCACGTTTTTATTTTAGCTTTTTTTGCAAGTTTTTGTATTGCGTTTTTGAAGCAGCACCAATCATTCGAGTGAGCCTCCCTTTGGTGCAAAATTGCACCAAAAAAGCTCAGGTACCATGTTTTGGCACAGAGCCAGGAGCATTTGGCATTGCGGTTGCAGTGATTCTTGTGGTTCTTATCGCACTTCAATTGCGGAAAAATTGCACTGCATTTGGGGTGCTAATAACCAATTAGGATCGGGCCTATTTTTCAGACTCAGTGTTTACAAGTTAAATAAAAAAAATGTGTTGCTAGAAAATTAGAACCCACAAACATTATATCTTTTTTTTCTAACGCCCTAAAGAATAAAATGGCGGTCGTTTTAATACTTTCTATCACCTCCTATTTGCGCAGTGGTCTTACAAGCGCACTTTTTATGGACAAAAATACACTTTTTTTAATTAAAAAATAAGACAACAGTAAAGTTAGCCCAATTTTTATATTGTGAAAGATAATGTTATGCTGAGTAAATTGATACCCAACATCTCACGCTTCAAAATTGCACCCGCTCGTGGAATGGCGACAAACTTTTACCCTTAAAAATCTCCATAGACAACGTTTAAAAATTTCTACAGGTAATCAGTTTTGAGATATAGGGCTAGAATTATTGCTCTCGCGATTGCAGTTATACTTCACATGTGTGATTTGAACACTGTTTTCATATGCGGGCGCTACTCACGTATGCGTTCGCTTTTGCGCACAAGTTTGTCAGGACGGGGTACTTTAAAAAAAAATCGTATTTCTTTAACTTTTTTCTTTTTACACTGTCCATTTCAAAAAATATTTTTGGGTCACTTTTATTCCTATTACAAGGAATGTAAACATCCTTTTTAATAGAAAAACAAAAGCATGACAGGACCTCTTAAATATGAGATCTGGGGGCAAAAAGATCTCAGATCTCATATGTACACAAGAATACAAAAAAAAAAATAATTTGGGGAAAAAAAAAAAAAAATCTCCTTTAAGAGCATTTGGCGAAAGCGTCACTTTCGCCCTCCAATGCTATGGAGCCGAGTGGGGCCATCTTCCCCTCACTCGGCATCCAGGCAGTGAAGGGAGCGGACGTGGTGAGAGGGGAGGCCTCTCCCGCCACCGATAAAAGTGATCTTGCAGCGAATCCATCGCAGAGACCTCTTTTACCTTAAAGAGAAACGCACGCCGTTTCGGAAAATACTAGCTAGCTGCTGCCATAACAACAGTATTTAGCGTCAAAGTACAGACGTAGTTACAATGAATATTTTCTAAACCTGTATGGTTTAGGAGATTTTCACTTAGCATGCAGCCGCTGATGTCAGCGGCCCATGTGCTCTGAAGGTCCGGCGGATGCTGCCGGAAAATCAGAGCTCCTTGCCGGAATGTAGGACTCCTGGGCATGCTCAGGAGTGACGTCATCGCAGCTCCGGTCACTGACATCGCTGGAGTCGTGAACACAGAAGAAACGCAGAGGGAATTTGTCAGGTCCATCAGTGGTGACTGGGAGGCGGTACGGGGGCTTTGTTCTAAGGTAAGTATTTTATAATGAGCTAGTATGCATTGCCAACACATCCCGCGCTTTCCTGCGATTCTAATTGTGGGCAGAATCATGCAATTCCAAAACGCTCAGATAAATGGATCCTTAGCCACTGATTTGAAACCTATGTCTATATTCAATCCTAAATATTCTAGGTTTCCTTTTATAGAAAAGGCCACTAGTTATGCAAGAGTTTAACCGCTTGCCGCCCGGCCACAGTACATTTACTGACAGAATCATGTACATGTATGTCATCTTGCCTCTTTCCGGTTAGGAGTGTGCAGAACTAGTGTCCCCATTGGAAGATTTACCCTTTATTACTATTCTGGTGTCAACGCAAAATTTGGAATTTTCTTTTTTTTTACTTTAGATGATAACAGTAAACAGAACAAATAGAGAGGATAAGTCTTCCTAACGGGGGCACAGAAAGCAATAAAAACTGACTGGTGTTCTTACTCCCTCCTTACTCTTTGCCTTTAGATATACTTTAAACTACATTACACTTACAGCTCATAATATTCCAGAATAGGAAAGGTTATGGATATAACAATGATACAGACATTTCTTAGCAGATAGGAGAGTAGTGTGAAGGGAAGAGCCTGGGTTCAGTTCGAAACGGGATCGCGGAACAAGACTAAAGTTCGGATGCCTAATTCAAACCTCATTGGTCAAAGGGAGCCAAATGTAAAAACAATTATAATATTAGGCAAAGGATTATAAAATAAAATAAAAATGGTGTGGCCAGCTGCCTACTTCCATAAAGTAAATGTATCAAAGAAAAAAATATATAATAAAAATTCAGTCTGGCAAGGAGTGGTAATTTTAATGATGTTTTAAGCTGCTTTCACACTGAGATGATTTGTAGGCGCTATAGCGCTAAAAATAGCGCTTGCAAAGCGCCCTGAAAGAACCTCTCCTTTCACTCCAATGTTAAAGCCCGAGGGGGCAGAACCCATTATAACAATAAAGAAACTCCCCCCACTTAAACTCTTTGGTCCCCAAAGACATGGAGAAATCCATCTTAAACTTATTGAGGAGAAAAGAGATTAATAATTTTATAATAACATCAAGCACAATCTAGATTTAGCAGGTATTGGATATTGCTGAAACCATCTATACACATTTTCAGTTAACTCAAACTCGGTTTATGAACAGGCCAGGGCAATTGCCTTGTCCCACCTATTGGTGTCAGAGGTCAGAGCAGGGTCACCCCCTACCCAATTAACAGTGGGGGGGTGTAGAAATGGGAGCTTGAAAGGTGGTATATTCTCAGACTCCGAACTGAGAGACTGGCGTGCCGTCTTAGTTACTTCAGTTGTCTTTCTAGGTGACACTTCGGTTGACACTTCCCCTTTATTCTTCTCTTTCAAAATGCTAGCCTCTGGATCATTCTCTGCAAGCCACAACCAAAAGGGCACAGTCACTATATCCAGGGGAGGGGGGGCAGGGTGGAAACCCCCCCCCCCCCCCCCCGGGCTGGTGACACTATGCACAGCCACCGGCCGCCACTACCAAATGCTGTTTTTGCAGAGAAGGAATATGCCTGCTGGAGCTCTGTTAACACAAGTCATGGCCGCTGCTCACCTCCCACTGTGCCTGTGTCAGCTCCGAGGTAGATGGCTGCAGAGCTGAGCTATGTCTCGTCTCACACATACCTCAGCCTCACCACACACCAGCGCTGACATCCCCTTCTCTCTCTGCACAGACACGAGGAGAGATAGAGCTCATCTGCTCCTACTCCATCTGAGTCTGCCCTGCCCACACTCCCCGGGCATGTGTGGGCACTGGACAGGAAGTTTGAACCCAAAAAAGCATCAGACGGCCTGCCTGCGCCTCAGCCTCCATCCTGGTAAGCTCACCAGTGTATAAAAAGGGGTGCTCTGTGGACTTTGTTAAAGGGGAGGGGGGCAGGCTTTTGTGAGCAGAGACCCTCTTTACACAATAGTCCACAGCATTCACCCTTAAATCAAGTTTCCCAGAGCACCCCTTACATCATATCTGATGTATATGGGGTTTGTGCGGACTCTGATGTAAGGGGAGTCTCTGTGCGGACTCTGATGTAAGGGGAGGCTCTGTGCGGACTCTGATGTAAGGGGAGGCTCTGTGTGGACTCTGATGTAAGGGGAGGCTCTGTGCGGACTCTGATGTAAGGGGGGGCCTCTGTGCGGACTCTGATGTAAGGGGGGGCCTCTGTGCGGTCTCTGATGTAAGGGGAGGCTCTGTGCGGACTCTGATGTAAGGGGAGGCTCTGTGCGGACTCTGATGTAAGGGGAGGCTCTGTGCAGACTCTTGTGATCATGAAAAATCTGACTGTTTTCCTTGATCCATCACTTTTCCACGCTCTATGGGCCACCTGACTGGACTTGCCCCCCAGGCCTAAGGCTACCAGCCCTCCCCTGACTATATCTTCCTCCTCCTCTCTTTCAATCCTCCATTTTCCTGATGATAACACAGGACTAGGAACTTGCGGTGGGCATCAACTTCCTCATCCTTTTAATCCATCAGAGCGGCAGGGGTTGGAACTTGTTTCTGTGAGCGAGACCTGCAACACTCAATCTCCCGGTTGTAAATCCTGTATTCTCACTTTCAAATCAAAGTTTCTTAATTCCCTAGTAGAGGCATGCTCCATAGCTTTCTCATATGCCTGTCGCAAGTTCTTCCGTAATCTGTCAACATAGCCTTTGTGGGACATCAAAAAGATGTTGTCAATTGAAGTACCAAAATCTAAATCAGCAGGAAGACGAGCTTCTCTCCCAAACATATGGCGATATGTTTGGGAGAGAGCGTCGGTCTGGTTTCAAATGTAAACAGAAATTGCACCATGCATGTGAGGTATCACCGCGAAGGTCAGATCGAGGGCAGTAATTTTAGCAGTAGACCTCTGTAGATCTAAAATGGTAACCTGTAAAGGCTTTTAAAAATGTATGTAGTTTGTCGCTGCTTCACATTTGTGCGCAATTTTAAAGCATGTCGTGTTTGGTATCCATGTACTCGGCATAAGATCATCTTTTTTATTTCATCAAACATTTGGGAAATATAGTGTGTTTTAGTGCATTAAAATTTAAAAAAGCATGTTTTTTCCAAATGGTGAAAAATTGCTGCGCAAATACTTTGAAAAAAATTGCAACACCCACCATTTTAATCTGTAGGGCCTTTGCTTTAAAAAAATATATAATGTTTGGGGCAAGATCAGACTCGGAGACCTTTCCAACCAAAAATCCACTGGGTTACTGGGTCTTGAGGATGGATCACTGGCCAGAGCTTGCAAAATATGCAATTGTGCTACTGGCCTGTCCTGTATCCAGCGTTCATTCTGAATGCACATTCAGTGCCGAGGAAGGCTTTGTAACTGATCACAGAGTGTGCCTGTCCACAGACTCAGTTGATCGGCTAACCTTCATTAAATGAATCTGTCTTGACTTTTTTGCTCTCTGCAGGACTTGGCAGCATCCATGGTGGCTTCTGGTTGTGTGGTAGTCATCGTTCTTCACTCACAGAACAGGAAATATAGCTGTCACCCGAGAAAAGCTACTGATGTATGGATCCCCTGATTCTGGAAGTTCCATAGGACATGAAAATACGCAATGGCCAAGGCGCAGGATTAGTAAATTGTAAATAATGTTTATTGAGAAAACATATCCAAAGGTACACTGGTGTATGAGGAAGGCAGCTCCCAGGACGGGGTGAACGCCGCTAGATCAGCAGTGAGCCGTGGGTTGCTGAAAATCACTGAGCTGGGTGGAAGCGAGCCTAGCCACAATGTACCATGCCACTGTTGGCGTCTAAGTGAGCTTCCTCCATCTCTCCATGCTGTAAACCAACCGCAGCGATCAGTAGGCTCACTGTTGATCTAGCAGAGTTCACCCTGTCCTGGGAACGGTCTTCCTCATACCCCAGTGTAAGCTTGGATATATTTTCTTAATTAATAGTGTTTACAATTTACTGATCCTACGCCTTGGCCATAGCGTCTTTTCATGTCCTATGGATCTTCCCTAATCTAGTTTTCCTGGAGCTGTGGATCTTTATGCTTGTCTTGTCACTGTGTTGGAATCATCATTTGCCTGTTCATCAACTTTGACTACGGATCCACCACCTCCTCTTCACTGCTACCTCATTATAAGTTATTATTATTATTATACAGGATTTATATAGCGCTAAACGGTTTATGCATCGCTTTACAACTTGAGGGTAGACAGTACAAATACAATACACTTTAATACAGTAGGAATCAGAGGGTTGTTAGAGCTTACAATCTAAGAGTTGTTGCGTTTCTGCTTTTTTTTTTTTAATCTCTCATTTGGACAGTTTGTTAATTTTTTATCCAGTTAATAGGCCCAAATCAAAAATCGGTTAAAAATTTAGGTGTTGGGACTGCGCATATGTGACCCAGAAGCAAAAAATTAACAAGAAACGTATTAATTTATGTCCAATGAACAATTTATCGGTAGAAATTCGGTCATTACATGATGGCAATATTGTTTGCTCTCACAGTCATGTGATCCTTTTTTCGAAAATCCATTTGAATGATTCTTCAATTGGTGTATGGCTAGCATTAATGTTGATAGACTTGTAAATCTGTTACCCAGCAATTCTATATGAGAGCACTTGTTTAGTGTGTCATCGAGCATATGATATTTATTAATAAATGGCAGCAGCTGAATAGGGGGCAAAGATTCAAAGTGTGTATGAACAGCATAACTATTGTAGTCTTTTAAGATCTGAAAATTTGTCATGAAAGTAGGTAGGATGTCATTCTATGTCAAATATAAATGATTTTTAGACTTTACCACACCAAGTGTCAGGATGGCCGAGCGGTCTAAGGCGCCAGACTCAAGACTTGCGAGTTCTTCCCCAGTTGGGTGTTCTGGTCTCCGAATGGAGGCGTGGGTTCAAATCCCACTTCTGACACATCTTTTTTTTTTTTCATAGTTCTATGTTTAAATAAGCATACTATATTTAAGCATGATTTCAATCGTTTTTCTACGTTATGGATCTAATTAAATGATTTAATTTACTTAGCAATGTAGATCAGAGTTTATAAACAGAGTTACATATACAGATAATTATCCCAGCAGATCAGGACGGTGCAAAGAAATACAATAATTTAGCTTCTACCCAGTAAAGGAATTAATTTTGATCAGAACTTTGGTTACACCAGTAATAGAAACCTAGATTGGATGAAAAGCGAGAAATTAAGTAATAGTACACAACAGTGTCAGAGGTGGAATTCAAGCACTCGCCTTTCCAGGAGAGACGGTGACTTGAACATCAATGCTCGTCCAGCCTGAAACGTTGCCTGGAATGCTAAAGAGTGATGGGTAGAAGGTCCTTTTTAGCCAATACACAAATTATAGTAAGACTATACTATCCTTTTTGACCATATTGCTATATGCTTTCCTAGGACATTCTGGAGCAAAACATCCAGTACTACGATGCCAGCAGAAATTCAGACAGGTTAATCCTCGTTAGTATAGTGGTCAGTATCCCCGCCTGTCACGCGGGAGACCGGGGTTCAATTCCCCGACGGGGAGACTATCTTTTTTTTTTTTTCCTTGCAAGAGCTGGCTCGCTGGATTTGTTTTATAAATTTTCGTTTCTTTCATTGCATGATATCATTTCATGTACTCATAATAAAACCATTCATAGTGCAATCTTTCTGACACATGAAACGGTATTTGTGATCTGCATTTTACTTTTAAAAATTACAATATGAACCATTGAACATTTGAATTCATAAAATGGAATTTACACCCATAAAATGGAAGTCACCAGGATTGTGTTATGTTTTTAAAAAAACATTTAGGTCCCACCGAGATTCGAACTCGGATCGCTGGATTCAAAGTCCAGAGTGCTAACCATTACACCATGGAACCTCATACCGCCCAAGCTTTCAAATACATGCTAAAAATATACTTTGCAGCTGTGACTATGTAGTATATTATAAGATTTTGGTACTAAACGCAGTCTGACAAATTTCCCTTTAGGCTGGGTTCACACTTGTGCTGTGCAAATTCCAGCTCTGTTATCTCTGCAAACAGATTACAGAGCTGTTCAGTGTTTCATCTGCTGGTAGCTGCGGACTTGCTGAACTGGAAGAGGGAGGGGAGGGAGAGGAGAGGAGAGGAGGGGGGGGGAAGTGTAGTGAGCAAGGAGAGAAATCCTGTTGAGAACTGAACACAGCTGCGAATCAGATGCGTGCCCATAGAACATAATGGGCCTGAGCTGCACCACAATGCCTAGAAAACGCTTTTTTGGGCAATGCGCAGTGCGAATGCATCGCACATATGTGAACCAGCATCATTAAAATCAATATTTTATAATGTTATGCGAATTGGAAGCGGTATAAGCCGCAACCAATTCGCATAGGTGTGAACGGGGCCTCAAAAAGATATTGCAGTGAAATCTGCCTAGGTGAGAGTTTCTGCTGGGTGATAGTCAAATTAAGAAAACCTTCCCTTGTGACTGCTATAAGGAGGCTGAGGGCTGGATAACATCAGGTGCAAAATTGCAAGTTTTTCAACACCACACAAAAATGCGCTGACTTCTGCAGGTGCATGTGGGCAGTGCTTTAACTGGGCCAAAAGAGGTGCCGGTACTCTATTAGGCGCCGGTGCTCCCCCCCCCCACCCAATACCGAACATGAAAATACCCTTGGCTGCGTGTGATGGGCACAGTGGCTGCATTTGATGGGCACAGTGGCTGCATTAGATGGGCACAGTGGCGACAATTGATAGTGGCACAGTGGCTGCGTGTGGTGGCACAGTGGCTGCGTGTGGTGGCACAGTGGCTGCGTGTGATGGCACAGTGGCTGCGTTTGATGGGCACAGTGGCTGCATGTGATGGCACAGTGACGACAATTGATGGCACAGTGGCAGTGTGAGTTGGCACAGTGGCTGCATGTGATGGCACAGTGGCGACAATTGATGGCACTGTGGCTGCGTGTGTTCGCACAGTGGCTGCATGTGGTGGCACAGTGGCTGCGTGTGATGGGCAGAGTGGCGACAATTGATGGCACAGTGGCTGCGTTTGATGGGCACAGTGGCTGCGTTTGATGGGCACAGTGGCTGCGTTTGGTGGCACAGTGAGGCTGCAATTAATGGGGGGGGGGGGTTTTAGTTAGAGAAGGCAAGCTCAAAATAACTCAAAAATATTTTTTTCTGCCATTTTTTTTATTAAAAAACTGATGGTCACCTCAGTCCAACCCCCCCTCCCTCCAATACAGTCAATTATTTTCTTACTTTCTTCTGTTGCAGTCCTGAGTCCAGGATCCAGACAGTAGCAGCACTAGGAACTGTAGACGCAGGCTGAGCTGAGGCTCCTCGTGACTTGGGCTTCTTTCCTTGCCGCCGACACAGCTCCCTGCGCGAGTCCTCCTCTCACCTCTCACCTCGCCTCCGGCGTGACGTCACGCGGCGCACGCCGGGGAATGAACCAACTCTCCTCCATGGGGGGGGGGGGTCGAGGAAACACACAGGACAGGAGTGACAGGACAGAGGAAAGGGAGCCAGGAGCGCACTCGGCAGCAGTGAGTCGGCTCCGGCGGGGCGGCATACAGTTTATATTGTGACTGCGCTGCCTGTCTGACACACATTACCGGCCCGCAACTCGACAAGCCCACCGGCTGCGTTCCGGTACTGTAAACCCACGTACTGGGCGCACGGAGAGGTGCTGGTACTCTCCAGGGCCATTTTTGGAAGTGGCGGTACTGAGTACCGCCGCGTTCCGGCCCAGTTAAAGCACTGCATGTGGGTTTCTAATAATTCTTAATGGCACCTCCACGCATTTAGCAGGCGCACAAGCACTCATACGTACCATGCGGTTTGGTGCAGTGCAATTGTCAAAAAAATTAAGCCTGTGCTATTTTTGCGCGTTTCAATTGAAATTAGTGAGCTACCCTAAATGCACTACAAACCTTATGATATGAACAAGTCCTTAAAGAGGAAGTAAAGCCTCCTGAAAAAAATAAACCCTGCAAGACAAAGGCATAATGAGCTAGTATGCATAACATACTAGCTCATTATGAGGTACTTACCTGAAATCGAAAGCCCCCACAGCGGCCCTTGTTCGCCTCTTCCGTCGCCGCCATTACTCCCGGAGTGACTTCCGGGTATCATGGCTCCGGTGCTGCGATTGGCGCTTTCGCGCGGGAACCGTCAGTGACGGCACGATCGCCTTCACTAACGGCACGAGGCGCCCATGCGCCGTAGACATCGGTGCAGTCTTTTCTGCAAATATCTCCTAAACCGTGTAGGTTTAGGAGATATTTCTTGTACCTACAGGTAAGTCTTAATCTAGGCTTACCTGTAGGTAAGTGGTCTGTAAGGGTTTACAACTTTACACTTTACACTTACACTTTAAAGTGGTTGTAAAGGTTGATTTTCTTTTTTTTAAATAACAAACGTACCATACTTACCTCCACTGTGCAGTTTGTTTTGCACAGAGTGGCCCCAATCCTCATCTTTTTAACCTCTAAAATGAGCACTTTTGATTTTTCATGTTCGAACACATTTTTTGCCTGTTTGCATGTTCTGCTGCGAACTGAACCGGGGGAAGTTCGGCTCATCCCTGTGTAGCGCCCTGCTCCTGTTGAGTAGGCGCTATTTGTAAATTTAGTTATCTGAGCTGTAGTTTAGCTCAGAATGATTATGCCAAATTATGGGTTTCTGTTCCAGTTCAGCTGCGTTGCACATTTCCCACTTGACTGTGGGTGTCGCTGTCACCAGGAGTCAAGGTTGGAAATGCAGTGAGTTGGGTGTATTGAGTGCCTTTTTCCCAGGAGCAGTCCAGTGGGTGTGGTCCCCGGCGCTATGCATTCTGGGAGGGGGTACTTAAAGGATCACTAAAGGAATTTTTTTTTTTTGCTGAAATGACTGTTTACAGGGTATAGAGACATAAAAGTTAACTGATTCCTTTTAAAAATGATTAAAAATAGATACAAATCAACCATATAATGTGCCTGTAGTTTCACTTTCGTTTTTAAACTGGTTTCATGTTTATGTGAAGTAAAGAGACACACAGAACAAAAACAAACAAATCCAGGGCAGTGTTTTGTTTTTAAAATGAATCTGATTGGTTCTGTTAAGTTTTAGACACACAGTAATGACAGCACAGAGTCCATTCACACCTGAGCGACAGGCGCGTTCGGCGGTAGCGGCGTATTTTGCCGCGATTATGAAACTTTCATTTTTTTTTTTTTTCCTTTCAAAAGTCTTCCCATTGCTGTCAATGGGAAAACGCCACTGTCGCCTGAAAAAAAGGGTCCGGGACTTTTTTTCAGGCGACAGGCGTTCGGCGTCTATGAGATGTGAACCATCTCCATAGACAGCAATGGGAATTCTCCCCTCTAGCGGCAGAAGCGTCCGGCGTCGGGCGTTTTGTCGCTCAGGTGTGAATGCAGCCTTAGACCACCGTGAAAAGCTCCTAGTATGATGGTTATAAGGAGCCAGACAACCAGGAAGTGTGGAGATCACAGCAGTTTTACAGCAACATCAAAGCAAAAACGAGCAATGAGGACATGAAACCAGGACTGCAGTAAGGTAAAGGAAGCTATTTAGCTCCTGGCCTCAGGGATGTGTTAGCAGTCTTTTGGCCTCGGGGCCTGCTGGCCCGAGACTCCGCTACTGAGAGTAGGCCCAGGAGTTTCTGGGGCCTACTGGTCCAGGGGTTGTCCTGTGCTGTCTTGCCTGCAGGAAGAAGCCAAGGAATTGGGGACTCAATTGGAGGACGCAACCTGGCCAATTTACTTCACGGTGCTGCCGACTGGCTGAAAGATTCTGGCACCTTGTACCTGTATCTTCTTTGGAACTTTACAAAGTGTGTGTGTGGTTACACGATCCTGTGGCAGAGGACTGTGTAACGACTCGACGGCACTCATTAAGTCTGTGGCAGAGACTATTGAACGAGCTTCGCATCGGCTGCTAGGTCAGTGAGAGTGGTAGAGTAGAGTCTATCCGGTGGTCGCTGAATCCAGTGTGGAAACGATCTGTACTCTGGATCTAAGAAAATACCTGTGATCCGCAAAGCAAGGTACCTAAATCTCCCCTACCCCTCCATCCCTCTGATGGAATTTGTTTAATAAAACCCTTTAAGAAAATAAAAGTGTTGGTGCGGACATTTGTAAATAACTCTTTAAGGAGGACCCCTAATGCCGCATACACACGATCAATTTTTCGGCATGAAAAAAAAATTGTTTTAAAAAAATGTAATTTAAAATGATGGTGTGTGGGCTTCACATCATTTTTCGGATTCTGAAAAACGACAACATTTTTTTTCGAACATGCTGCATTTTTTAACGACGTTTTAAACTATGTCGTTTTTCGGGTTTTAAAAAATGATCATGTGTGGGCTAAAACGACATGAAAAACCCGCGCATGCTCAGAAGCAAGTTATGAGACGGGAGCTCGTTCTGGTAAAACTACTGTTCATAATGGAGTAAGCACATTCATCACGCTGTAACAGACAGAAAAGCGCGAATCGTCTTTTACTAACACGGAATCAGCTAAAGCAGCCCAAAAGGGTGGCGTCATCCGCATGGAACTTCCCCTTTATAGTGCTGTCGTACGTGTTGTAGTGCGTCACCGCGCTTTGCTAGAGCATTTTTTAAAAACGATGGTGTGTGGGCAACGTCGTTTTAATGATGAAGTTGGAAAAACGTAGTTTTTTCTACATGCCGAAAAAAGACTTTTTTCATGCCAAAGAATTATCGCGTGTACGCGGCATAAGAGAGCGTGGTGAACAGTAAGGTAACGGCAGGCCCAAATCTAATCCAACAGCTCCTGCGGTGGTAGTGCTACACCTATTTAGAAGTGCTATAGAATTAAAGGAGAAGTATGGGAAAGGCAAATTAAATTGTACACATCACCTTCATCTTCATAACAAGAACGTGCGTGTCTTTAACGTGTCTCCGTTTCCCTGGTGATGTGTACTGCTGAAACCAGGAAGTGGAGGCAGTGTGATAAGCTGTTCACCTCAAGCAGCCGTGTGTTCTGGGCTGCTTTCAGCTTCTCTCCTCAAACAACCCCCCCCCCCCTTCCTGTCAGCTTCTGCTTCGGTCACAAGCAGGGGAAAGGGGGAGGTGTTCAGCTTGCCAGGGTGGAGTGTCAGCATGTATGGAGTATGATCACTCCCCATGTGTATAGATCAGACTTGTATTGAACAGAGGTATGCTCTGTACATAGGACACTGTGTTTATTCACAAGGGTAATTGTCTTGTTTTGTAAATGAACCTCAGTGCCTGTGTGCAATACATTGCGGGTAAAGGGGGAAACTGCAAACTCCCTGTCCTCAAAATCAAAAGTGAAATATCTGGGGTCTCCTGTAGGGTGACCACGTGTCCCGGATTGCCCGGGACTGTCCCTTAATTAATGCTTGTGTCCCGTGTCCCGGACACACTCATTACGGGACAATACAGAGTCCCGGAATTGGCCTGGGCAGATCTAATGCCCCCTAAAATAGCCTTTGTATACATCATCTCTGTCTCAGCCTATGGTGGACCCCTAGCTGACAGAGAGTGAGACCCCTTTTTACTTTATTTCTACCACTGGCTCAGTGCCCAAACTGGTTGCTACCTGGCTGCCTCCCGCTTGGCGTGTAGCAACCAGTGACGTCAGAGCAGGAGAGAGGCAGAGACCTATCACAGCGGAGGAGAGTTTAACTTCCTCCTCCGCGCCTTCTGTTAAGCTCCACCCACCTCCTCGTTTATGCTCTGGAGTCCAGCCGGCAGTCAGAAGAAACATCGGACTGTGAGACAGACTGCAGGGTACAGATGAGAGATGGTACAAACTAAGGCAAGTAACATTGCAAAGCACTGACCAGCAGATCCATCCGTGTTATAATCCTGTCGGCTCTCCCTCAGCAGTCAGAGTTCAGCACTTGTAAGAAGCTGGAGTGTCTGCACAGGACACGCAGAGGCTTGCTCCAGGCTGAGAGATAAGATAAGGCAGATAAGGGTCGGCAGGAGAGACACTGACACATGACACCCTGGATGGAAGGAGGAAACATCCTTAGATATCAGGGCAGGGTTCATGCTGGGACTTGTAATCCTTCACTTTTGGGGATGTGACTTCCCCCCCCCCCAAAAGTGAAGAACTACAGGTCCCAGCATGAACTCCTCAGAGCTGAAGATGTTTCCTGCACACATGATAACTCCTCACACCCAGTCCTGTCCAGCTGCTCAATGTCTCTTCTCTCCCACTACTTGTTTGCCTCTCACTGCCCCCCCCCCTCCCTCCTCCTTCACCCTCAGCCTTTCATGTTCTGCCACCTTTTCACCTACTAGTCTTGTTACCCCCCTCTGTATACCAAGCAATCCTCTCAGGAGTGGCTCATCAGCGACTATCCCAACCTCAGAATCCTGCCAGCATTCCATGCATTGCTCCTTCAACCTGACAGAAATGTTTTAGTTACTCCACTGCAGCGGTGTAACTACAGGGGGCGCCATTGCAACCCAGCCTCATACTCCAGGGGGTCCATGCAGCTTCCCTCTAAACCTGGATAGGAGGGGCGGCATATAGAGGAACTGATGCCCCCCATGTTCTTCTTGCAGCCACTGAATGCCTGCAGGAGGTAAAGGAGGAAAAGCGGGCATTCAGTGGCTGCAAGAAGAACATGGGGGGCATCAGTTCCTCCTATCCAGTTTCCTTCTGCTGCCCACAGGTCCCTCAATACTCTCCTGGCTGATCTTCCCCAGTAACTTCTCTGCTCTCTCCCACCTCACCCCCCATTCGCCAACCCCCTGCTGTCCTCTGGTCCCACCCTGTGCTGTTCTTCAGTCCCCCCCTCCTGTGCTGTCCTCTGGTCCCACCTGTGCTGTTCTTCAGTCCCCCCTCCTCCTGTGCTGTCCTCTGGTCCCACCTGTGCAGTCCTCTGGTCCCACCTGTGCAGTCCTCTGGTCCCACCTGTGCAGTCCTCTGGTCCCACCTGTGCAGTCCTCCAGTCCCCCACCTGTGCTGTTCTTCAGTCCCCCCCTCCTGTGCTGTCCTCTGGTCCCACCTGTGCTGTTCTTCAGTCCCCCCTCCTCCTGTGCTGTCCTCTGCTCCCACCCTGTGCTGTTCTTCAGTCCCACCCTGTGCTGTTCTTCAGTCCCTCCTCCTGTGCTGTCCTCTGGTCCCACCTGTGCAGTCCTCTGGTCCCACCTGTGCAGTCCTCTGGTCCCACCTGTGCAGTCCTCTGGTCCCACCTGTGCAGTCCTCCAGTCCCCCACCTGTGCTGTTCTCCAGTCCCCCACCTGTGCTGTTCTCCAGTCCCCCACCTGTGCTGTTCTCCAGTCCCCCACCTGTGCTTTTCTTCAGTCCCCCACCTGTGCTGTTCTCCAGTCCCCCACCTGTGCTTTTCTTCAGTCCCCCACCTGTGCTGTTCTTCAGTCCCCCACCTGTGCTGTTCTCCAGTCCCCCACCTGTGCTTTTCTTCAGTCCCCCACCTGTGCTGTTCTTCAGTCCCCCACCTGTGCTGTTCTTCAGTCCCCCACCTGTGCTGTTCTTCAGTCCCCCACCTGTGCTGTTCTTCAGTCCCCCACCTGTGCTGTTCTCCAGTCCCCCACCTGTGCTTTTCTTCAGTCCCCCACCTGTGCTGTTCTTCAGTCCCCCACCTGTGCTGTTCTTCAGTCCCCCACCTGTGCTTTTCTTCAGTCCCCCACCTGTGCTGTTCTTCAGTCCCCCACCTGTGCTGTTCTTCAGTCCCCCACCTGTGCTGTTCTTCAGTCCCCCACCTGTGCTGTTCTCCAGTCCCCCACCTGTGCTGTTCTTCAGTCCCCCATCTGTGCTGTTCTTCAGTCCCCCACCTGTGCTGTTCTCCAGTCCCCCACCTGTGCTGTTCTCCAGTCCCCCACCTGTGCTGTTCTCCAGTCCCCCACCTGTGCTGTTCTCCAGTCCCCCACCTGTGCTGTTCTCCAGTCCCCCACCCCGTGCAGTTCATCAGTCCCCCTCTCCTGTGCTGTCCTCTGGTCCCACCTGTGCTGTTCTCCAGTCCCCCACCTGTGCTGTTCTCCAGTCCCCCACCTGTGCTGTTCTCCAGTCCCCCACCTGTGCTGTTCTCCAGTCCCCCACCTGTGCTGTTCTCCAGTCCCCCACCTGTGCTGTTCTCCAGTCCCCCACCTGTGCTGTTCTCCAGTCCCCCACCCGGTGCAGTTCATCAGTCCCCCACCTGTGCTGTTCTCCAGTCCCCCACCTGTGCTGTCCTCTGGTCCCACCTGTGCTGTTCTTCATCCCCCCCCTCCTGTGCTGTTCCTGATTTGGAGGAACTGTCCCTCATTTAGAGCATTGTCCCTCTGCCCCTCTGTTCCTCTTTCCTCCTTGTTTGTCCCTCAAGGAGCCAATATAAAAGAATAGTAGTGGTAAAAAAGCACCTGTGGGTTTAACCAGTTTTTCTTTGTTTATAATTCTCCTACATATTTTTGCTAATAGGTGTCCTTCATTCCCATCTCAGAAAGTTGGGAGGTGTGCCTCTATCCATCCCACTGCCCCTCTGACTACTCTGTGCCCCGACCACTCAGTTGTTTTTCTTGATGCCTAGGGCCCACTTTTGATCGCGCACATGGGCCCGCTGATTTCATACGCCCCTGCCCCAAAAATCTGCAAAAAAATGGGGGGGGGGTGTCCCTGAATGGCAGTTTGGAAATGTGGTCACCCTAGTCTCCTGTCATGTAAATAATAAGGAATAAATAAGTAAAAAAGTATATATATATGTAGCGCCTGTGTACTTCTCAGTACAGGTGCTATGTCAAATTTAGTTGGGGGATGAGAGAGTTATTTTCTCTCATCCATGTTAATCTGTTAAATTGGGCTGCTGCCAGCCCTGGGCTGTCCTGTGGTATCATTATGTGTTCCAAAGATACAGTTCCATCTTTGGATAGCAGGTGGCGCCAGAGGGGTCCAGGCGGAGGCGCCTTTCCTCAGCAGCCAATCAGAGGAGTGTTTCCCTCGCGGGGCATGCTGGGGGAGGGTATTTCTGTGGCGGACGCCATTTTGTGGGGTCTTCGCGTGTTCCTGGTGCGACACCCACCTTTAGGGTGTGCGCACATCACAGGCCTCAGCGATATGGCCTACCAGGCCGGGGCGCACGTGCTACGCGGAGTTTCTGACTCTGGGCCCTCATGGCCCGGAGCAACTAAAGCAGTGACTTACTGGGTCCCCACACTTCAAGAGGAAGATCCCAAGCGAGTTATGCTGTTTGGTGGCTGAACCCGGAGGCAGGTGATTCAACAGGGCTTAGACGATCCATCGGGGATCTGGGTGGCCAGACACTGATAGGTTGTATCCTGCAAACTGTCGGTCGGTGACCTCAAAGATAAGAAGTCTACCTGAGGGAGGTTCAGGCAAATTATTGACTGGGAGGATTCGCTCTAATATCCATGCTCTTGAGCAGGGGTCTCCAAACTACGGCCCGCGGGCCACATCCGGCCCGCCAGGCCATTTATTCCGGCCCGCAGCGTGAATCCTTAGTTCCCCTGTTAGTTGTGGAACCTGCGCTGCATATTCGCCCCAGGCAATATGCAGCGCAGGTCCCGCAATCCCTCCCGGCGTCTCACTGTGTGTGTTGGCTGCTGGCTGGGACCACGGCATCCCAGCAGCCAATGAGGTGTTTAGGGCAGACCTGTTGCCGCCTCCCTGCTCCCGCCTCCCGCCTCGGTAACCAGTAACGAGTGTGTAATACCAGCGGGGCGGGAGTCGGGAGATGCAGCAGGTCTGCAGTGCACAGCCAGTGATGGAGAGTGGAGACGCGCTGGACACATGCAAGGAGGGGGGCTGATACACTTGTGTGGGGGTGGGTTGAATGGCGCTGATGGGGCACAAACATCTGGGGGCTGATGACTCTGATGGGGACACACGTGGAGGGGGTTTTTCATACTGATGGGGACACAAATTTTGGGGGACTGATGACTCTGCTGGGGACACACGTGGAGGGGGGGTTTTAGACTGATGGGGGCACAAATGTTGGGGGGCTGACTCTGATGGGGACACAAATGTGGGGGGGGCTGATGACTCTGATGGGGACATACATGTGGGGGGGGGGGGGCTGATGACTGATGGGGACATAAATGGGGGGGGGGCTGATGACTGATGGGACATAAATATGGGGGGGGGGGGTGATGACTCAGATGGGGACATAAATGTGGGGGGGGGGGTGATGACTCTGATGGGGACACAAATATCTGTGGGGTTTGATGGGGACACAAATGTGGGGGTGCTGGTGGCTCTTATGGGGACACAAACATGTGAGGAGGGGGGCTGATGGCTCTAATGGTGACACAAATATGCAGGCGGGGGTGGGCTGTGATGGGGACACAAATGTGCAGGGAGACTCGGATAAATGATGGGGGGGCTCTAATGGGGACACCAATTTTTGGGGATAGCCTGATGAGTGATGGGGACACAGATGAATGGGGAGACTGATGGGGACACAGATGAATGGGGAGACTGATGGGGACACAGATGAATGGGGAGACTGATGGGGAAACAGATGAATGCGGAGACTGATGGGGACATAGATGAATGGGGACACAGATGGATGGGGACACAGATGATGGGGACACAGATGAATGGGGACACAGATGAATGGGGACACAGAT
Source organism: Rana temporaria (assembly GCF_905171775.1). NCBI lineage: Eukaryota > Metazoa > Chordata > Amphibia > Anura > Ranidae > Rana > Rana temporaria. The sequence continues at coordinate 116,187,245 of NC_053499.1, read as the reverse complement.
GAATGGGGACACAGATGAATGGGAAGACTGATGGGGACACAGATGAATGGGGACACAGATGAATGGGGACACAGATGAATGGGAAGACTGATGGGGACACAGATGAATGGGGAAACTGATGGGGACACAGGTGGATGGGGACACAGATGAATGGGGACACAGATGAATGGAAAGGCTGATGGGGACACAGATGAATGGGGACACAGGTGGATGGGGACACAGATGAATGGGGACACAGATGGATGGGGAAACTGATGGATGGGGAAACTGATGGATGGGGACACAGATGGATGGGGAAAATGATGGGGACACAGATGAATGGGGAGACTGATGGGGACACAGATAAATGGGAGACTGATGGGGACACAGATGAATGGGGAGACTGATGGATGGGGAGACTGATGGGGACACAGATGAATGGGGAGACTGATGGGGACACAGATGATGGTGACACAGTTGGATGGGGAGACTGATGGGGACACAGATGAATGGGGACACAGATGAATGGGGAGACTGATGGGGACACAGATGAATGGGGAGACTGATGGGGACACAGATGATGGTGACACAGTTGGATGGGGAGACTGATGGGGACACAGATGAATGGGGACACAGATGAATGGGGACACTGATGGGGACACAGTTGGGTGGGGAGACTGATGGGGACACAGATGAATGGGGAGACTGATGGGGACACAGATGATGGTGACACAGTTGGATGGGGAGACTGATGGGGACACAGATGAATGGGGACACAGATGGGGACACAGATGAATGGAGAGACTGATGGGGACACAGATGATGGTGACACAGTTGGATGGGGAGACTGATGGGGACACAGATGAATGGGGACACAGATGAATGGGGACACTGATGGGGACACAGTTGGGTGGGGAGACTGATGGGGACACAGATGAATGGGGAGACTGATGGGGACACAGATGATGGTGACACAGTTGGATGGGGAGACTGATGGGGACACAGATGAATGGGGACACAGATGGGGACACAGATGGATGGGGAGACTGATGGGGACACAGATGATGGTGACACAGTTGGATGGGGAGACTGATGGGGACACAGATGAATGGGGACACAGATGAATGGAGAGACTGATGGGGACACAGATGAATGGGAAGACTGATGGGGACACAGATTATGGTGACACAGTTGGATGGGGAGACTGATGGGGACACAGATGATGGTGACACAGTTGGATGGGGAGACTGATGGGGACACAGATGAATGGGGACACAGATGGGGACACAGATGAATGGAGAGACTGATGGGGACACAGATGAATGGGAAGACTGATGGGGACACAGATTATGGTGACACAGTTGGATGGGGAGACTGATGGGGACACAGATGAATGGGGACACAGATGGGGACACAGATGAATGGAGAGACTGATGGGGACACAGATGGATGGGGAGACTGATGGGGACACAGATTATGGTGACACAGTTGGATGGGGAGACTGATGGGGACACAGATGAATGGAGAGACTGATGGGGACACAGATGAATGGGAAGACTGATGGGGACACAGATTATGGTGACACAGTTGGATGGGGAGACTGATGGGGACACAGATGAATGGAGAGACTGATGGGGACACAGATGAATGGGAAGACTGATGGGGACACAGATGATGGTGACACAGTTGGATGGGGAGACTGATGGGGACACAGATGAATGGGGACACAGATGGGGACACAGATGAATGGAGAGACTGATGGGGACACAGATGGATGGGGAGACTGATGGGGACACAGATGATGGTGACACAGTTGGATGGGGAGACTGATGGGGACACAGATGAATGGGGACACAGATGGGGACACAGATGAATGGAGAGACTGATGGGGACACAGATGGATGGGGACACAGATGATGGTGACACAGATGAATGGAGAGACTGATGGGGACACAGATGGATGGGGAGACTGATGGGGACACAGATGATGGTGACACAGTTGGATGGGGAGCTGATGGGGACACAGATGAATGGGGACACAGATGGGGACACAGATGAATGGAGAGACTGATGGGGACACAGATGATGGTGACACAGATGAATGGAGAGACTGATGGGGACACAGATGGATGGGGAGACTGATGGTGACACAGATGATGGTGACACGGATGTAAAGCCTCATGCACGCTGGAAGTTTAGCCCCGCTGCATGATGCTCCAGCGTTTAGGTGCCAGCAAAGAATAGAGGAGCACCATTCAATCTTGCTGTCAGCAGTAAGTCAAATTCTATTCTATTCTTCTTCTACTGTGGATTTATTTATAAATTATGTTTCCGGCCCGCGAATATGTGTAAAATATAGAATGTGGCCCTCGAAGTAAAAAGTTTGGAGACCCCTGCTCTTGAGTACTAGGCCTGTGGCAGAGGTCTCATTACTAATCCTAAGTCTACTAGAGCCAAGTCGGTGGCAGAGACTTGTTCCTTCACAGAAGTTCGAAGTGATACTCTGGCTGCCAGGCCTGTGAGAGGGACCTAAGTGAGCCTACGCCTCCTTCCCTGTTGAAGCCCTCTTGAGGGAAACGCAGCGTTGGGTGGAGCGAGCATCACTGACGTCAGCACGCTCCCAGCTGATCGGTCTGAATCGACGCTGGAAAGATCTGCACTTGTTTTTTCAATACGTCTTGCAACTTTGTTACAGTGCGGTGTTGTGTCCTTTTTAAGAAAGTATCTCTTTTAAGATGTCAGTATGATTGGAATAAAGGCTGCCAGGCCTGTGAGAGGGACCTGTCCAGGGGCACTATACCCACTCCAGCTGGAGTGGCGACGAAGTAAGAGTTGCTATTAGAAGCAGGACTGCTTCCGTTTATCCATAGGCCTGAATCTGCAAGTTCCTCTTTTCACCAACCTATTTCTATCTACCTCAAGTTGACTGTTGGTCATGTTGGACCAGTAATAAAAGCACAGAAAACGTCACCCTGTTGTCTGGACATTCCGTCATTACTCTCATCATCATCATCATCATCCCTAGACACATCATAGAGGTAACATAATCATGCCGTCCCAATCTAACCAGCGGCTCCTGAGGGGGTAGCGCTACACGTGGGGTCTCGTCCGGGATCGGCTGTTACCTCTAGCAACGGAACCGTGAGTTCAACTTTATTATTGAGAGCAAGGAATTGTTGGGTGTTCACTGTGCGGGGAAGAAGGAGTTAACCTCAGGTAGCAGTACCTTGGGCGTATGTGCGGTGAAGCCATGTGCGTCCGCTACGTGCAAGAAGGAAAAAGGTTTTTTTCTTCAAGTGGGAGGAGCTACCCACCCCTGCGTGAGACGTAGGGTGAGGATTCGCGCCAAACCAGTAATTGTTGCCCGCCTACCAGAGAGAGTGCCACGTGTGAGATGTCCGCTCCCTCACTGCCGCCCGAAGCCTCTCAGCGATTGAGGCCCCCGATGAATGCTCCAGGGGTCTCCACCATGTTTGCCGCCACCGGAGTACCTCTCACCGATACGGGGATCCGGATGCACACGGATGGCAAGTTTGTGTTGTATTCCAGCGGAGGATCAGAGGCCCTTGGACTATCCTGTCCTCGTTGCACAGAGCTGGCTGTACGGTTCTTGCCCTTCGCCCGGTGCCACAAATGCCGGGCCTATTTATTTAAAATCCAGCCACCCACCGAAGCTCCCCGGGAGTATCGGGTGAACTGGATCTCCGGGAGTGTAACCGTGGTGGAGGAGGCCCCATGGCCGGAACCCTCCCCGTCTGTGGAGATCGTTGAGCCGGAGGCTATTGACCCTGAGATCATCACCGTCTAGTCTACTCTGACTCTGTTAACCGCTGCCTCACCATCCCGCTCTCCGGAGGTAAGCAAATTGGGCAAGATGGAGAGAAGTGACTGTGTGGCCAGCGTGACGAGCACGCAGGCCGAAGCCGTACCGGAGACCACCGCAGCCAATGTGGTCTCGGTATGGCATGCTGTTGCCAGAGAGGGCCCCGCACAGGTTTCCCGCGGCTGCGGTCGAGACCTGTCTGCCCGTTTACCGGACTGGCCTAGAGACCCTTCCAAGGCATGCCATTATCCACCTGCGGAGGAGTGTAATTCGTCTGACTTGGAGTCCCTATCGGGGGACGGCGATGATCACTGGTTCGAGCCAGAGTCCCAAGGCTATGGGGGATTTTGGGCTTTTTCAAGTAGGAGATGGAAGAAACGCTCTGGCCGGAGCGCACCGCGTGGGCCCAGCGCATCGAACCCGAGCATCCCGCAGCTGACCTGGGGAGATGGTGAGTCTGCTCCTGTTCCTACCCTCACCACTCCCATTCCTACTAACGTGCCCGTACTCAGACGGGCACCGGACGCTATTGTGCTGCCGGGACTCTGAGATTCGCGCATGCTGCCCAACTTGGCCCGGTTGCAGCGTGTCGTGATGCGCAGGGTCGCTGCTGACTACGGTTGGGAGTACCTGTACGTACCTCCGACCCTTCTGTTCGAGATTGATCAACAGCGGGAAAAGTGGTACAGGGATGCCATCTGGGAGCACCTGAATGTCCCAATGAAGGACCTTGAGACACCGTAAGCTTTTCTATGTGTAGGCAACCGCCTAGAAGGTTGTCTCAGGGGCTGGAGTCCGGGCCGCTATATTTACTGTGATCGTGTGGTCATGAAGTGTCCAGGAAGAGCAGACCAGGTCTTCTCTGTGACTTCCACTAACGCAAGAGGAGACATTATTTCACTTCCTGACCCACACTTCTACAAATAGGCCCTATGTTACTCAATCTGCTGCTTTTGAAGAAGACCTGGACAAGGACCTTTGCCGCACTCAAGTTTATTTTTGTTTGACCCGCCGGATCCAGATTTTGGTGCATGTGCAGAACTTCGGGCATGGGTTATTTCAGCCAGTTAGAGTGAGGTCTTGCCGGTTTCTTTGCAGCATCAGAAAATTCTTCAGCGAAACAGATGTCCTATTTTATTTTATTTTTGTGTGTTTGTGCATCTTGAACTGAACTTGGACTGCCGTGTAGTACCAGCGCACTGACCACAAGGGGCAGTGGTCTGCAACCTCATTAGCACTTCTGCAGAAACAAATTGTGACATCGTTTTTTTTTTCTTTACTCTGGCAGTTTAGAAAGTATGTAGCACTTATTAATGTCTCCTTGGGAGGAAGAGAAATTTCACACTCGGGCCCGAGGGTGCAGTTTCAACTCTGACCTTGGAGATTGTAAATAGAAATTATTAATATATTGGAGTGTATATTTTGTGTGTACGTTTTTCTTTCATTTCTTACAGGTTATTGACCTACTATCAACGCTGTCGGAGACTGGGGCAGAATAGATAGATAGGAATGTGTATGTCCATGTTCTTATTGTAGTGTTGTGTAATTCCATAGTTCTTCCTATAGTATTCCAGGAAGCTAATATTTGTATGTCAAAGTTATGCATTTTTTATTTTCTTTCTTTCCTACTTTCTCTATTGCTGTTAAGCAGATTTAGGCCGGCATTCAGACCTGAATGCCTCAGGACACTGGGGACAGTGTCATTTCAAGTGGGGGGAGTGTGTAGCACCTGTGTACTTCTCAGTACAGGCGCTATGTCAAATTTAGTTGGGGGGATGAGAGAGTTATTTGCTCTCATCCATGTTAATCTGTTAAATTGGGCTGCTGCCAGCCCTGGGCTGTCCTGTGGTATCATTATGTGTTCCAAAGATACAGTTCCATCTTTGGATAGCAGGTGGCGCCAGAGGGGTCCAGGCGGAGGCGCCTTTCCTCAGCAATCAGTCAGAGGAGTGTTTCCCTCGCGGGGCATGCTGGGGGAGGGTATTTCTGGGGCAGACGCCATTTTGTGGGGTCTTCGCGTGTTCCTGGTTCCAAGTGCGGCACCCACCTTTAGGGTGTGCGCACATCACGGGCCCCCGGCGATATGGCCTACCAGGCCGGGGCGCACGTGCTATGCGGAGTTCCTGACTCTGGGCCCTCATGGCCCGGAGCAACTAAAGCTGCAAAGGGGCCCCAGTGACTTACTGGGTCCCCACACTTCAAGAGGAAGATCCCAAACGAGTTATGCTGTTCGGTGGGGATTCGGTCTGAGGTGAACCCGGAGGCAGGTGATCCAACAGGGCTTAGACGATCCATCGGGGATCTGGGTGGCCAGACACTGATAGGTTGTATCCTGCAAACTGTCGGTCGGTGACCCAAAAGATAAGAAGTCTACCTGAGGGAGGTTCGGGCAAATTATTGACTGGGAGGATTCGCTCTAATATCCATGTTCATGAGTACTAGGCCTGTGGTAGAGGTCTCATTACTAATCCTAAGTCTACTAGAGCCAAATCGGTGGCAGAGACTTGTTCCTTCCCAGAAGTTCTAAGTGATACTCTGGCTGCCAGGCCTGTGAGAGGGACCTAAGTGAGCCTACGCCTCCTTCCCTGTTGAAGCCCTCTTGAGGGAAACACAGCGTCGGGTGGAGCGAGCATCACTGACGTCAGCACGCTCCCAGCTGATCGGTCTGAACCGACGCTGGAAAGATCTGCACTTGTTTTTTCAATACGTCTTGCAACTTTGTTACAGTGCGGTGTTGTGTCCTTTTTAAGAAAGTATCTCTTTTAAGATGTCAGTATGATTGGAATAAAGCACCAATTTTTAAAAAGAACTACTGCACTATGAAATCCTCTTTTCATTTTTGATACCCACACGTTCCTGTGATTTTGAGTGGCTGCCATATCCTGGATCTGTTTGGTGGGGGATACCTTCAAAGGACTTCCTGGGGTCCTAGCGGAGAAACCCACCCGAAGCGAAGCATCCAGTGACAACCATCTCTATTTCAATGCCTGAATGACCCCCTGGGGTCCAACATTTTGGTAAGCGGCCATCTATTTCCTTACTTGAGTGAAGTGCTAATTGCTGATCAGCTTCTCGCCATTGATATCCCTCTTTTCGGTGCTGAGGAGTTAGACCATACACGAACCCTCACCTGGATTTTTCCTGATAGGACTCATTTTTTGCACATATTTTTGGGATATATCTATAAACTTTTTCTTTTGTTTGCAATTTTTTGCCTCATTATCTGTAGCGCACCTGTTTCTTATTCTATGTGTCTTTGAGAGGGACCTGTCCAGGGGCACTATACCCACTCCGGCTGGAGTGGCGACGAAGTAAGAGTTGCTATTAGAAGCAGGACTGCTTCCGTTTATCCATAGGCCTGAATCTGCAAGTTCTCCTTTCACCAACCTATTTCTATCTACCTCAAGTTAACTGTTGGTCATGTTGGACCAGTAATAAAAGCACAGAAAACGTCACCCTTGTCTGGACATTCCGTCATTACTCTCATCATCATCATCATCCCTAGACACATCATAGAGGTAACATAATCATGCCGTCCCAATCTAACCAGCGGCTCCTGAGGGGGTAGCGCTACATATAAAATCCCATCCCCCTCTCTAGAAGTGAGCTAAGATCTATTAGGGTTGGTGTTTCCCAGTGTGTAAAAACATGGTGTCACCCCCTCCCCCTCCACAAACCATGGTACATCCTCAGTACAGACCCCATCAAATAGGAAGGATGGCTGACACCTGGAAGGCAGGCAGGGTGGCTGACACCTGAGAGGTGGCCGACACCTGGAAGGCTGGAAGGGTGTCCGACACCTAGAAGGCAGGAAGGGTGGCCGATGCCTGCAAGGGTGAAACCTTTGGTGACTTGCGCATATTGGGACATGCAAGTATGCGGCCTTGATGTCCAAGGACGCCAGAAAGTCCCCCTGATGGAGCACAGCTACCACCGAACTAATGGATTATATGCGGAACTTCCTTACTCTCACATGTAAGGCTTTGAGGTCCAAAATTGGATGGACCTCGTCCTTCTTCGGGACCACAAACAGATTAGAATAAAGACCCTGAAACCTCTTGTCCTGCGGAACGGTTAAAATTACCCCGCAACTTAGCAAGTCCTGCACCGCCCCAGACAGGGCAGACCGACAAGCCGGAAGGAGAGGAAAACTTGAGGGAAAGAATCTGTTCGGTGGAGAGGAAAGAAACTCTATCTTGTACCAGGGGTGTATTTAGGTTTTGTGCTGCCCTAGGCCTGGTGAAACTCGCGCACCCCCTACTTTATATATGACGCACCCTTCCTTTTTAAGACTCATCCTGTCATTTTCATGGAATGAGGACAGGGGGACAGGGTGGGATGAGGACAGGGGGGGGATGAGCACAGGGGGACAGGATGGGATGAGGACAGGGTGGGATGAGGACAGGGGGACAGGGTGGGATGAGCACAGGGGGACAGGGTGGGATGAGGACGTGGGATGAGCACAGGGGGACAGGGTGGGATGAGGACAGGGTGGGATGAGGACAGGGGACAGGGTGGGATGAGGACAGGGTGGGATGAGGACAGGGGGACAGGGTGGGATGAGCACAGGGGGACAGGGTGGGATGAAGACAGGGGGACAGGGTGGGATGAGCACAGGGGGACAGGGTGGGATGAGCACAGGGGGACAGGGTGGGATGAGGACAGGGTGGGATGAGCACAGGGGGACAGGGTGGGATGAGCACAGGGGGACAGGGTGGGATGAGGATAGGGGGACAGGGTGGGATGAGGACAGGGGGACAGGGTGGGATGAGCACAGGGGGACAGGGTGGGAGGGGGACAGGGTGGGATGAGCACAGGGGGACAGGGTGGGATGAGGACAGGGGGAAAGGGTGGGATGAGCACAGGGGGACAGGGTGGGATGAGGACAGGGTGGGATGAGCACCGGGGGACAGGGTGGGATGAGCACAGGGGGACAGAGCATCTTTTAATTTGGGGGGGAGGGTGGTATGGGGATATATGCTGGGGAGTGATTTGAGAGGGAAGAAGATATGTCTTAGTGGGGGGGGGGTTGTGTCTCTCCTCGGCTCCTCCTCCAGGCTGAGTACCCCGAAGAGATCACCTCGCAGGCCCACATATTTGATAAAAAGCAGAGCATTGACTTAAAGCGGGGTTCCACCCGCAATTCATTTTTTTTTTTTAAAAGTCAGCAGCTACAAACACTGTAGCTGTTGACTTTTAATAAGGACACTTACCTGTCCTAGGTGCCCGCGATGTTGGCCCCCCAAAGCCGATCCCTTGATCGTTGCAGCTCTCGGCGCTGCCATGCTCACTAAGGGAAACAGGCAGTGGAGCTTTACTGCCCGTTTCCTACTGCGCATGTCTGTATGAATGGGCGGCTGCTCTCTGGGATACACACAGTTCCCAGAAGGCAGTGCGCACCATTCTCCAGAAGACAACGCGAGGATGAATACCAGCCACGGACTAGGAAGAGGCAGATTAGGAAGATCCGCATAGCAACCGCAATATCTGGTAAGTAAAACATTTTATTTATTTTTTCAATTATTTTTTAGAATTTTGGTGAATTTTTTTATTTTATGGTGGACCTCCACTTTAACCACTTGACCACTGGGCACGAAAACCCCCTTAATCACCAGACCAATTTTCAGCTTTCGGTGCTCTCACAATTTGAATGACAATTACTCAGTCATACAACATTGTACCCATCTGAAATTTTTGTCCTTTTTTTCCCACAAATAGAGCTTTCTTTTGGTGGTATTTGATCACCTCTGCGGTTTTTATTTTTTGCGCTATAAAAGAAAAAAGACTGAAAATTCTGTAAAAAAAAAAAAAAAAATCTAGTTTCTGTCATATTAGCAGGTTATTTCTCACACACAGCATATGCATACTACAAATTACACCCCAAAACACATTCTGCTATTCCTCCCGAGTATAGCGATACCACATGTGTGCGACTTTTACACAGCGTGGCCACATAGAGAGGCCCAACATGCAGGGAGCACCATCAGGCGTTCTGGAGCACCCAGGCCAATTCTGACATTTCTCTCCTACATGTAAAAAATCATCATTTATTTGCTAAAAAAATTACATAGAAACCCAAAACATTATATATGCTTTTTTTTCAAAGACCCTAGAGAATACAATGGCGGTTGTTGCAACTTTTTATCTTGCACGGTATTTTCGCAGCAATTTTTTGAACGCGTGTTTTTAAAAAAAAAAACAGTTTTGTGCTTAAAAAAAAAAAAAAACAGTAAAGTTAGCCCAATGTTTTTGCATAATATGAAAGATGAAGTTACGCCGAGTAAATAGATACCCAACATGTCACCCTTCAAAATTGCACACGCTCGTGAAATTGCGCCAAACGTTGCTACTTAAAAATCCCCATAGGCGACGTATTGCAAGGTATTGGAGTATTGAGGGTATTGCGGAGTATTGGGGGGGTATTGCAGAGTATGGGGGGGTATTGCAGAGTATGGGGGGGGGTATTGCAGAGTATGGGGGGGGTATTGCAGAGTATGGGGGGGTATTGCAGAGTATGGGGGGGGTATTGCAGAGTATGGGGGGGGGTATTGCAGAGTATGGGGGGGGGTATTGCAGAGTATGGGGGGGGTATTGCAGAGTATGGGGGGGGGGGTATTGCAGAGTATGGGTGGGTATTGCAGAGTATGGGGGGGTGGGTATTGCAGAGTATGGGTGGGTGGGTATTGCAGAGTATGGGGGGGTGGGTATTGCAGAGTAAAATAAAAAAAATGATGAGTGCAATACTCTGCAATACCCCACCCCATACTCTGCAATACCCCACCCCATACTCTGCAATACCCCACCCCATACTCTGCAATACCCACCCCCCCAGGGTGGGTATTGCAGAGTATGGGGTGGGGTATTGCAGAGTATGGGGTGGGGTATTGCAGAGTATGGGGTGGGGTATTGCAGAGTATTGCACTCATCATTATTTTTATTTTGCAGAGTATTGCGCAGGGATGGCTGGATCTGTGACTGCAATTGTCACAGATCCAGCCCCACAGTGCGGCGGCTGCTGCTGCCGCCCGATCCCCCCCCCCCTCCCTCTCCTCTCACACTGTACCGAACGGTACAGAGAGGAGAGGGAGGAACCGGCGTCATTACATGACGCCGGTTTGTTTACAAGTGATCGCGCCGTCATTGGACGGCGCGATCACGTGGTAAGGAGCCGCTTCCATTGGCTCCTTACCGCGAGTGCTGTTGCTGCGGGTCCCGTAGACCCGGCGAGCACCGGCGATCGCGTGTGCGCGCCCGCTCGGGCGCGCACAACGCAGTCTCTGGGAGGACGTACATTGACGCCCTCCTAGAGTACAGGAACCGCTCTGTAGCCGTATTTTGGCTATAGGGCGGTTACCAACTGGTTAATACAGAAAACAATAGCCAATGACAGGTCTTTTGAAACACCTCAACAAAATACACACACTCATACTACACAACTTGTCAGGATGGCCGAGCGGTCTAAGGCGCTGCGTTCAGGTCGCAGTCTCCTCTGGAGGCGTGGGTTCGAATCCCACTTCTGACAAAATTTTTTTATGTTTTTTTTTTTCCCTTCTATCATTTTCCAACGATAGGTTAGATGTACAACAGACAAACTGAATTTTATTTAGAAATGATGATAGCGTTCCTTTTTGTAAGTTAGAGGATGAATCTACATTAGTACTACTACATTTCCCAGCATGCTTGGCTGTATGTATGCCGTCACTTCCGGTGTCTCGTCACATTTGGCTCCCCATCACAGAATGCTCCGGAAGTGACGTTCCATCGCCACCATCTTGCTACACCCCACACTCCTGCACAGTAATGATAGAGTGAGAAGGGGGCAAGCGGACATCTTGTTACACCCACCGAAGTTTTAGATTTCACAGTTATTTTCAACACAAAACTGAGCTTATATGCTTAACCCTTTCATGCCTAAGCCTATTTCTGACATTTGGTGTTTACAAGTTAAAATCCATGGGCCAGATTCAGGTACTTGCGCTGCGGTGTAACGTATCTCATTTACGTTACACCACCGCAAGTTTTAAGCGCAAGTGCTTGATTCACAAAGCACTTGCCTGTAAACTTGCGGTGGCGTATCGTAAATCCATCCGGCGCAAGCCCGCCTAATTCAAATGGGGCGGTTATCATTTAAATTAGGCGCGTTCCCACGCCGAACGTTCTGCTCATGCTCCGTTTGGAAATTTCCCGCCGTGCTTTGCGCGAAATTACGGCGCCCCGATGTGTTTTTTGAACGGCGACGTGCGTTACGTCCTTTCGTATTCCCGGACGTCTTACGCAAAAAAAAAATAAAAAATTTAAATTTTGACGCGGGAACGACGGCCATACTTTAACATGGCTGGTCTAATTTTACACCACCTAAATAGCAACCGTAACTTTGCGACGGGAAAAGCCGACTAGCGACGACGTAAGAGAATGCAACGAACGCGCGTACCTTCGTGGATCGCCGTAAACAGCTAATTTGCATACCCGACGCGGAAAACGACGAGAACTCCACCCAGCGGGCGCCGAAGAATTACACCTACGATCCGAAGGCGTACGAAGCCGTACGCCTGTCGGATCGATGCCAAAAGCCGTCGTATCTTGGTTTGAGAATTCTAAATCAAGATACGACGCGGCAAATTTGAAAGTACGCCGGAGTATCAGCAGATACTCCGGCGTACTTTTTCTGTGAATCTGCCCCCATATTTTTTGCTAGAAAATTACTTAGAACCCCCAAACATTATATATATATTTTTAGCAGAGAATCTAGAGAATAAAATGGCGATTGCTGCAATATTTTATGTTGGACGGTATTTGTGCGGCGGTGTTTTAAACGCAACTTTCTGGGAAAAATTCACTTTCATGAATAAAAAAAAAATGAAAAAGTAAAGTTAGCCCAATTTTTTTGTGTAATGTGAAAGATAATGTTACGCCGAGTAAATAGATATCAAACATGTCACGCTTTATAATTGCACACACTCGTGGAATGGCGACAAACTACGGTACCTAAAAATCTCCATAGGTGACGCTTTAAACTTTTTATACGGTTACCAGGTTAGAGTTACAGAGGAGGTCTAGTGCTAGAATTATTGCTCTCGCTCTGACGAGATACCTCACATGTGTGATTTGAACACTGTTTTCATATGCTGGCGCGACTTCCGTATGCGTTTTCTTTGTTGCGCGAGCTCGCGGGGAGGGAAGCGCTTTAAAAAAAATATATATATATTATTTATTTTAGTTATTTTTATAATAAAATTGTGTTTTTTTTTTTACATTTTAATCACTTTTATTGCTGTCACAAGGAATAAACATTCCTTGTGACAGTAATAGGTGGTGACAGGTACTCTTTATGGAGGGATCGGGGGTCTAAAAGATCCCTCCTTTGCACTTCGAGGATCGGGTCTCCCGGTGGGACGGGAGGCCCGGTCAGAGCGGCGGGAGGGGGGGGTGTCCCCTCCCGCTCCTCCGGCATAACAACCGAGCGGCTTTTAGCCGCATCGGTTGTTATGCCTGGATAGCCAATCGCCGGCTCTAAACAACGGTACCGGGATGATGCCTGCAGCTGCGGGCATCATCCCGGTATAACTCCCGAAAGCCGATGACGCATATATGCGTACGCTCGGCGTGAAAGGGTTAAATACTGTATTTGTAAATCTGACGGACTTTTTACATGTTAAATGTGAAAATCAGAGGTGTTCTGTCACATTAGCAACCATGTAAGGTCAGCAGGTTTGCTGCTGCTTTTGAAAATGTAACATCTAAACAGTCATTCGGATTTTGCAGAGCTGCTGACGAGCTCCATACAGCTGATTTGGTTTAACCCCTCATACACCGATCGATCGGCTACACAGAGGAAGACACAAGCTCCATCTAGATGACAGCAGCTGCGGGACATGGCAAGGGCTCACAGCGGACACACAGGCTGGTTGCGAGGAGGGGAATCACATACACACAGGACAGGCTGGATGGGGACATAACATGGATATGATGGAGGGGGGGCACTGATCCCTGTATGATGAAGGAGGGGGAGCACTGATCCTTGTATGATGGAGGAGGAGCACTGATCCCTGTATGATGGAGGAGGGGGAGCACTACCCCCGGAGTTTGTCAAGGCCCTTTTGGACCGCCAGCCTCTCAATGGCGCTCCTCAGACGGACTCCCCACCGAGCAGCAATACAGCTTGGGATCCTCAAATGTGGGAACTTACTGGGTCCCTGTTGCTGTTCAGATGTTCCGGGCCATTGTGGTCCCGGAAACCAGAAACCCCGCGTGGCACGCACGCCCCGGCCAGGTAGGCCATAACGCCGGGGCGCCGTGATGTGGTCACCCTAAAGGTGGGTGCCACACTCGAAGAAGAAGACCCAGAACCAATAGCGTCTGTCCCATAAATACCCCTCCCCAGCATGTACAGCAAGGCCAAACCCTCCTGATTGGCTGCTGGGAAAGAGCACCCAAACCTTGACTCCACTGCCGCCACCTACCGCACCGGGGTTGGAAGAACACCCCAGCACAGCAGAATAAGCCCACAGCACAGCCAAGCTGAGACAGAGACCCTGTATAGCACATAACAATTTGGATCAGAGTTTAACTACACTCCGATCTCCCTCTAAATTTAACTAGCACCGGTACTGTAAAGTAACCAGGCGCTACACCTGTATGATGGAGGAGGGGGGAGCACTGATCCCTGTATGATGAAGGAGGAGGAGCACTGATTCCCTGTATGATGGAGGAGGAGGAGCACTGATCCCTGTATGATGGAGGAGGAGGAGCACTGATCCCTGTATGATGGAGGAGGACGGGGAGCACTGATCCCTGTATGATGGAGGAGGACGGGGAGCACTGATCCCTGTGTAGCACTAGCCCTGAAGGAGCTGCTGGTTTAGATTTGGGCCTGCACTCTGCCTGTCAACCCCCCAGATTTTAGCTCGATTTTTTTTATTCTAACACCTTAGAGAATAAAATGGCGGTCATTGCAATACTTTCTGTCACACCGTATTTGCGCAGCGGTCTTACAAGCGCACTTTTTTGGGGAAAAAATAAGACAACAGTAAAGTTAGCCCAATAATTTTTTATATTGTGAAACATAATGTTACACCGAGTAAATTGATGCCCAACATGTCACGCTTCAAAATTGCGTCCGCTCGTGGAATGGCGACAAACTTTTACCCTTTAAAATCTCCATAGGCGACGTTTAAAAAATTCTACAGGTTGCATGTTTTGAGTTACAGAGGAGGTCTAAGGCTAGAATTATTGCTCTCGCTCTAACGATCGTGGCGATACCTCACATGTGTGTTTTGAAAACCGTTTACATATGCGGGCGCTACTCACGCATGCGTTCGCTTCTGGTCGCAAGCTTGGCAGGACGGGGCGCGTTTTTTGGCTCCTAACTTTTATAGTTGGCTCCTAGATTCCAAGCAAATTTGTCAAACCCTGGCTTAACCAGTGGTAGGATGTTTACTTGGCAAAAGAATAGAACATTGGTTATGCAATCAACATTAAATACATACAGCTTCCTGTATAAGTCAATGGAGTACCACTGGTTCGAAATATTCCTGCGGTCAGACCCAAATAACTTGACCTGAGGGCCAGACCTGAATGAGAGTATGGTGGAGGAATCTCTCAGTGCAGTGACGTCAACACTGGGGCACGCACCTCTCCACCAAGTCTCACATAAAACAGTAGAAACCACAAAGTGATGCAAACAGCTATAACAATCACATAAGCCTACAATGGTATGGCTCCCCCTAGCGAACAGTTCAACTGATACATGTCCTGTAATGACAACTTGTGAGAATAGAGGAACAGGTGACTGTTCCTTTAGGAGTCAGTTGATCTTCGGCTAGCCACATTGGTGCACTTACTTATTTGTACTCCAATGGATAGGGTGAAGAAGTAGTAAAACAACCAATTGAGGCACACAGGCTAACAGTAAAGTGAATGCTAACTTCCCCAGGGTGTTGTAACGCTCCCAGAATGTGATGTTTCCCTATTTGTGGCGCTGCAAATGCCAGTTAGCACAGGTAAAGTCAGTGAGAGTCACCCTCCTGTCAGTCAGTTAGCTATGCTGGTGGGCAAGTGCCCGCTCACCAAATGAGGCCTTGCTTCGCTGGTTTTCCCTCGGTCCGGAATCCTTCCTCGATGGTCCGCCTCTCAATGGCATAAGCTTTCTGGTCCTCCACACGGCCGCTCTCTGAGTACCGGTGAATCTGGATGATGCGAGCTGAAGACCAATCCTCCGTTTGATCAGCGAAACTGTCTGTAAGGATCCCTCTCTGGCTAGGTGATCTGCTCCCGGTAACTTTAGGCCCAGGCTTCTCAGGCCTAGGCACACTTTCCGCAGGCCTCAACACAGGCCTCCTGCTGGCTTGAAGATGGCATCCCGAGAGAGCAGGGTCAGACCGCGCTTCTCTTAAATAGGTCCTCCCATCAGGCTATGCGCGGCGCACTGCCCTTCGGACGTACAATGGAGTTGTGGGTAATGTAGTCTCTGTTCCACCCACTGTAATAGAGTCCTTGGGCCGGATTCAGATAGATTTGTGTATCTATCTGCTGGCGTAACGTATCTTCGATACGTTACGCCGCTGTAAATTAGGGCACAAGTTTTGTATTCAGAAAGGACTTGCGCCCCGTGTTACGGCGGCGTAACGTATGTCGTCCGGCGTAAGCCCCGCCTAATTCAAATGTGTTTGATGTGGACGTGTTTTATTCAAATTCACTTTGACCCCACGTATTTTACGAACGGCGCATGCTCCGTTCGTGAAAAAATCCCAGTGCGCATGCTCGGAATTACGCCGCAAAGCCTTATTGGTTTCGACGTGAACGTAACTTACGCAAAGCCCTATTCGCGAACGACTTACGCAAACTACGTAAAATTTTCAAAACTTGGCGCGGGAACGACGTCCATACTTAACATTAGCTACGCCTCATATAGCAGGGGTAACTTTACGCCAAAAAAAGCCTGACGTAAAAAAAATGCGCCGGACGTACGTTTCTGAATCGGCGTAAATACCTAATTAGCTTATTCCTTGCGTAACTATACGGAAGCGCCACCTAGCGCCCAGCGTAAATATGCAGCCTAAGATACGACGGTGTAAGACACTTACGCCGGTCGGATCTTAGGGAAATCTATGCGTAACTGATTCTCTGAATCAGGCGCATAGATACGACGGCCCGCACTCAGAGATACGACGGCGTATCTGAAGATACACCGTCGTATCTCGTTTCTGAATCCGAGCCCTTTTCTCTGACATAAAGTAAACACCAGAGGGAGCCAAACTTATATCTAAAGCACATATTGCAGTCCGTTCAGATGCTTGCAATGGTAACACCTTGCTACACCTGTATGATGGAGGAGGGGGTGCACTGATCCCTGTATGATTGAGGACGGGGAGCACTGTTCCCTGTATGATGGAAGGGGAGCACTGATCCCAGTATGATGGAGGAGGGGGAGCACTGATCCCTGTATGATTGAGGAGGGGGAGCACTGATCCCTGTATGATTGAGGAGGAGCACTGATCCCTGTATGATGGAGGAGGGGGTGCACTGATCCCTGTATGATGGAGGAGGGGGAGCACTGATCACCCCCATCCTCCATCATACATGGATCAGTGCTCCCCCTCTTCCATCATACAGGGATCAGTGCCCCTCATCCTTCATCATACAGGGATCAGTGCCCCCCCCCCATCTCCATCATACAGGGATCAGTGCCCCCCATCCTCCTCCATTATACAGGGATCAGTGCCCCCCATCCTCCTCATACAGGGATCAGTGCTCCCCCTCTTCCATCATACAGGGATCAGTGCTCCCCGTCATCCTCCATCATACAGGAATCAGTGCTCCCCCTACATTATACAGGGATCAGTGCTCCTCCTCCTCCATCATACAGGGATCAGTGCTCCTCCTCCTCCATCATACAGGGATCAGTGCTCCCCCTCCATCATACAGGGATCAGTGCTCCTCCTCCTCCATCATACAGGGATCAGTGCTCCCCGTCATCCTCCATCATACAGGAATCAGTGCTCCCCCTACATTATACAGGGATCAGTGCTCCTCCTCCTCCTACATCATACAGGGATCAGTGCTCCTCCTCCTCCATCATACAGGGATCAGTGCTCCCCCTCCATCATACAGGGATCAGTGCCCCTCCTCCTCCATCATACAGGGATCAGTGCTCCCCCCTCCATCATACAGGGATCAGTGCCCCCCCCTCCATCATACAGGGATCAGTGCTCCCCCTCTTCCATCATACAGGGATCAGTGCCCATCATCCTTCATCATACAGGGATCAGTGCCCCCCCCCATCTCCATCATACAGGGATCAGTGCCCCCCATCCTCCTCATCATACAGGGATCAGTGCCCCCCATCCTCCTCATACAGGGATCAGTGCTCCCCCTCTTCCATCATACAGGGATCAGTGCTCCCCGTCATCCTCCATCATACAGGAATCAGTGCTCCCCCTACATTATACAGGGATCAGTGCTCCTCCTCCTCCTACATCATACAGGGATCAGTGCTCCTCCTCCTCCATCATACAGGGATCAGTGCTCCCCGTCATCCTCCATCATACAGGAATCAGTGCTCCCCCTACATTATACAGGGATCAGTGCTCCTCCTCCTCCTACATCATACAGGGATCAGTGCTCCTCCTCCTCCATCATACAGGGATCAGTGCTCCCCCTCCATCATACAGGGATCAGTGCCCCTCCTCCTCCATCATACAGGGATCAGTGCTCCCCCTCCATCATACAGGGATCAGTGCCCCTCCTCCTCCATCATACAGGGATCAGTGCTCCCCCTCCATCATACAGGGATCAGTGCCCCTCCTCCTCCATCATACAGGGATCAGTGCTCCCCCCTCCATCATACAGGGATCAGTGCCCCCCCTCCATCATACAGGGATCAGTGCTCCCCCTCTTCCATCATACAGGGATCAGTGCCCATCATCCTTCATCATACAGGGATCAGTGCCCCCCCCCCATCTCCATCATACAGGGATCAGTGCCCCCCATCCTCCTCCATCATACAGGGATCAGTGCCCCCCATCCTCCTCATACAGGGATCAGTGCTCCCCCTCTTCCATCATACAGGGATCAGTGCTCCCCGTCATCCTCCATCATACAGGAATCAGTGCTCCCCCTACATTATACAGGGATCAGTGCTCCTCCTCCTCCTACATCATACAGGGATCAGTGCTCCTCCTCCTCCATCATACAGGGATCAGTGCTCCCCGTCATCCTCCATCATACAGGAATCAGTGCTCCCCCTACATTATACAGGGATCAGTGCTCCTCCTCCTCCTACATCATACAGGGATCAGTGCTCCTCCTCCTCCATCATACAGGGATCAGTGCTCCCCCTCCATCATACAGGGATCAGTGCCCCTCCTCCTCCATCATACAGGGATCAGTGCTCCCCCTCCATCATACAGGGATCAGTGCCCCTCCTCCTCCATCATACAGGGATCAGTGCTCCCCCCTCCATCATACAGGGATCAGTGCCCCCCCTCCATCATACAGGGATCAGTGCTCCTCCTCCTCCATCATACAGGGATCAGTGCCCCTCCTCCTCCATCATACAGGGATCAGTGCCCCTCCTCCTCCATCATACAGGGATCAGTGCCTCTCCTCCTCCATCATACAGGGATCAGTGCTCCCCTCCTCCATCATATCCATGTTATGTCCCCATCCAGCCTGTGCTTAGGTGATACAACCTCGCAAGCAGCCTGTGTGTCCGCCGTGAGCCCTCGCCATGTCCCGCAGCTGCTGTCATCTAGATTGAGCTTGTGTCTTCCTCTGTATAGCCGATCGATCGGCTTGTGAGGGGTTAATCCGAGTCAGCTGCATGGAGTATGGAGCATGCAGGATCTCGACTACGTTACTTCCGGTGCGGCTCCGTCACTGAAACAGCTGAAGGCAGGGCCTTACTGCGCATTCGCGACTTCACGGGACCTTACTGCTCATGCGCGGGAGCTAGCCGCGGTCAAGAAAGATTATGGTCTCAAGTGGGCGGGCGGAGCCATAGTGGTTGCGTTTGACGGGCACAGTGGCTGCGTTTGCTGGGCAGTGGTTGCGTTCAGTTTGACGGGCACAGTGGCTGCGTTTGCTGGGTGCATTGGTTGATGGGCACAGTGGCTGCGTTTGCTGGGCGCAGTGGCTGCGTTTGCTGGGTGCAGTGGCTACGTTTAAAGGGCGCAGTGGCTGCGTTTGATGGGCACAGTGGCTGCGTTTAATGGGCACAGTGGCTGCGTTTGATGGGCACAGTGGCTGCTTTTACTGGGTGCAGTGGCTACGTTTGAAGGGCGCAGTGGTTGCGTTTGACGGGCGCAGTGGCTGCGTTTGATGGGCACAGTGGCTGCGTTTGATGGGCACAGTGGCTGCTTTTGCTGGGTGCAGTGGCTACGTTTGAAGGGTGCAGTGGCTACGTTTGAAGGGCGCAGTGGTTGCGTTTGACGGGCGCAGTGGTTGCGTTTGATGGGTGCAGTGAGGCAGCGTATCTCATGGCAGAACAGTGTACAGTACCCCTCTCCAAGCTCCGCTGTATTTCCCCCTCCCACCAACTCTCCGGCTCTGGCCGCTCCCTCAAGTCCAGATTTTTTCTCGACCATGGACAAACATAAGATTCGCGCATGTGCGATTCGGGGCGTGTTAGTGGGGTGGAGTGAGCGGGGCTGTTGCTGACGTTTAAGCATCTCTCCGCCTCCGCCCGCTTGAGACCATAATTTTTGTTGACCGCGGCTAGCTCCCGCGCATGCGCAGTAAGGTCCAGCCGTCAGCTGTTTCAGTGACGGACCGCACCGGAAGTGACGCATGTTTTGAGGTGGCGGGAACGTGTTGAAGGTAAGTAATGAGAGTGTTGGTGTGAAGTTCTATAGAGCAGAGCGGCTCTTTGTATAATATATATACCGGTATGTCCTCCTTTCCTCAGATATGACTGAGAGCAGTGCTGCCCCCTGTGCCCGCCTGGAGCTCCACACTCTGTCCTCGGCCGCCCAGGAGCCCCTCCACCTCCTTCCCTGTGTGATCCAGAGACAGGGTCCGGCCAAAGTCACTGAGTACTTCACCCCGGCCATCAGAGAGGCCCATGGAGGTGAGTGAGCTGATTATAGATGGAGGGATAGAGGACTTACCCTGTAAGAGAAGAACTCCATCCAGTGCCCTGACTATAGGGGGCTACCTACCTCCACCACACAGGTAAGTGCCTGCCGTAAGGCCTCATGCACACTGAGTTTTGGTGTCTGCCTCCTAGGTGTCCATACATAAGAGGCAGAACCCCCACCGCATCTAAGAGCAGCAGCGTTTTATCAGCAAAGACGCTTGACGCATGTAAACGTGTCTAAACATACCTCAATGATTGGTGCGTTTAGTGCTCGAGCGTTAATTAATTTCAATGGCCAAAATAAATTATTCTGGCCAAAGAAATTAATGCCCAAGCGCTTGCCGTGCCTGAATGCATTTACCTGTGCCAAGAATTTTTATTTTTCTGCCAGAGGGAAAGCGGAGCTGGCAAACACTCTGTGTGTATGATGCCCTAATTCTTAGACCCCTTTCACACTGCGGCCGCGTTGGCACTAATGCACTGCTCATTTTAGTGGCACTTATCGTTGTTTAAGCAGTGCTTTTCGGCCACTAGTTGGACGCTTTTAACCCCACTCAAGGGGTTAAAAGTGCCCGTGTTGCGGCACTTTTTAGGCTGGCCATTCATTTCAAGGGCAGGATGTTTTGGTAGCGCTAAATACAGCGCTCCCAAAGAGGCTGCTTGCAGGACTTTTCCTAATGTCCTGCAAGCGCACCACCCCAGTTTTTATTTTGGAGGAAGAAAAGTCTTCCTCTTAAATTGTACCTATAGATAAGGCTTACCTATAGGTACTGAAGTTTAACTCTTTAAGGCATAAAGATAAAAAAAAAAAAAACCCTGTGTGCAGCTGAGCCCCAACTTGATCCAGTAAGAGAAGGAGAGCATCGGCTGTCCGGGACTCTCCCTCCTGATTGCCTAAGACACAGCAGCGGGTGCCATTGGCTCCTGCTGCTGTCAGTCAGTGAGCCAATGAGGAGAGAGGGTGGAGCTGGGCCAGGGCTCCCTGTCTGAATGGACACAGAGCAGTGGCTCAGGTTCCCCCATAGCAAGCTGCTTCCTTTGGCAGTCAGCAGGAGGGAGGGGCCAGAAGCATCAGCGAGGGACCAGAGGAGGAGGATCTGGGCTTCTCTGTGCAAAACCACATGTTTAACAACATGTTTATTATTAAACAACAAGAAAACTTTAAATCACTTTAAAGTAAAAAATATTTAGGCATTGATTTTGGCCCTCATTTCCCCTAATACTTACCTGAGCCCTCATGCAATCCAGTGCTGTGCATGTCTGCATCTCTTCTCTCCCCTCCCCTCACTTCTGGGTCTCACTGGCTGTGCAGGAACATCAGGAGTCTTTGGCTCCTGTTGCTGTCAATCAAATCCAGTGGCGGGGGGCAGGACCGCTGTCAATGTGACAGAGCAGCATGCTCAGGAGCAAGCATGCATAAGTGCCCCCATGGAAAGTGGCTTTCCGTGGGGGCACTGGACAGAAGAGGAACTGGCAGCGCCGGCAGGGGACCCAAGAAGAGGAGGTTCCCCGGCCACTCTGTGCACATGTTTTACATCCTTTATAACCACTTCTCTCCTTCATGTAAAAATCACAAATCACAACTCTTAACGCACGCGACAATACCTCACATGTGGGGTTTGAACAGCGTTTACATATGTGGGCGGGACTTGCATGCATGTTCGCTTCTGCCGGGGAAAGGGGCGTTTTTAAAAAATATATACCGTGTTTCCCCCGAAAATAAGACCTACCCCGAAAATAAGACCTAGTGTTATTTTCCAGGAGGGCTGCAATATAAGCCCTACCCCGAAAATAAGTCCTAGTTTAAAATGTTTGTAACATCCTATAATCCACTCTATTACAGTAGTATATAATGTTCGATGTGTGTGTTTCTGTAATATAATTGCGGGGAAGAGAGCTCCGGCGGGTCACAGAAGCGATATAATGAAGGTATTTGGCACAATTATATTACAGAAAAACACACATAGTACATTATATACTACTGTAATAGAGTGTATTATAGGATTTTACAAGCATTTTAACTCAGTTTACACTGGGTATTCCTGTCAGGCAGAGAGAGAGAGGGGGAGAGAAGACAGCACATTACATGGTAAGACCTACCCCGAAAATAAGCCCTACTGTGTCTTTTGTTGCCAAAATTAATATAAGACCCAGGCTTATTTTCGGGGAAACACGATTATATATATATATATATATATATATATATTTATTTACACTTTTTTTTTTTTTCCTATTACAAGGAATGTAAACATCCCTTGTAATAGGAATCACTGTGACGGGTCATAACGTTGCGCCCGGGCCTCCGACCGTCATAGAGATGACTGGTGACCATCTGGTCACCAGTCATCTCTATGCTTCCCAGCCAGCGCCGGTCGATTTCATTCTCCGGGCCCCCGATGGCACGGGAGAGCCCGGAGAAGCACCGGATGGCCTATAAGAACGATCAAGCGGAACTGCCGCTTTGATCATTCTTATTGTGCAGAGAATTGCCGGCAGAAGACGGTGATATCTGAATGATGCCTGTAGCTGCAAGCATCGTTCAGATATCCCTGCACAAAGTCGAGGACGTCATATGACGTCCTGGGGGGGGCAAGTGGTTTAAAGGAGAAGTTCATAATAAGTGCAACTTATTTTTATTTTTATTTTTTTTGCAGGCGAAAAAGTGCACTTTTTTTTTTTTTTAACCACTTAAGCCCCGGACCAATACGCTGTCTAAAGAGGTGTTTTTACAATTTGTCACTGCGCTGCTTTAACTGGTAATTGCGCGGTCATGCAATGTTGTACGAAACAAAATTTGCGTCCTTTTCTTCCCACAATAGAGCTTTCTTTTGATGGTATTTGATTGCCTCAGCGATTTTTATTTTTTTGCGATATAAACGAAAAGACCGAAAATTTTGAAAAAAAAAATGATTTTTCTTATAACAAAAAGTAAAAAATATCGAATAAACTAAATTTTACTCAAACATTTAGGCCAAAATGGTATTCAGCCACATGTCTTTAGTAAAAAAAAATCGCAATAAGCGTATATTTATTGGTTTTCGCAAAAATTATAGCGTCTACAAACTAGGGTACATTTTCTGAAATTTACACAGCTTTTATTTTATGACTGCCTATCTCATTTCTTGAGGTGCTAAAATGGCAGGGCAGTACAAAACCCCCCCAAATGACCCCATTTTGGAAAGAAGACACCCCAAGCTATTTGCTGAGAGGCATGTTGAGTCCATGGAATATTTAATTTTATGGCCCCAAGTGATTGAATAATGACCAAAAAAAAAAAAAATATAATTTTTTACAAAACGTTGTCACTAAATGATATATTTCTCACACATGCCATGGGCATATGTGGAATTACACCTCAAAATACATTCTGCTGCTTCTCCTGAGTACGGGGATACCACATGTGTGGGACTTTTTGGGAGCCTAGCCGCGTACGGGGCCCCCGAAAACCAAGCACTGCCTTCAAGATTTGTGTGAGTGAAATCAAAAATTTATGTCCTTAGAATCTTGAAGTGGTGATTGGTTTTTGGGGTCCCGTACGCGGCTAGCTCCCAAAAAGTCCCACACATGTGGTATCCCCGTACTCAGAGAAGCAGCAGAATGTATTTTGGGCTGCAATTCCACATATAACTGTGGCATGTGTGAGAAATATATCATTTAGTGACAATGTTTTGTACATTTATTTATTTTTTTTTGGTCATTATTCATCACTTGAGGCAAAAAAAAATAATATTCCATGGACTCAACATGACTCTCAGCAAATAGCTTGGGGTGTCTTCTTTCCAAAATGGGGGTCATTTGGGGGGGTTTTGTGCTATTTTGGCATTTTATGGCCTTCGAAACTGTGATATGTAGTGGGGAGTGAAATCAAAAATTTGCGCCCTTAGAAATGCTGAAGGCGGTGCTTGATTTTCGGGGTCCCGTACGCGGCTAGGCTCCCAAAAAGACCCAAACATGTGGTATCCCCGTACTCAGGAGAAGCAGAAGAATGTATTTTGGGGTGCAATTCCACATATGCCCATGGCATGTTTGAGCAATATATCATTTAGTGACAACTTTGCGTAAAAAAAAATATATATATTTATTTTTCCCGCAACTTGGGTCAAAATATAAAATATTCCATGGACTTGAGATGCCTCTCGGCAAATAGCTTGGGGTGTCTACTTTCCAAAATGGGGTCATTTGGGGGGGTTTTGAATTGTCCTGGCATTTTATGCACAACATTTAGAAGCTATGTCACACATCACCCACTCTTCTAACCACTTGAAGAAAAAGCCCTTTCTGACACTGTTTGTTTACCATTAAAAACATATTATTTTTTTGCAAGAAAGTTAAGTTAAACCCCCAAACATTATATATTTTTTTAAAGCAAAGGCCCTACAGATTAAAATTTTGGGTGTTGCAAATTGTTTTTCCACACAGTATTTGCGCAGGCGTTTTTCAAACGCATTTTTTGGGGAAAAAATACTTTTTTTTTATTTTACAGCACTAAAACACACTATATTGCCCAAATTATTGATGAAATAAAAATGATGATCTTAGGCCGAGTACAATGGATACCAAACACGACATACTTTAAAATTGCGCACAAACGCGCAGTGGCGACAAACTACATACATTTTTTAAAAGCCTTTACAGGTTACCACATTAGATTACAGAGTAGGTCTACTGCTAAAATGACTGCCCTCGTCTGCCCTTCGCGGTGATACCTCACATGCATGGTGCAATTGCTGTTTACATATGACTCCAGACCGACGCTTGCGTTCGCCTTTGCGCAAGAGCAGGTGGGGACAGGGATGCTTTTTTTTTTTTTTTTTTTTTTTTTTTTTTTTTTATAAATGGGGGTCTATTAGACCCTAGATCTTTCCTCTGCCCTCAAAGCATCTGACCACACCAAGATCGGTGTGATAAAATGCTTTCCATATTCCCAATGGCGCTGTTTATATCCGGGGGGGGGGGGGGGGGGACATTCCCTCCCACTGAATGTAAAAGCAGTCTAGAGGCTAATTAGCCGCTAGGACTGCTTTTACATGAAGCCGACCGCTGGCTGAAAAGAATGATACCAAGATGATGCCTAAACCCGCAGGCATCATTCTGGTATAACCATTCAAAGTCCAGCAACATACCATACGTTGATGGTTCTTGTTGGACATGTATTGTAATCTTTTTTTTTTTTTTTTTCATGCAGTCTGTTGGCTGAACGAAAAAAAGATTGATTGGTGGGTATGCCCACCATTAGAATACCTCCCTTCATCCACCCACTTCTAATGATGGGCATACATGCACCATTTATATATGCCAAAGCATGGGGGCATCGTCCCGCAAAAAAAGTTATGCCGCGTACACGGTCGGACTTTTCTATGCCGCGTACACATGGTCAGACTTTTCCACAGGAAAGCCTCCGTAGGAATGTCAACCGTATGTACGCGGCATTAGGAGCAAAATCGCTCCTCCGCCCCTAATGCCCCCATTCTTCGGCATATATGCTCTTTTTTTAACTGTGGGTGGTGAAATCACCTTCTACAAGCATTGGAGTCGCGGCTTTATATATCGTGGGAGCAAACGCTGTTGCTGTCACGCTAAATAAATCCGCGCTGCAACTGAATGGCGTACCTGCTAAGCAAATGATGGTTAACATTAAAACAAAGTAACATTCCAGTATAACAGTAAGATCATACCATACCTGCAAAGCAAATACCTATAAAAAAAAACATAGTAAAAAATAAAACATTTTTTAACGCAACCTGTGCCTAAAATATATATATATATATATATATATATATATCTATATCTATATATATCTATATATATATATATATATATATATATATCTATCTCGAAGCATGGGGGCATCCTCCCGCAAAAAAGTTATGCCGGGTACACACGGTCGGACTTTTCTATGCCGTGTACACATGGTCAGACTTTTCCACGGGAAAGCCTCCGTAGGAATGTCAACCGTATGTACGCGGCATTAGGAGCAAAATCGCTCCGCTGCCCCCATGCTTCGGCATATATGCTCTTTTTTTTTAACTGTGGTGGTGAAATCACCTCCTACAGCACTGGAGTCGCGGCTTTATATATCGTGGGAGCAAACGCTGTTGCTGTCAAGATAAATAAGTCCGCGCAACAGCTGAATGGCGTACCTGAAAACAGTGAAGTAAATTACATACCTGAAAAGCAAGCATGAAAAAACATAACAATAAAACTTTGCAGAATAGAATACAGTAAAAAAGAGAAGAACAATAGAGAGGGAGAGAACAATAAAACGACAACTATTTTTTTTTTTTTTTTGTTTGTTTTTTAACACTTTTTTTTTTGTAACGAACTGTTCAACTTTTCGGTTCCAGGTTTGGGTCTCTCAAAATGCGATGGCATCTTGGGAGACCCTCTGTAAGTGTACTTAGCCTGTGTAATGTTTTACCCTACACTAAAAATTAACGTGTGTGTGGAAGCGTTCAAAACATTCCCCAATACAAAGACCAGGATTGCCAGGACAGCGGGGACAAAAATAACGGGTGTCACGCCTAAATCCGCGCTTGCTACAGACACGACATCTTCTTTGGGGGGCTCGTTGGGTAGGGGTACTCTCGAGGGCATACGAAAAATGCCTCTCATGCAGTCGGCTTACTGCATTTGGTTGGGGATGGTGAGGTACAGTACCGCCTGGATACAGGAGTTCTGTGATGATGATCTCCCTCTGGAATTGAAGGAAGGATCCATCCTGTCCTGAAGCTCTGTATAAGACATGAGCATTCAGTAGAGCCAATTGAAATAAATGTAGAGACACTTTTTTGTACCAGCGTCTCGTCTTGCGGGCAATATGATACGGCGCCATCAACTGCTCGTTGAGGTCCACCCCTCCCATATTTTGGTTATATTCGTGGACACAGAGGGGTTTCTCCACAACACCAGTCGCCGTACGAATTTGTACTGTCGTGTCTGCGTGAAGGGTGGTAAGAACGAAAACATTCCTATTGTCCCGCCACTTCACAGCGAGCAAATTTTTACATCTGAAGCAGGCTCTCGCCCCCAGGCTAAGACGGGCATCTACAAGCCTCTGGGGGAAGCCCCGGCGATTAGGTCGCACGGTGCCACATGCTCCAATCTGATGATCAAACAAGTGACTAAAAAGTGGCACGCTGCTGTAAAAATTGTCCACGTATAAGTGGTACCCCTTTCCGAATAAGGGTGACACCAAGTCCCACACGATCTTGCCAGCGCTCCCCATGTAATCTGGGCATCCTTCCGGCTCTACCTCACTATCTTTGCCCTCGTAAACCCTAAAGCTCCATGTGTAGCCTGTGGCCCTGTCACAGTGCTTATAGAGCTTGACCCCGTATCTGGCACGCTTGCTGGGAATGTACTGTTTGAAAGACAAGCGGCCAGCAAATTTAACCAGGGATTCATCAACGCATACAACCTGCTGGGGATTAAACAAGGCTGCAAAACATTCGTTGAAATGGTTTACGAGGGGCCGAATTTTGTAGAGCCGGTCAAATTCAGGGTCTCCACGTGGACGACAAAGTGCATTGTCACTGAAATGCAGGAACCGCAGGATCGCCTCGTATTGTTTCCTGGCCATGCAAGCAGAGAACAAGGGCATATGGTCGATGGGATGTCTGGACCAATACATCCGCAACTCCGGAAATGTGTGTATGCCCATGTTGAGGGTAAGGCCCAGAAAGGTCTTAAATTCGGAAACCTCAAGAGGTTTCCATTCTTTGGCAAGGAGAGACTGGGGGTTAGCGGCGATGTAGGTACCAGCATATAAATTACTCTGGTCCACAATAGATCTATAGAGCTCTTCCGTGAAATACAGCGAATAAAAATCAAGTGGCATAAAATTCGCTGTATCCACCTGAATACCGGGTTGGCCAGTGAATGGGGGAAGTACGGGTTCTGCAGAAGTGGTGGGGACCAAATCAGGATAGGTGAATTCTGCAGGAAGGGCACTATGGGCACGACGGGCCTGTCTGTCTTCTTCTTGGTGGCAGCGGGACACTACTTGTGCTTGCCACCTCGCCAGCTTGAACTGCACTTATGGGACTCGCCACGTCACCACGTCTTACTGCAGTGCTGGATGAACGACCAGGGTGTACTAGGCCGCTGGTTCTTGCCAATCCACCAGAAGGAATAGCGGCGCTAGTACTGGCTCTCTGCTCCATACAAGGGTCCTGCGGTTCTTGCTGCTCAACAACATCAGAACGGGGTCGGGTACGCCTGGCCTTAGCAGGGACCACCACTCCATCGTCCGAACTATCTGACATGGAGCCGCTGTCGTAAATAGGATCGTATTCTGAGCCAGATTCTGTCAGATGCGTGACCTCCTCTTCTTCACTATCTGACATGCTCAAGATCCTGACGGCCTCTTCACCAGTGTACATTCGCTTTGTCATTTTGGACTCTAAATTTAGTCGTACACTGGTGATGATTCACAGGTAAAAAAGCACCTGACTATAGAAAGGAAAATGTAGAAAATGTTTCGAAAAAAACTGTTAGCGATCGCAGGGATTAGGCCTGTCTCTGCGAACGCTGCAGTTATGTGTCTTGTGTTTTTGAAGTGACAGTGATCGATCGATACTGCACTTGGGTGGGTTGGGCTGGGCAGAGGGGGAAAACGCAGGTGCTAGCGGGTATCTGGGCTGATTCCGTTAACAATGCGTTTTTGGGTACCCTAAACTGCTGGGTACGCTAGTATAGATCTGATCAGATCAGGTATCGATCTGTTCAGGTACTATACCACTAAGGGGGGGGTGTATGCTTTGCGAGTGGGTGTAAGCGGTACTGGCACTAACCTAACGCTACCTGGGGCGACGCAGACCCTGACTGACGCTAAAATTTAATTTATATCACCCGCCGGGCTATCAGGGGGTTAAACCTTTATTGGGTTATATACGGTGGGTGCCCTGATGCTATAAACAGCAAACTAACTAACCAGCGTCAACCGTAACACTTATACGGTGATCACTGGTAAGGGTTAACTAGGGGGCAATCAGGGGTTAAAAACGTTATTTATGGGGGTACCTAACGCTATAGAACCTGGCGGCGAACCTCAAAAAAAACTAACTGCCTAGCGGCAACAGTGACACTAATACAGCGATCAGAAAATCGATCGCTTAGTGACACTGGCAATAGGGGGTGAAAGGGTTAACTAGGGCGGTGATCAAGGGGTTAAACCTTTATTAGGGGGGGGGTAGGGGGCTACCCTGGACCTAAAGGGGGCTAAAACTAACTGCCCTAATACTTTTTTCTGTAACACTGACACTAAATGCAGAAATCAGAAAATAAATGATCCCTGCATTCAGTGACACTGTTACAGGAGACTGGGGGGGGGGGGGGGCGATCGGCGGTGACTGGAGGGGTTAAATGTGCCTAATGTGCTGGTGTCAGTGTAGTGTTTAGGTACCACTTACTTGTGTGATGTCTTCTCTCCTCAGCGGTGGTCGATATGACCACCACGAGGAGAGATCACACACTTCCCTCTTCCTGTGTTTACACTAAACACAGGAAGAGGAGGGGGGCGCGCTGGCATTGGCTGAGAGCGATCGCAGAGGGGGAGCTGAACACGGACAGCCACCCCCTCATCTCGGATCGCTTCTGCAGCGTACCGACCCGCGCCATGTACCGGGGGGGGCTCCCGATCGGACCCACGTCGAGCAGAGGACGTACAGGTACGTGATTGTGCCTGTCCGTGCCATTCTGCCGACGTAAATGTACAGGAGCGGGTCGGCAAGTGGTTAAGCGTGTAAAGCATTGAGTCAGCAATCAGCCAGTTTATCTATTTTTCCGTATGGGTAAGCAGATACAATCACAATCTGACAGGAAGCATGAATGAACTGCCACAACGCTCCACAGTGCTGTGGTAGTTCATTTGAAAACTACAAGCAGACCGCTGCAAAGGCTGCCGCGCCTTGTATTTTTCCATGCACAGATCCCTGTCAATCAGTGACATGGCTGGGGTGCGGAGGCCCGCTCGGCCACATATAATTTATTTATATATTTTAATTTGTGACAGCTAGTGGGAAGGGAGAAGAACACCGCTATCGGTCAGTGGGGATCGGGGAGGTGCGGGGGCTGGTCTGTTCGTAGTATGTTACCCCTGAATATGGGTGTAACCCAGGGCTCTACAAAATCCGGTCGCATTTGCGACAAGAAATTGTGACCTGGTGCCCACGGGTAATTGAGGCCACGGCTTTGCGGCCTCAATTACCGGCCGTCGCGGGCCCGCCGCGATCGGGAGGTGGGGGCGCACGGAGGCACAGGATCCTGTGCCTCCGTGCGCCCCCACGACGGCCGGTAATTGAGGCCGCGGCTTTGCTGCCTTGTGAAGGCCCAAGCTTCCTTCTGTGACCTGGCGCCATTTGGTGGTGGCCTTTGGCATTACAAGTAAAACAGCAGTTCTAATGTGTGTGTTTTTTTCACTGCCATCTCCTTCCCCCTAATTGGAACCCCCAAACGTTATATATATGTTTTATTCTAAAACCCTAGAGAATAAAATGGCGATAGTTGCAATACTTTCTGTCACACCGTATTTGCGCAGCGGTCTTACAAGCGCACTTTTTTGGGAAAAAAATACATTTTTTTTAATTAAAAAATAAGACCACAGTAAAGTTGGCCCAATTTTTTTTATATTGTGAAAGATAATGTTACGCCGAGTAAATTGATACCCAACATGTCACGCTTCAAAATTGCGTCCGCTCGTGGAATGGCGACAAACTTTTACCCTTTAAAATCTCCATAGGTGACATTTAAAAAATTCTACAGGTTGCATGTTTTGAGTTAGAGGAGGTCTAGGGCTAGAATTATTGCTCTCGCTCTAACGATCGTGGCCGTGTAATATATAATTTACCCTTTTCTTTATACAACTAATGTTGATGATCAGCACCCTACTGAGACTGCAGTAGTGCGGTGGGCAATCTGAAACTGACTCGGGAATTGGTTGGGGGGGGGGGGGTTAAGTATCCCTGTATTGTATGTGCTGAAATACTGTTTCGGGTGGAGGAGGGGGGCTTGAGCAGGGGTGTAAGGCCCGGCCATACATGATACAAATTTCTTTCCTGCAGCTGTGGGTTGCAGGAAAGAAGTTTGCATGATTTCCCCATAAACACAGACAGTGCTATTAAGGGAACCTCACCTGCCAGGCCATTGTCTGCTACCGGTGGGAGACAGTGATTATTGCTAGCGATAAGGGAAACCGGCAGGCTGGTTGTACCCAACTTGAGTGATCAACAGTCAGATTTGACCTGTGTATGGCCGGCCTAAGTTAAGTGATAGAGCCTCTTCAGCTCTCCTCTAGACGTAACAAGCATTTTTAACCTTTGCATTGTAGGGTGGATTTTCTTAAATTTTTTCTAGAGTTGTGCTTTAACTCCTAGGCATAGTGGATACATTAGTTATTCCTACGTATAATATAAAATCAATTAATAATGCCATAGCAAGTACAGAAAATCCACCCATACTGCCAGTTTCAGGTACAGTAAAGGGCACACAAACAGATAGCTGTACAGCGTAACAAAGTCACAGATTTTTCTCAAAGCCGCCTTTATGACAGCATGCAGACCAAAACGTGTACATGTGTATAGGTACAGATGTAAACCTCTGGATTAAGAACATCTTAATCCAGGGGTGCATATTATCAGATCTGCATTTACCAGGGTACAGCCACATCCTTTAACCACTTCCCGACGGCCGTACGGCTGCAGGGTGGTTCTACTTCTCTGGGGCGCCGTCAATTGACGTCCGCCCCTTTGCTCGTTCCCCGCGCGCGCTCCCGAGCGCGCATTGGGGAACTGCTGTGCTGGCCGTGTCCCTTGGACACAGATCGCCGTGAACGGCCAATCGGAGTGGCTGTTTGCTAGGCGATCTGTGCGGCCAATGAGAGATGATCTCATATGTAAACATGAGATCACCTCTCATTGCCGGCTCTCACAGACAGCGTGATGTCAGGGAGAGAGGAGACCGATCTGTGTCTCTTGTACATAGAGACACAGATCGGTCGTCACCCCCCTTCCCCCACAGAACACTAATTGGGGTACACATTTAACCCCTTCCTCACCCCCTAGTGTTAACCCCTTCCCTGCCAGTCACATTTATACAGTAATTGGTGCATATTTATAGCACTGATCGCAGTAAAAATGTGAATGGTGCCAAAAGTGTCCGATGTGTCCGCCATAATGTCGCAATAAAAATCGCAGATCGCCGCCATTACTAGTAAAAAAAAATAATAATAAAAAAATAATTCTGTCCCTTATTTTGTAGGCGCTATAACTTTTGCGCAAACCAGTCGCTTATTGCGATTTTAGTAAAAAAAAAAAAAAAATATGTAGAATACATATTGGCCTAGACTGAGGATAAAAAATTTTTTTTAAAAAAAATTGAGCCATTTATTACAGCAACAAGTAAACCTTTTTTTTTTCAAAATTGTTGCTCTATTTTTGTTTATAGCGCAAAAAATAAAAACCGCAGAGGTGATCAAATACCACCAAAAGAAATCTCTATTTGTGGGAAAAAAAGGACGTCTATTTTGTTTGGGAGCCACGTCGCACGACCGCGCAATTGTCAGTTAAAGCGACGCAGTGCCGAATCGCAAAAAGTCCTCTGGGCAGGAAGGGGGTTTAAGTGCCCAGTAAGGAAGTGGTTAAAGGGGTTGTAAAGGGAAAAAAATGTTTTTCCCTAAATAGCTTCCTTTACCTTAGTGCAGTCTTCCTTCACTTACCTCATCCTTCCATTTTGCTTTTAAATGTCCTTATTTCTTCTGAGAAATCCTCACTTCCTGTTCTTCTGTCTGTAACTCACCACAATAATGCAAGACTTTCTCCCTGGTGTGGAGAAAGCCTCTTGAGGGGGCGAGCAGGCAAGTCAGGACGCTCTCTACTTTGCAGATAGAGAAAGGAGCTGTGTTTGAGTGGGCGTCCTGACACTCCTGCTCGCCCCCTCAAGAGGCGTTCTCCACACCTGGAAGGAAGCCTCGTATTATGGTGGTGAGTTACAGACAGAAGAACAGGAAGTGAGAATTTCTCAGAAGAAATAAGGACATTTAAAAGCAAAATGGAAGGATGAGGTAAGTGAAGGAGGACTGCACTACGGTAAAGGAAGCTATTTAGGGGGAAAACATGTTTTCCTTTACAACCCCTTTAATTGCCTTGTACAGGTGATTGTAAGCATCGTTTGAGCTTGGTAATTGGTTCATAAGGAATTAAGGTGTCACTTTCCTTTACAGATCAGTAAAGCATGCAGATTGCAACAAGTATATTGTTGTCATTCCTTCTATAGTGGCTTTGTACAAACTACAGTAAGATCAGTTCACATTTAAAGGAGACGTTCACCTTCACAAAAAAATAATAAATGCACATTATATTTGCAGGTAAAAAAAATGCGTTTTGTCGGAACCTGTAAAGTAGTGGTTCTCAACCTTTCTAGTGCCGTGACCCCTTGATAGTTGTGGGGACCCCCTAACATTAAAATTATTTTCGTAGCGTGGGTTGTTGGCATCCAAGGCAGGACAAGTAATTTTTCAACCCTAACCCGCAGACATTTAGCGCTCCCTGAGTCCCTTCCACTCGTACCACTTTCTTTTTGTCCTCTTTTCTTTATCTTTTATCTCTCTCTATCCTAATTTTGTTTCTGTTTTTTACCCCATCCCTCTCTAGCTGTCTGTCTTGTTCTTTCTCTCCCTTTTTTCTCCATTCCTCCCCCTCTTTTCCTCTTCCATCCATGTATTCTCTATTTGTATTCCTTCTCTTACTCCTTGGTGGGTAGAATGGGATGAGTAGCAGTGCTGGGGGGAGTTCAGAAAACTTGGGTGCACTTGATCAAGGTCATCTGCTGATCTGAGAACTGTAGTTGGGACTTTTAATGGCAACTCTAATCACAGGTAGTGTTACTTACTGTGTCTCTGACTTTGAGGTGTCTTGCAGCAGTGACACCTATGCTGAAATCGGGAGATGGGGTCTCCTCCAGCCCCTCCCACTTCACATTTCTCACCAGTCAGCTGGCCTCTAGTCTCTGCCCCCCAGCTATGCCATGAACTGAATGGGAGGCTGAGTGGGCAGCCACAGGCTCCGGGTACAGCCCTGGTGGGTGGCCGCAAAAAGGCTGGGAGAGTGGTGCAGGCTTTAGGAACAGCCCAGGATTCGGTCACCCCTGGCAAATGATCAGTCTAACCACTGCTGTAAAGCATTGCACCCACGATCAACAGATTGTGGCTGTTATGCCAGCTCCTGCAGGCTGTCTGTGTAGCTGTTTGCCCTTACCGCCGATACAGTCAAGCGGTTACTGAATAACAGGAAGCTCAATGAACTACGTAGTGCGCTCATTAGCACCCTAGTAGTTCATTGAGAATTACAATCCATCAACAGAAAAGGCTAATGGTACTTGTAGTTCATTGATCTACAAGGATCTGTGGATGAATGAAGTGGCCATGTGTTCTTTTTGAATTGTGAATGCGAGTGCAGGGAGAAGATCCCGGGCCTGCTCTCATGTGAACATGTTACACTGTAAATATGGGTTACGGTGTATTCCGATACGCTTGTGTCACTCGGACACTGCGCTTCTCAAATCAGCAGGAGGGCTCTATGATTGGCCCTCCTGATCATATGACGGCTGTGTCCAATCACAGCGGTCATGTGATGTAAACCGAGTCGGTTGGTAGGCGATTGACTCTCCTCTCCTCACACATTAGTTGTCGGAGAGGAGAGCGGATCGCTACAGCCGACTGGTGATCAGTGTGTATGGCTTTTCATAGTGATCACCAGCCTAGTAACACACAGTGTAAAACACGTCCACACACAGTAAAAACACCTGTCCCCCCCACACATGTAACGGTAAAATCATATGTCCCAATAATTATCTGCACACATCTGATCATTTGTACATGATCATTTGCGTACATATGTCCGTTATCACACAAACCAATTATACACTCAATGGGTATAATTATACACTTAATACCAAAGACATGTAGCAGAATAAATTTTGGCTTAAATTTATGACAAAATTGGATTTCTTTTAAAATAGAAGAAAATATTATTATTTTTTTTTCAAACTTGCGCTCTTTTCGATTTGTATTGCAAGAAATAAAAAAACGGAGTCGTGAATAAATACGACCAAATGTAAACTCTATTTGTGGGAACTAAATGATCAAAATAAAATTTTGCTACAGTGTAGCATGACCACGCAATTGTCATTGAAATGCGAGAGCGCTGAAAATTGGCCTGGGAAGGAAGGGGGTGAAAGTGCTCAGTATTGATGTGGCTAATATTCAACGGCCATTCGCTGCACACGTGATCAGCTATGACACCAGCCATTGGGTAGCTTGGCAGTTGGCAATGCTGGGAATGTAACTGTTTTCTGAAACCGTTAAATCAACGGGTTTACTTCTGCTTTGACTGTCAGGGAAGACACTGAATCAAACAATTGTGGTGATCGTGCATGTGTATGGCTGTGCATGCTGGAAAACCAGCAGCCAATGGCTGAGAGTGCTGATCAGAGTGTTCTGAAGGGGGCTGTCCCCCTGTCAGAACACAACAGCTTAGCGGTGGAGATTGCTGTACTAACATTGAATTGTTAGTACAGTGACTCCAACCGGAGCTGTCTTTTCAAGAAACAAAAAAAAACTGAGTACTAGGCTTAATTTTTAGGTTGCTCAGTATTTCCAGATATATGGAAAGAACTGATTTGTTTTTGACTTTTTTTTTTTTTTTTACAGGTAAAGAGGTCTCATTCAGAGGCAGAGTGCTCCGAGGTCAGGAGGTTACGGTCCCTGAAGGTTATATGGGGATTGTCCTGAAGGAGGATAATAAACCTTTCTCTGAGGAAGAGGTAAAACTGCGTACCAATATATTGCCTTTTTTTTCTTCACACCTCTGGTTATACCCTTTCAATCCCCTCAAAAAATCTAAATGTAGGCCTGCAGTAAAATGTAATTTTACCACCACACAGCTCACTTATGTGGAATACAGTGAATATAGAAAAGAATCGCCCCCCCTTTAAAATCCCATTTTGTTGCTTTGCAGCCTGAAATAAAGACGCGCTGTTTTGGTTTTATCCAGCTGTATTTACTCAGCGCAAAGTATAACGTCTAAGTAAAGAGATAACGCCAGCATGTCGGAATAAAATACAGAATTGCAGAGTTGGAGAAAGGATCACCCTTCCTAAAAATGACGTATAAACTCAATTGGGTATAGCTAATCGCCTTCTCAATGGCACACAAAGCCATTTGACTTTTAACTGTGATCTGCTATGATCCTTTTGATTAGCTCTGCATGAAAATAGCTTTCCTGGAGCGTTTTAGTCCCTTGTAGTGCAACTGAAGCAAACCAACTATGGGTGGCAAGCAAAAAGAAAAATTTCTTGTTTTTTGCAAAGAAAATAAGCATCACCCAAGCACATAAACTCCAACCCCCCCCCCCCCCAAAAAAAAAATTGAGCAACCCCCCCCTCCACACATATACGGATGCCTGTACAAACGTAAACACACGTGTTGGGGGCACCTGCATGTGAAAGCGTTGATTGCGATACACATGTTGCATATAGCCGCGCACACTGGGGTGAGAGCAATAATTCTAGCTCAAGACCCCCTCTGTAACACTAAACTGATGACCTATAGGGGGCATTTAAAATGTTGCCTATAGAAGATATAGGGCACTGAAGTTTGTCGCCATTTTAAGGTTTGACATGTTTGGTATCTAATTACTCGTCTTTTATATTTTACCAAAAACGTAGTTTGCATTTGTTTGCCCTAAAATTCACTTTTAGTGTGTGCTGTTGTGTGTTTTCTATTTTCAACATTTTGCATTTCCCAGACCTTTGCGATAATATCAAGTGACAAAATATTGGCACTACTAATTTATTTTCTAGGGTGTCTGCTTTCAGAAAATCTATGTTTGGGGGTTTTATGTAATCTTCAGGCCTTTTTTGTTTAAAGTGTGCAAAAATGTCTCTGGCCAACTTGACGCCCCCTCTGCCCCCCCCCCCCCCCCCCGCCCCCGGTGGCTTTGTGTGTGAAAAGGCTATTACACCCCCCTCCCAAAAAAAAAAATATACAGGTACATTTACCCTGGTAGGCGCCCTGTCCAGCTGTTGTAACTAAATAATTAAGTGGTTAAATTGCTTTAAAAACACACATTAACCCTGTATTTTTTAAATAACGTAATTTTAAAAGAAAGTGGTGATGAAGAAGGAACCTCCTGTCAGGGTAGACATGTAGAGGCTCATTTCTGAATTGTTTTTAAAGTAGTTGATCCTTATTCCAGGTCAGTCATAAGGCAATGAAGCCAGGAACAGGCTGCATTGCCCTGAAACAAGCATGCAGCCATTGAAGCCAAATATGTCTGAACTCCCATACTGTTTCAGGTCCATATTTCAATAGGTAATTGTAACGGTCACCACCGTTTACGACCTTCCATCACATCCACGACAGCTTATCGACACTCCACAATCAGGCAAACGAACGAGACCCATAAGAATCCCCCCCAGAAACGAGACACACAGCTCTTGTTTGAGGTTCAAAAACAGGGAATGAATCTTTATTATCTGCACATGGTAACACATTCCTCTTCAAAATACATCCCTCCCACCCTTGGGAAACAGGGTGGGTTAAATTGTCCAATGACAATGGTGATACAGGTCAGGTGTGTTCAAACTTCTCCTTCAGCAAACAGTCCCAGCAGGGGGGGCTGCTGGAGTGATTCCCCCCCTTTCCTCACAGCAAGACACTTAAAACATCCCATAATAGGTATGCAGACTGACTACCAAGCTCCAATCCACATAGCCAACTTAATTACCACAATAGACAATGGAATGCAATCACACCCCACCCCTTTCATCACAGCAAGCTTACTAATATACATCAGCCAACACACAATATATATATATATACAATATCTGACCGCATTAAATGTGACTAGCACAGACCATAGTGGGGTTCTCATTCACCCTGTGCCCCTAAAGTGACTCCCGTTACATGGCCCCCTCCTTGTGGAACACTCCGGCAGACCCGGCTTGATCCTTTTCGGGTCAACTTGGGGATGTCCGGAACTAGGAGGCCGGGATAACCCATCAGCATTGCCATCTGGCTTACCAGGTCGGTAGCTGATGGTGAAGGTGAATAATGGAATTCAGTTCTGGAACAGTCACTTGCTTTGCTCTCTCAATGGCTCCCAAAACCTGTTGCTGATGCTCTTGGGACAGATACGGCACCACCTGCGCGCAAATCCCATTTAATCTTTTGACAATTTCAGCCTGTTTGTGCATTTCAATGTTCAAGCCACGGGACATCTCATAATACATGACGTAGTGTCGTTGCATCTCCGATTTCTCTCTGGCCAACTTGTCACATTCCCATTTTAGACTGTGATATTGTGCCGGATCTACAGTACATGTCGGGGAAGGTAGTCTTACCCGGGTCTCAGCAGCAAGCGAGTTGGTTCCAGCAACGCGGGTTGGGGCACAGGTAGTCACTGTGTGGGCTTCAGCGGGGCACATCGGGGCGTACGCAGAAACAAGGGGGGCCAAATCATTCCCCAGTAGTACATCTGCTGGCAAATCCTTCATCACCCCCACATTCACATGTCCCGAACCAACCCCCCAATCCAGGTGAACCCGGGCAACGGGTAGCCGGAAGACGGTGCCTCCCGCTACTCTTACGGCTACGGTGTCTCCGGTGTGCTGGCTCTCTGGGATGAGTTTCTTCTGTAGCAGGGTCATCGTGGCCCCAGAATCGCGTAATCCATTGGCTACCTTTCCATTGACCCAGACAGTCTGCCTGTGTTGCTGCCTGTTGTCCTGGTTAGCTGCTTGTATCGGATCTGCCTCATGCAGAACGCCCCAATGTTCTTCCTCCTCAACGCAGTGGGCCGCAGGCATGGGTGTGCGGGGGTTCCCCCTTTCTGGCTGTCTCCATGACTGTGACTGCCTGGGTGGATTCAATGGACAGTCTAGCTTTCTGTGTCCTAGCTGTTTACACCCAAAACACCTGATGGGCTGTGAGTAGTCCTGGGAGATGAACCTGGGCTTCTGAGGATAAGTGGCCGCTGGAGGTGGTGTTGTAGGACGGTCCGACTGGGGTTTGTAGGCAATAGCCAGCGGGGGTGCCGCTGATCGATAATCCACCCGAGCTGTGGTCTTGACCACAGAGTTGTCCAGTTTGCGGGCGTCTGTGTATTCGTCCGCCAGGCGAGCTGCTTCAGACAAGGAGAAAGGGTTTCTGTCCCGGACCCATTCTCTGACTTCACGGGACAGTTTGTCAAAGAAGTGCTCCAGCAGGAACACCTGCAGCACCTCTTCCCCGGATTCTGCTTGGCATCCATCGACCCAGTGGGATGCTGTGCGGTGTAGGCGGCATGCCCACTCGGTATATGAGTCTCCAGTCTGCTTGCTCGTCTCTCGGAACCGCCTCCGGTATGCCTCCGGTGTGACGGCATACCTGGCCAAAAGTGCTTCTTTTACCAGTCCATAGTTCATAATATCCTTGTCTGGGATGGCCCTGAACGCTTCACTGGCCCGGCCGGACAATTTCCCAGACAAAATGGTAACCCATTCCTCTGTGGGCACCCGGTGTAGGGCACATTGCCGTTCAAAATCAGCAAGATACCCATCAATCTCCCCTTCAGTTTCAATGAAATTCTTAAAAGCAGCATTATGTATCTTTCTTCTTTCAGTTGGTGCTGCTGTGAGTTCTGCTGCTGCAGAACGTCTTTGCCGTAGCCAATTTGCATCCACAGCAGCTATAACCCGGTCTATGATCTCCGGTGGAGGGTTAGGACCATAGTGTGCCAGTCTTAGTTTGACAGCCCGATCAAAGCTTGCCTCCTCCGGGGTCCTGTCTGTTACGCTGGGCCTTTCCGCTCCATCCATTTGGACCAGTTCTGTGATCACGTCCATCTTCTTATGGTTGCTGGCTGGTCTGCCACGGTTCTCCAGTAGTCCTTGTAGCTGTCCTTTAAGCGATGGAATTATCCCGCTGCTAGCCACCAATTGTAACGGTCACCACCGTTTACGACCTTCCATCACATCCACGACAGCTTATCGACACTCCACAATCAGGCAAACGAACGAGACCCATAAGAATCCCCCCCAGAAACGAGACACACAGCTCTTGTTTGAGGTTCAAAAACAGGGAATGAATCTTTATTATCTGCACATGGTAACACATTCCTCTTCAAAATACATCCCTCCCACCCTTGGGAAACAGGGTGGGTTAAATTGTCCAATGACAATGGTGATACAGGTCAGGTGTGTTCAAACTTCTCCTTCAGCAAACAGTCCCAGCAGGGGGGGCTGCTGGAGTGATTCCCCCCCTTTCCTCACAGCAAGACACTTAAAACATCCCATAATAGGTATGCAGACTGACTACCAAGCTCCAATCCACATAGCCAACTTAATTACCACAATAGACAATGGAATGCAATCACACCCCACCCCTTTCATCACAGCAAGCTTACTAATATACATCAGCCAACACACAATATATATATATACAATATCTGACCGCATTAAATGTGACTAGCACAGACCATAGTGGGGTTCTCATTCACCCTGTGCCCCTAAAGTGACTCCCGTTACAGTAATGAAGCTAGGATCAACATGACAGACCTAAAGCCTGCAGCTTTAAAATACAAATCATTGGCGACATCATTTTGTAATGACAGGTTCCCTTTAAGCATTTCCTTTTTTATTTATTTTTTCTTCTAAACTCTGCCAATGCTGGTCACAAACCATTGTCTGCTTGTGCAATGGCCTTTTATGTTTAGTCGTGTCTGACTCGTCGTGACCTCATGGACCATAGTGCACCAGGCTTTTCTCTCGTCCATTGCCTTTATAAAATCCTTTTTAACCTTTTTAGAAGGCCTGATTGGATATAAAGCTTGTCTAGATAGGGCATTACACTATGTAGTAGGTACATCTAAAGTAGAATAATTGTACAATCAGATTTGTGTGTGTGTGTGTGTGTGTGTGTGTGTGTCGCCAGCTTAACCACTTAAGCCCCGGACCAATATGCTGTCTAAAGACCCAAGGGGTTTTTACAGTTCGGGACTGCGTCGCTTTAACAGACAATTGCGCGGTCGTGCGACGTGGCTCCCAAACAAAATTGGCGTCCTTTTTTCCCCACAAATAGAGCTTTCTTTTGGTGGTATTTGATCACCTGCGGTTTTTATTTTTTGCGCTATAAACAAAAATAGAGCGACAATTTTGAAAAAAATGCAATATTTTTTACTTTTTGCTATAATAAATATCCCCCAAAAACATATAACATTTTTTTTCCCTCAGTTTAGGCCGATACGTATTCTTCTACCTATTTTTGGTGAAAAAAAATCGCAATAATCGTTTATCGGTTGGTTTGCGCAAAATTTATAGCGTTTACAAAATAGGGTAGGGTTTTATTGCTTTTTTTTTTTTTTTTTTTTTTTTTTTTTTTTTTTTTTTTCGTGACTGCGACATTATGGCGGACACTTCGGACAATTTTGACACATTTTTGGGACCATTGTCATTTTCACAGCAAAAAATGCATTTAAATTGCATTCTTTATTGTGGAAATGACAGTTGCAGTTTGGGAGTTAACCACAGGGGGCGCTGTAACATTTAGGGTTCACTTTGTGTGTGTTTACAACTGTAGGGGGGTGTGGCTGTAGGACTGACGTCATCAATCGAGTCTCCCTTATATAAGGGATCACTCGATCGATACGCCGCCACAGTGAAGCACGGGGAAGCCGTGTTTACATACGGCTCTCCCCGTTCTTCAGCTCCGGGGAGCGATCGTGACGGAGCGGCTATAAACAAATAGCCGCGCCGTCGTCCCGGATCGCTCCCTGAGGCTTACCGACCGCCGCATGTACGGGGGGGGGGGGGGGTCCCGATTGGACCCACGTCAAGCAGAGGATGTACAGGTACGTGCATGTGCCTGTCCGTGCCATTCTGCTGACGTATATTTACATGAGGCGGTCCTTGAGTGGTTAATATGAACATTCTGACACTCACGACTTGAATTTTAGATGAGCAGATTGTAAGAAATGAAGCCCATAGGGTTATAGTTCTACATCTGCTTTCATCCACCAGGATTTAGGATCCCTTTAATATTATTGTAACATTGCTTTTGTCCTTCTCTATTCCAGGATCGTTCACTGACAGTCAGAACCACTTTCCAGTCTTTTATACAATGGAACCTGGAAACGCCACCATCAGCAGACGATGTTCTAGTGAGGTCACTAGCATGGCCGAAAATTGCTGCTGCGGTAATGCATTCAGACCATAGTATTTAATTGCTCAG
The DNA here is from genome assembly GCF_905171775.1 of Rana temporaria. Lineage (NCBI taxonomy): Eukaryota > Metazoa > Chordata > Amphibia > Anura > Ranidae > Rana > Rana temporaria. The sequence goes on along the minus strand of NC_053499.1, from coordinate 116,144,108 downwards.
TCATCTAATATGTTTAGAAATTAGGATTTTTGTAATCTTCTGTGTTTACTTTACACAGGATCAGTAGTAACTCATAGAAAATGGGGGTTATTTCTGCCTACAGGGGGAATTGGATACTGGCAAACGAAAAAGCCTTTGGCCAGCCAGGTATAGCCCCCTCCTATTCTGTTAATGCCTCAGCTTGTAGAGAAGTAGGAGTATTATCGTTTATTCAAGGAACACCGGGTCAGTAGTATTTCATAGACGGTAGAAAGAAATATTTAAAAGTAGTCCAACTGAGGAGTGAGCAACACAAATAGGCCCACATTCCAAGAAAAATGCAGCTTAATGGGTTGCCTGAAGGACCTCATGTCCAAAGCTGGCATTAGACGATCCTTTGAACATCAACTCAGAAAAGTTTAGAGAGATTGTATGACCCGAGGAGCAGATTTGCAATTGCTTAGTGAGCTTTTTAGGCATCAGGCCTCAATTTTCTTGATTTGCAAGGCAGCGGAATGATTATGAAGGATAGCAGCTGCTTCTTTAGACATTTTTACAAATTGACGTTATGTCTATAGCAGAACCTGCTAGGAAAATAAAGATATGGAAGGAGCTTATAGACAGTTGTCATTACAGCTGCAGGAATGTCAGACAACAATCCAGGTGATCTGTGTTCCTCGGGGGGGGGGGGGGGGGGGGACAATGCTGGCCACCCTGGAACTGTTAGTGAATTGTGTGTTGGAGAGGGTGGAAACAGCAGGACTGCTCCCTTTGCATTTGGGATCTGACATGTTGCACAGCTAAACTGAGAAATCCTAGTTTAAAACTCCCAAGAACAACTTGGTTATCTACAAATCAACTGCTGAGGGCAGATGTGATTAGTGGACATAGGTGATTGGGTTATTGTAGGTAACAGCAGGGTCATAGGGGGACGGCGGCATGTGGTTGCCATATGTGTACCACACACCTATAGACCATCAATGCCTGCACAATACATAGGAAATATGTTGGCATGAAAACCTGCTTCATATATGGCTTGCAAAGTTGTGATTATACTGGCTATGTGCCTAGCTTAAAAGGAAACCTGTATATACCAAGGCCATCATTGCTGACACTCCCTTTTTGATAATGCAAATTGCCTGCAGTAGCTTCTGGGTCAAAAACATGAAACTGATATGCAGATCGGTGGTTTTCAATTTCCTTTTGCCTTTTTAATATCTCTGTGATCCATGTCAGTGACTTAAAAGGCAACCATGTAACTACAATTTGGTCTGCAATGGCTTTCTCTTACTACAGGTACTTTTTTTTTTTTTTGGCAGATTCCACTTACATTTCTGGTAGTCAAATGTTTTATAGTTGCTTACAGAGTCTAAGGCTGTCAAAGTCAGATTTTATTTTTTTTGTTTAGAACAAAAACTTAGAAAATGGTTTAGCAGATTTGTGATATATGAAGTGTAGCCTAAAGTTCTATAATGTCATTCTCCTCCTTCCTTTTCAGGTCCATACACCGGTTGATTAGAAGGTCACATTTCTGTCTATCAAGATGTATTGTTCCAGTAAATATTTTGCATATGTAAATATATCATGCATTTCATTGCTCATAAATGTTGGCAAATAGTATACTGCAGCTGTACTTGGGCACCGAAAGTGTGTGAAGTTGAATATTTTTTTTTAAATAAAAGAAAAGTGGTAAAACTGTCATGTATTTATGAGCACATTTGAAAGCCAGACAAAAGTAGTCGTGTATTTTTACTTCCAAGTAGTATGTGCATGTTTGTTTTTTTTATAATGAAACTGCTGTTACTGCACTTTTAGGATCAAGCTTGTGCCACATGGTCTCTTCTAGATGATCTTATGGGACTGATATTCATACAGTGCCTTGAAAAGGTATTCATACCCCTTGAATATTTAATCCACATTGTCATGTTACAACCCAAAAAAATATTTTATTAGCATTTCATGTGATGGACCAACCCAGGGGAGGGCTGGCAGCCTTAGGCCTGGGGGGCAAGTCCAGTCAAGTGGCCCCCTGCACATCACATAGCCCCCTGCACCTCTGGACCCCTTTACATCACATAGCCCCCTGCACCCCTTTACATTACACAGCACCCTGCACCTCTGGACCCCTTTACATCACATAGCCCCCTGCACCCCTTTACATTACACAGCACCCTGCACCTCTGGACCCCTTTACATCACATAGCCCCCTGCACCTCTGGACCCCTTTACATCACATAGCCCCCTGCACCTCTGGACCCCTTTACATCACATAGCCCCCTGCACCACTTTACATTACACAGCACCCTGCACCTCTGGACCTCTTTACATTACACAGCACCCTGCATCACTGGACCCCTTTACATTACACAGTACCCTGCATCACTGCACCCCTTTTACATTACACAGCACCCTGCACCTCTGGACCCCTTTACATTACACAGCCCCCTGCATCACTAGAGCCCTTTACATCACAAAGCCCCCTGCACCGCTGGACCCTTTTACACTACACAGCCCTCTGCACCCCTTTACATTACACAGCACCCTGCACCTCTGGACCGCTTTACATTACACAGCCCCCTGCATCACTGGACCCCTTTACATCACATAGCCCCCTGCTCCTCTGGACCCCTTTACATTACACAGCACCCTGCACCTCTGGACCCCTTTACATTACACAGCACCCTGCACCTCTGGACCGCTTTACATTACACAGCCCCCTGCATCACTGGACCCCTTTACATCACATAGCCCCCTGCTCCTCTGGACCCCTTTACATTACACAGCACCCTGCACCTCTGGACCCCTTTACATTACACAGCACCCTGCACCTCTGGACCCCTTTACATTACACAGCACCCTGCACCTCTGGACCTCTTTACATTACACAGCCCCCTGCATCACTGGACCCCTTTAAAATTTACACAGAACCCTACATCATTGCACCCCTTTACATTACACAGCACCCTGCACCTCTGGACCCCTTTACATTACACAGCCCCCTGCATCACTGGACCCCTTTACATCTCAAAGCCCCCTGCACCCTTTTACATTACACAGCACCCTGCATCACTGCACCCCTTTTACATTACACAGCCCCTGCACCTCTGGACCCCTTTACATTACACAGCCCCCACAGCTCTGGACCCCCTGCATGTTACACAGACCCCCTTCAGTTCACACCCCCCTCAGTGCAACCCCCCCCTTAGTGAAAACACTCCTAGTGCAAACCCCCCCCCCCCTTAGTATAAGGTGACCAGATTTTTAAAATAAAAACCGGGGACATATATATTTTTTTTTTATCGGCAAATGGTAAACTATTTTATAAGCATATATTCCTCAATTGATATATGCATTGTATGTGCTATGTGTTTATGGAATGATTTATGATTATATATATATATATATATATATATATATATATATATATATATATATATATATATATACACATATACACACACACACACACACACACACACACACACACACACACACACACACACACACACACACACACACACACACACGTTATTTCTCACATTTCATCCATGAGATAAATAAAAGGTAACCACTGGCCCAGCATATTGGTGGTCAGTGTGCCTCCTGTATGCTGGTGCTACATGCAGGAGGATGCTACGTACAGAGTGCAGGGCTCAGGAGGATGCTACGTACAGTATCTAATATTTAGGGACTCATTAAAGACAGGAATAGTACCACTGGATTGGCGCAGGGCCAATGTGGTGCCCATATTTAAAAAGGGAACAAAGTCTTTACCAAGTAACTATAGACCTGTTAGTTTAACTTCTATAGTTGGGAAGATACTGGAACGTTTAATAAAAGACCACATGGATGAGTTCTTGCTGGAAAAAAACTATTTAAGCAGCAGACAACATGGATTCATGAAAGATAGAAGTTGTCAGACAAACCTGATTTCCTTTTATGAAGAGGTAAGTAAAACCCTGGACAGAGGAGTGGCTGTGGACGTGATATATTTGGATTTTGCAAAAGCGTTCGATACAGTTCCGCACACACGGCTCATGTGTAAGGTAAGGTCTACAGGATTGGATATATCAGTTTGTAAATGGATAGAAAACTGGCTGAAAGACAGAATTCAGAGAGTCGTGGTTAATGATTCTTACTCTGAATGGTCCAATGTTATCAGTGGTGTACCCCAAGGTTCAGTGCTGGGACCCTTACTTTTCAATATATTTATAAATGATATTGGGTCTGAGATCAAAAGTAACATTTCTGTCTTTGCAGATGACACCAAGCTATGCAGTGGAATAACGTCCTTACAGGATGTCTCCAATTTACAAGCCGACCTCAATGCTCTGTCTGATTGGGCGACTAAGTGGCAGATGAGGTTTAATGTAGATAAATGTAAAGTTATGCACTTGGGGGCTAAGAATATGCATGCATCATACATACTAGGGGGAGTACAACTGGGGGGGTCTGTAGTGGAGAAGGATCTGGGGGTTTTAGTTGATCATAAGCTCAATAATGGCATGCAATGCCAAGCTGCGGTTTCCAAAGCGAGCAAAGTCCTTTCTTGTATTAAGAGAGGTATGGACTCCAGAGACAGAGATATAATTTTGCCCCTGTACAAATCATTAGTAAGACCTCATCTGGAATATGCAGTTCAGTTTTGGGCACCAGTTCTCAAAAAGGATATAGGAGAACTGGAGAAAGTGCAGAGAAGAGCAACCAAACTGATAAGAGGCATGGAGGAGCTCAGCTATGAGGAAAGATTAGAGGAACTAAATTTATTCACTCTTGAGAAGAGGAGAATAAGGGGGGATATGATCAACATGTACAAATATATAAGAGGTCCATACAGTGAACTTGGTGTTGAGTTATTCACTTTACGGTCATCACTGAGGACAAGGGGGCACTCTTTACGTCTAGAGGAAAAGAGATTTCACCTCCAAATACGGAAAGGTTTTTTCACAGTAAGCTGTGAAAATGTGGAACAGACTCCCTCCAGAGGTGGTTCTGGCCAGCTCAGTAGATTGCTTTAGGAAAGGTCTGGATTCTTTCCTAAATGTACAGAATATAACCGAGTACTAAGATTTGTAGGTATAGTTGATCCAGGGTAAATCCGATTGCCTCTCGGGGGATCAGGAAGGAATTTTTTCCCCTGCTGTAGCAAATTGGATCATGCTCCGCTGGGGTTTTTTGCCTTCCTCTGGATCAACTGTGGGTATGGAGTTGGGTGTATAGGATTTTACTGTGTTTTTTTATTTTGTTTGTTGTGGTTGAACTGTATGGACTTGTGTCTTTTTTCAACCTGACTAACTATGTAACTATGTAACTATGTAAGAGTGCAGGGCTCAGGAGGATGCTACCTACAGAGTGCAGAACTCAGGAGGATGCTACCTACAGAGTGCAGAACTCAGGAGGATGTTACCTACAGAGTGCAGAACTCAGGAGGATGCTACCTACAGAGTGCAGAACTCAGGAGGATGCTACCTACAGAGTGCAGAGCTCAGGAGGATGCTACCTACAGAGTGCAGGGCTCAGGAGGATGCTACCTACAGAGTGCAGAACTCAGGAGGATGCTACGTACAGAGTGCAGAACTCAGGAGGATGCTACCTACAGAGTGCAGAGCTCAGGAGGATGCTACGTACAGAGTGCATGGCTCAGGAGGATGCTGCGTACAGAGTGCAGAACTCAGGAGGATGCTACGTACAGAGTGCAGAACTCAGGATGATGCTACGTACAGAGTGCAGAACTCAGGAGGATGCTACGTACAGAGTGCAGGGCTCAGGAGGATGCTATGTACAGAGTGCTTTGCTCAGGAGTATGCTACGTACAGAGTGCTTTGCTCAGGAGGATGCTACGTACAGAGTGCAGGGCTCAGGAGGATGCTACATACAGAGTGCAAAACTCAGGAGGATGCTACGTACAGAGTGCAGGGCTCAGGAGGATGCTACCTACAGAGTGCAGGGCTCAGGAGGATGCTACGTACAGAGTGCAGAACTCAGGAGGATGCTACGTACAGAGTGGAGGGCTCAGGAGGATGCTACGTACAGAGTGCAGGGCTCAGGAGAATGCTACGTACAGAGTGCAGGGCTCAGGAGGATGCTACATTCAGAGAGCAAGGTTCAGGAAGGCACTCTCGCCCCTATCCTGAAACTATCCCCCTGTGTGCTGAGAGAAGAGAAGCTGCTGGGTGCACAGGGGGATTAGGTCTGCTGGAGGGGGGTGGGAGAGTTGAATCCTGGACAAGGAGAAGGATCATGGCTGATCCCATAGAGAGATTGGTTTTGGAGATTGCGAGCCCCCCCCCCCCCCCAAACACACACACAGATTAATGCTTATTAAATATCCATTTAAATTTTTTTTTTAACAATTATGAAAAACAATTGAAATGTAGTGAAATAGGTTCACAGTGGTGTGATGTGGGATACCCTGCGAATCCTGTGCGGGTTCCCGCATCACACCTGAATCACAGATGGTTCACACTGACATCTGCGAACCACTGCGGGTGTCAATAGAAAACTAATGACACCCCCTGATTGGTTCGCAGGTTGCAGTGTGAACTATAAAATGGTACAGGAATCGGATTGCATTGGGTGTCAACACCCATGTGATCCGATTCCAGTGTGGACACAAAAAAAATAGTCCTGCACCATTCTGGTGTAAATGTGATGGGATTTCAGCCATACAATTGCACAGACATCGCATGTAATGTGCATGGCAATGCGGTGCGGATCACATGCGATGTCTGTGATTGCACAAGTGTGAATGTGAAATTATGGATGCAATTGGACTAGCGCTCAGACTCCATTAAGAATCCTATAATGACAGATCTAAGCTATAGGTGATAGAAAATGACACATTAACCAGATCAGTCAGTAAAGGGTTAATTAGTGGTGTCTGGGCAGTCTGATAGAGATTTGTAGAGGGGGATGGAGTGTGTAAGGGGTGATGATAGTGTAGAGGGGGAGTAGAAGTTACATTGGATAGGGGGATGGGAGATTTATAGCAGAATTGAGGGGGAAATGAGACTAGAAGAGAGAGTGAGGAGTTGCACTCGATAAGATAGAAGACCTGAATGTAGGTGACAGAATGGGAGAGGGGGGGGGGGGAATACACAGCCTGGGGGCAGTGAGTTGGAGGAACAATCCACTATGGGGGGGCAGAGAAGGAGAGTACAGGGGTGACTGCATTGAGACTGTCCTGGGCACAAGTGAGGGAGAATGTGAGCAAGACGACAAGTATCTAGAAGGAGGAGGGGTCACAAACTTATGGAGGTTGATGGAAGATCATGCAGGGGAGGAGAGCTGATATCACAGCACTGCTAAAGACTGGCATGTCATCATTACATTCACAGTCAGACTCAGACATCACATGGCACCTTACTTTACTTTTAGATTCTCCCACCCACCTGAGCTCTGGATGTCAACAACTTCTTCAGAGTTGCCATGGGCCTCTTCTTGGCTGCTTCCGATTAATGCTCTCCTTGCCCAGCCTGTCGGGTTAAGGTGGATGTCTTGGAAGGTTTGCAGTTGTGCCATACTCTTCCATTTTCCGGGGGGTTCCTTGGCCTTCATGATGTGGTTTGTTCACTAAGGTTCTCTAACAAACCTGAGTACTTCACAGAACAGCTGTATTGAGATTAAATTGCACACAGGTGGACTCCATTTTCTAATAAGGTAACTTCTGAAGGCAATTGGTTCCCCTAGATTTTAGTTGGGGTTATTAGAGTAAAGGGGGCTGAATACAAATGCACGCCAAACTTTTCAGATATTTATTTGTAAAAAAAAAATTAACTCATTTTCCTTTCGCTTCAATTATGTGCCACTTTGTCAATCACATAAAATCCCAATAAAATAAATTACGTTTTTGGTTGTAACATGACAAAATAGAAAACTTCAAGGGGGTACTGTAGCACTTCCTGAACTGCTGTCCTCCGCTATAGAACAGAGTATGTGCCTATCACTTGCCCTACGCCAGAATCGCCTGTTCTTTACAGAGTTAAACATTTCAGCTGCTTTACACTTTAATGAATATATAATTCATTTTAGCGTAATATTGACTGGGCATATGCACAGTGACCTTTGAGGAATATTTTTATGAAAGACTCCAATCAAATCTGGTCTGTGCCAGTTTTGGATGGATCGATTTATGTATGAGGGCTCATTTACATCACAATCCCTTTGTTCAGTTCTGAATTTATAAGTTATTTCCTTATTTTTTTGGTGCAAGTACATTTTACATGCAGGAAAAGATGCATGCTTTACTTTAACCACTTAAGGACCGCTTGACGCCGATATACGTCAGCAGAATGGCACGGCTGGGCACAATCGCATACCTCTACGTCCTGTAAGTGCCCAGCCGTGGGTCGGCCGCGCGCAGTCCGAAGTTCCTTCGCTACGGGACCCAATCGCCACCGGAGTCCCGCGATCGGTCACAGGAGCTGAAGAACAGGGAGAGGTGTGTGTGTGTGTGTGTGTGTGTGTGTGTGTGTGTGTGTGTGTGTGTGTGTGTGTGTAAACGCACCTTCCCCGTTCTTCACAGTGGCACTGTTATTGATCGTCTGTTCCCTAAAATAGGAAACGGCGATCAATGATGTCACACGTCCAGCCCCGCCCCCCTACAGTTAGACGCATATGAGGTCACACTTAACCACTAGGGGGCGCTGAAGGGTTAACTCTAGGGTTGTCCCGATACCGATACTAGTATCGGTATCGGGACCGATTCCGAGTTTTTTCGGCGGTAGTCAGACGCCGATACGTAGTATCGGTAGTCAGCCGCAATTCGCCGCTGCGATCCGCCGCCGTTACGCCGCTGACTGTGTAATATGGGCGGGAACATTACAGCTTTGAATAGCTGTAATGATTTGCGCCACGCATAGACACTCCCCCTTGCTCGGGTGAACTGTCCAATCCCGAGCGAGGGGGAGTGTCTATACACGCAGCGTGGCGCCAATCAAAAGCTATTCAAAGCTGTAATGTTCCTGGCCGGCCGTAGTACACAGTCGGCGGTAGCAGGTAAGCGGGCCATGGCTGCATATGGGGGGAGACACACACGGCTGGATGGGGGGAGACACACACGGCTGGATGGGGGGAGACACACACGGCTGGATGGGGGGAGACACACACGGCTGGATGGGGGGAGACACACACGGCTGGATGGGGGGAGACACGGCTGCATGGGGGGTGACACACACGGCTGGATGGGGGGAGACACGGCTGCATGGGGGATGACACACACGGCTGGATGGGGGGAGACACGGCTGCATGGGGGGTGACAATGGCTGCATGGGGGGTGACAATGGCTGCATGGGGGGATACATTGCTGGATGGGGGGTGACAATGGCTGGATGGGGGGATACATTGCTGCATGGGGGGTGACAATGGCTGCATGGGGGGTGACAATGGCTGCATGGGGGGTGACAATGGCTGCATGGGGGTGACAATGGCTGCATGGGGGAGACAATGGCTGCATGGGGGGTGACAATGGCTGCATGGGGGGTGACAATGGCTGCATGGGGGGTGACAATGGCTGCATGGGGGTGACAATGGCTGCATGGGGGGTGACAATGGCTGCATGGGGGGTGACAATGGCTGCATGGGGGGTGACAATGGCTGCATGGGGGGTGACAATGGCTGCATGGGGGGTGACAATGGCTGGATGGGGGGAGACAATGGCTGGATGGGGGGATACATGGCTGCATCTGTGGGGGGACATCGCTGCATTTGGGGACACATTTTAAAAAAAGTATCGGTATTCGGTATCGGCGACTACTTGAAAAAAAGTATCGGTACTCGTACTCAGTCCTAAAAAAGTGGTATCGGGACAACCCTAGTTAACTCCCAAACTGCAATTGTCATTTTCACAGTAAACAATGCATTTTTATAGCACTTTTTGCTGTGAAAATGACAATGGTCACAAAATTGTCCGCTGTAATGTCGCAGTCGCGAAAAAAAATCGCTGATCACCGCCATTAGTAAAAAAAAATAACAAATGCAATAAAACTCCCATATTTTGTAAATGCTATAAATTTTGCGCAAACCAATCGATAAACGCTTATTGCGTTTTTTTTTTTTTTCACCAAAAATAGGTAGAATAATGCGTATCGGCCTAAACTGAGGAAATTTTTATGTTTTTGGGGGGATAGTAAAAAAATTTTTTTTTTTTTCTTCAAAATTATCGCTCTATTTTTGTTTATAGCGCAAAAAAATAAACCGCAGAGGTGATCAAATACCACCAAAAGAAAGCTCTATTTGTGGGGAAAAAAAGACGCTAATTTTGTTTGGAAGCCATGTCGCAGGACTGCGCAATTGTCAGTTAAAGCGACGCAGTGCCGAATCGCAAAAAGGGGCCTGGTCCTTTACCTGCATATTGGTCCGGGTCTTAAGTGGTTAAGACACATGACAGCACTGCAGTGGTGTAAACTGAGAGCTCACTGCATCACGTTTTTTATTTTATTTTTTTTATCTGGTGCAAAAAAAAAAAAAACCTTTAAGGGTGAGAGCTTTGACCATTAAACCATTTCTAACCCCCCCCCCCCCCTTCCTAATATGAAGGTTCCTTTCTCTGACGGCTACATTTCTTTATCGTACATCCCAGGACACAGAGCATCTTCATATCCATTCTGATAGGACTAAGGTGCTTGGACACTGGCACAAAAAACAAAGGGGCAATCCCTTTTTGGCTAGGTAAGGCTTTAGTTTTTTGCTAGTGTCGTAGGAGATGGCCCTGTCTCAGCAAAACTAGCCATCTTCTTAATATCGAGGATTAGGAGACTAATTGTTCCAGATCCCTTGCCTGCCGCTTACAACTTCCCTGACTCCAATGTAAGATGGGAAATCTACCAAGTCAGGATGATGATAAATGCATGGGACAATTGAGAGCCTGGAGTCAGTTTGTCCCATGGTGACAGGATGCTGAGTTCTGGAGCGAACGTAAGCCGCGGTATACCATATGTCCCAATACCCTTGTGCAAAAAAGCAACTTGAGGGGGTGATATCTGGATTGGAGTATCCAATGCTTGAGTGGAGAGACCTGGTCTTTTCCAAGGGGAAAAAGACCTGGTATTTGCCCAGGACTAGTACCAAGTATTCTAGAAAGTAAGTTGAATCCACCTGAACTTCTACAGAGTATGCACAGTCTAAAACAAGAGGGGGAATTTGGGACTTTAAATGAGGTCATGGCTGGGTAGAGTCATGCACCTCCATCCCTATCATTGAAATAAAAATGCTACAATGTGGCGGTAAACCACAGTGATGCAAATAGAAGAATGGATGGGACTTTAAATGAAGCTCATGATGACAAAGACATGTAGATGGTGGGAATATAAATATTTATTGATATTGCATACAGAACATAGTTGTGAGCATTAATTACATGTACAAAAACGCACCGATCAGAAGGCACCAATCCTTGAATATGCAAAAACTAGTACATAACATGCTTAACAAATATCAATGATTATGGTAAAAAAGGGAGATCCACCATATTGATATAGAATAGTATGGTTAAAATAACATCTGCACATACAACAGTCTAAAATTCCTATAGCGGGCATATGCAATTAGTGGACCTCCAGCTGTTGCAGAACTACAAGTCCCATGAGGCATTGCAAGATTCTGACAGCCACAAGCATGACATCCAGAGGCATGATGGGACCTGTAGTTTTACAACAGCTGGAGGTCCGCTAATTGCATATGCCTGTCCTATAAGGTAGAGATAGTATGGACACAGATCTCAGATGGGTGTGTATCACATACACTATGTCATGGTAGCTCGACGCGTTTCATGGCTTAATCCGCTCATCAGGCGCATATTATGTGCGTGTCTGCAATAGGAAAATAAATAGTCAATACGGTATCTTGAGGTAAGGGGGGGGGGGATAGTTGACTTACAGCTAGGCATGTACCGGAAGGAATGGTGTGGAGGACCATGGGCCATCCAGAGGGCGAAGGGGCGGTCCAGGTCCCACCGATCCCCCTGGTGTGAAAAGTGAAGGTAAGGTAAAATTAGGGCGAAGGGCAAGTGGGAACGAAACAAGGACAAGATGAAGATAGGGAATGAAAAGTGTAAGTGAGAAAAGATGGTAATGGACTAGTGGGAAAGAGGTTAGTGCAGAGGTGAGAAGGTACCATGACATTGTGTATATTGTGTATGTGATACACACCCATCTGTGTCCATACTATCTCTACCCTATAGGAATTTTAGACTGTTGTATGTGCAGATGTTGTTATTTTAACCATACTATTCTATATCAATATGGTGGATCTCCCTTTCTTTACCATGATCATTGATGTTTGTTAAGCATGTTATGTACTAGTTTTTGCATATTCAAGGATTGGTGCCTTCTGATAGGTGCGTTTTTGTACATGTAATTAATGCTCACAACTATGTTCTGTATGCAATATCAATAAATATTTATATTCCCACCATCTACATGTCTTTGTCATCATGAGCTTCATTTGAAGTCCCATCCATTCTTCTATTTGCATCACTGTGGTTTACCGCCACATTGTAGCATTTTTATTTCAGTATGCACAGTCTGTTGTATATCGGCATTCAAAGCCTGGACAGACAATCCTTTAAAAGAGGTTGTCCAGGTAGCCACAGTTTGGACACCCTAAGAACAATTGGGGCCCGAGCCTTTTTAAAGGAGTAAAGCCACAGACTGAAAAAACAGTTGCCTATCTCAAAATGTTCCAATTGCTGATGAGAGGGGAGAAAAATGAGAATGGAGTAGGCATTATTGATGTCCACTAATGCCAGATCTCCCTGCTGCAGGGATTCAATGACTGGTTCAAAATCTTCTAACAGCTAAAGAAGCATGAACAGGGTAAAATAACAACCATGAAACCTCTCCCCTGTAGACACAGGAACAAGACACACTAGGAAAGCAATTGATGAATGACGACATTCAGGTCCTCTAACTTCTGCAGCAGATTGCAAGACCTAAATCGTCAGGCTGAAAAGATGGTGAAACTCCAGTCTGTAACATCGTGGAGACATCTCTGACCCAGGCGTTCAAGAAGGCAAACAGATGTTATCCATTTAAGGGGGGGGGGGTGCGCCTTGTCATTGAAAGGGGGGCTTTGGAGAGAAATTGGGTATCAGGCTTAGAGGAAGCAGCTTGGGGGGAAAAAAAATATTAAAGAATGCATTTTAACCTCTTGACGCAGGGACGTCCTCGGCTTTGCGCGGTGATATCTGAATGATGCCTGCAGCTACAGGCATCATTCAGATATCGCTGTCTTCAGCTGCTGATTCTGTGCACGATAAGAATGATCAAATTGGCGGTTCCCGCCGCTTGATCGTTCTTATAGGCAGCGGGAGGGGATGTCGCCCCCGCCATCTGGTGCTTCTCTGGGCTCTCCCGTGACATCGGGGCCTGGAGAGCGAATCGGTCGGCGCTGCTGGAAAGCATAGAGATGACTGGTGACCAGTCATCTCTATGACCGTCGGAGGCCGTGACGTCATATCGTCACGCCCGGTACCCAGACGTAAACAAAGCCGCAATCGCGGCTGTCGGCATGTGATCAGTGTTTTTTTTTTTTTTTTTTTACCAATTTCATGCTTGTAAGCCTGGAGGAGAGATGTGGGGTCTTATTAACCCCACATCTCTCCATAAAGAGGACCTATCACACGGATTCCTATTACAAGGGATGTTTACATTCCTTGTAATAGTAATAAAAGTGATCAAAAAGAAAAAAGTGTAAAAATAAAAAAATTAAGTAACAAAAAATAAAATACATTTTTCAAAACGCCCCTGTCCCCGTTATCTCACGCGCAGAAGTGAACACGCATGCAGGTCCCGCCCACATATGTAAACGCCGTTAAAACCCCACATGTGAGGTATTGTTTCGTGCGTTAGAGCGTGTGCAACAATTCTAGTACTAGACCTCTTCTGAAACTCGAAAATCGTAACCTGTAAAAAATGTTAAAGCGTCACCTATGGAGATTCTTAAGTACCAAAGTTTGGCATCATTCCATGAAGCGTGACATGTTGGGTATCTATTTACTCGACGTAACATCATCTTTCACATTATACAAAAAAATTGGGCTAACTTTACTGTTTTGTTTTTTTTTTTAATTCATGAAACCGTTTTTCCCCCCAAAAAAAGGTGTTTGAAAAATTATTGCGCAAATACCGTGCAAGAAAAAAAGTTGCAATGACCGCCATTTTATTCTCTAAAAAAATATATAATGTTTGGTGGGTTCTGATTCATTTTCTAGCAAAAAAAATTGTGAGAGACGTGCCAAAATTGGCCCGGTGGTAAAGTGGTTAAACCTGGCCAAAGAGTTGTTCTCAGGCACCTTAGCTTTTCCCCAATCATCTTTTAGGACAGCCACCTGAGACCTTGGCCCCTCCCTTCCATCAAACACCAAGCCAGCCCCCTTTGAATTTGTACTCCCCCCCCCCCCCCCCTGCCGTTTCTTCCGTTGGGGAGACATTATGCAGGGAGCAGAGGCCGATAGTTCTAGTGGGGGCAGAGGCTCCTTGAACAATTGCCAGGAGGCTTACCTGGCTGCATATAGAAAGTACTTGCCACCACAGCTTCTCCACATGCAGCAGGAAGCTCTGGGAGCCTTCTTCTCAGTTACCTGGGCAGGTGTCCGTTCCCCATCATTTGCAGTGCTGGCATCAGTGTGACCATTTTCACCAGACAGCGGCAGCCACAATGGACCTGGAATATAGGGCGGGCGACGTCTTTTGCAGGGGTAGGCACTTCCCTTTGACCCATGGCTTTCAATTCTGACCGTGGGACCCTGATAGAGGGTGAGGTGCAGGCTTGAGTGGAGCCAGGAATGCTGTAGAGACTAAGAGGAAACATGTCCTACGCAAACCAGGCTGCTCTGGGAGATTCCAGTCATAACAAGGGGGACCCAGGGGAGATCCCCTTGCCAATGACCCCCCCCCCGTGGTTTTGGTTGGGGGGTCCCTCGGTGCCCAGAGGGAAGGAGCATGTGGGAGACATGCAGTGCTCCAGAAATGCGCCCCTGAATTTGAGGTCTCTGTTGTATTATGTTTTTCAGGGCTTTGGTGGAGGTGATTAAAAAAAAGAATGCCATGATCCTGAAAAAGAAACCATTCTTCTTGAGGGCACTAAAGCACAGGTTTCCCTTTTCAGAGGACCCAGCGTCAGTTTGGAACAAAAATCCAAAACTAGACGCAGCCTTGTCCCAGGTATACTGACTTGGCCTTCAAGGTTATAGGGGGCCTTGGCAGATGCCACGGGCAAGAGAATGGACTCTCTTTTGAAAAAGTCCTTGGATTCCGCTGTTGGGAGTTTGAAGCCAGCTAAGGCAGTAACCCGCAATTTAGAATTCTGGCTGACTCGATTACAGTGGGGATCGAAAGTTTTTTATTAATGTGCATAACGAAGCCAAGGAAAGATGTAAAAATCTCCAAAAGGCATCAAATTACAGATTAGACATTCTTTTATGTCAAAAAAAGTTAGATTTTATTTCCATCATTTACACCCACAAAATTACAGAAAACAAAAAAATGGTGTCTCCAAAAGTTTGGGCACCCTGCAGAGTTAATATCTTGTACTGCCCCCTTTGGCAAGTATCACAGCTTGTAAACGCTTTTTGTAGCCAGCCAAGATTCTTTCAATTCTTGTTTGAGGTATCTTTGCCCATTCTTCCTTACAAAAGTCTTCCAGTTCTTTGAGATTTCTGGGCTGTCTGTCACGCACTGCTCTTTTAAGGTCTATCCATAGATTTTCAATTATGTTGAGGTCAGGAGATTGTGAAGGCCATGGCAAAACCTTCAGTTTATGCCTTGATGTAATCCCTGTGGATTTTGAGGTGTGTTTAGGATCATTATCCATTTGTAGAAGCCATCCTCTCTTTAACTTCAGCTTTTTCACAGATGGCATCAAATTACCATCCAAAATTTGCTGAAATTTTATTGAATCCATTTTTCCTTCTACTCGTGAAATGTTCCCTGTGCCACTGGCTGCACTACAACCCCAAAGCATGATTGATCCACCCCCATGCCTAACAGTTGGACAGAGGTTCTTTTCATTAAATTCTGTGCCCTTTCTTCTCCAAACGTACCTTTGCTCATTCTGGCCAAAAAGTTCTATTTTAACCTCATCAGACCACAGAACTTGTTTCCAAAATGCATCAGGCTCATTTGCAAAGTTCAAGCGCTGATTTTTGTGGTGAGGACATAGAAGAGTCTGATGACTCCTCCATGAAGACCATATTTGTACAAGTATCTCTTTATAGTGGAATAGTGTACCACAACTCCAGTGTCTGCCAGATCTTTCTGGAGGGATCGTGCAGTCAAACGTGGGTTTTGAATTGCCTTTCTCACAATCCTGCGAGCTGTTCTGTCTGATATTTTTCTTGGTCTTCCAGATCTTGCTTTAACTTCCACTGTTCCTGATGACTGCCATTTCTTAATTACATTCCCAACAGGATAGGATATTGACATCTGAAAACGCTTTGCTATCTTCTTACATAGCCTTCTCCAGCTTTGTGAGCGTCAACTATTTTCAGTTTTCTAGACAACTGCTTAGAAGAACCCATGTTTGAAAGTATAAATGATGGAAATAAAATCTAACTTTTTTTGACATATTATAAGATTGTCTAATCTGTAATTTGATGCATTTTGAAGATTTTTCCATCTTTCCTTGGATTCCTTATGCACATTAATACAAATTGTTACTGGGGTGCCCAAAATTTCAATCCCCACTGTACAGGCTCACATTAAAGAAGGGACATCTAAGGAAACGGTGCTCTATGGCTCAAGACGTGGCAGGGGGACTGTGCGTCTAAAGCCAAGTTATGTGGGATTTCTCTCACGGGGACTTACTTTTCGATCCTAGACTGGTAGCAGTACTAGCGCTAACAGAAAAGTAGTTTCCAGTTAAGCATAAGCTACCACAACAAATAAAAAAAAAAAGATTTTGGGTACAGAATTGTTCCAGGGCGCCTAGGGCCGAGAGTAAAAAAAAAAAAAAAAAAACAAGCCCTGGGGCAGAGAGATAAGGGCGAAGGAGGAGCAATTTTTTGCCCTCCGGACAAAGCCCATAAAGCTCAATGTCACAGAGAAAAGGTTGGGTCATCGAACTGGAAAGAATTAAGAGCAGTACTTTTAGCGCTTATTACTTTTCAGGAATTGCTGCAGGATCATCACATACAAGTCAGGGCTGACAACTCCTCAGCAGTCGCATACAGGGGGAACAAGGAGTGGAACATTATGGTCCCTGGCAGCAGAAATCCGGAATTGGGCCAAAAGCAAGGTGGTGACTGGAGCTTCAACCAAGAGGTCTTTAAAATGATTGCCCGGAAATGGGGAGTCCCACAGGTAGATCTATTCGCCTTAAGGGAAAAGGCTAAGGTTTGACGCTCGGGTGGATGCTCTTGCACAGAGTTGGACTTTCTCTAGGTACTATGCCCCCCCTCCTCTTACCAGCAGACCTGAGGTAATTTTAGACAGAGAACACCTCTCCAATTCTTGGTTGCATCACACTGGCCCAGGAGACCATGGTTTTCTATTCTAAAAGAACTAGCAGTAGAACCTTTGTGGTTCCCCTTGTTTCAGGGACCAATGTTGCCCTCAGGTATAATAATGGAACCTCGCTACCCGGTTATTGAGGAGCATTTGCTGAAGGACAAGGGCTTCTCAAACAGACTGGTGAATAAGCTGCTAAGCAGCATGAAGGAAACGTGCTAGCTACCAAAAAGTGTGGAAGCGGTCCAACGCTTGGTGTGCAGAAAGCTCCTTTGAGGTGGAGTCTGGTTGCAGCCCTGGAATTTTTGCAGAGCAGACAAGGCCCTTGCCCTCAACATGCTGAAGAGCCAAGTCTCGGCACTCTCTGTATATGTAGAAGAGGCCTTTGCATCCAATCTTAGGATAGGTTTTTCTGGGCATTAAGTAGGCAGGGGCCACCGTTCCCTAAGTGGGACCCGTCCCTGGTTTTACAGGCCCTTGTAGGGGGCCCCTTTGAACCCCAGGAAGAATGTTCTATAAAAATTGTTAACCTTTAAAGCAGTTGTTTTTTTATAGTCGTGGTCACAACCGGAGCAGATCTGCAGAGAATCAACATGATCCAGTTTTACCACCTTTGTCAAGCACTACAGGATTGATCTTTTGTCAGCAAAGGATCAAGCCTTTGGCAGCAAGGTCCTACAAGCTATAGTCTCACTCTAAGGCCCCATACACACATGAGGATTTATCCGCGGATACAATCCAGCGGACCGTATCCACGGATAAATCCTCTCGAGGATTTCAGCAGATTTTTATGCGATGGCGTGTACACACCATCGCATTGAAATCCGCGCCGAAATCCTCTGGCGATGACGTGTCGCGCCGTCGCCGCGATTATGACGCGGTGACGGGCGCGACGCTGTCATATAAGGAATTCCACGCATGCGTCAAATCATTACGACGCGTGCGGGGAATCCCTTTGGACGGATGGATCCGGTGAGTCTGTACAGACGAGCGGATCCATCCGTGGGATCCGATTCCAGCAGATAGATATTCTGTGCATGTCGACAAATATTTATCTGCTGGAATTCGGAAATATCCGCGGATAAATATCCGCCGGAGTGTACACACCATAGAATCTATCCGCTGAAACCCATTCGATTGGATTTATCTGCGGATAGATTCTATCGTGTGTATGACGCCTAAGGGTAAGTGCTCGATTATCCTCTCAGGTAGCTGTCCTGAAAGACGACTAGGGAGAAAAAAACAAACAAAGTTACACTTACCAGTAATGTTCTTTCCCAGAGTCTCTCACGACAGCACCGATTATCCACCCAAAGTCATGTGGTCCCGACACATGAGTTACTGCAGTTTTGACTATGGTATTGCATGTGTTTTTGTGTCTCCCCATCTGGCTGGAGGTGCTTTAGGAAAACTGAAGAGCTGACAGTACTATGCATCATGATAGGTTACCTTTAAGTGATTGGACACTGGCTGAAAAAAGACAGGAAATCCCCAGCTTGGTACAGCCTCAGTTTTGTAGCAATCCATATAACAGAAAATGAGTGGGTGGGATCCCCGTTTTCTGTCATGTACTCAAAGAAAATTATTTTACAGGTAAAACAAAAATCACTGAGATGCCTGGCGGCCGCGATGTCCGCTAGGCACCCGCGATCGGCGGTTACAGAGACAAGGACATGGATCTGTGTGTGTAAACACACAGATCCATGTCCTATCAGGGAGAGAGGAGACCGATCTGTGTCCCTTGTACATAGGGACACAGATCGGTCACCTACCCCAGTCAATCCCCCTCCACACACAGTTAGAAACACTATGCAGGGTACACATTTAACCCCTCCCTCACCCCCTAGTGTTAACCCCTTCAATGCCAGTCACATTTATACAGTAATTAGTGCATTTTTATAGCACTGATCGCAGTATAAATGTGAATGGTGCCAAAAATGTGTCAAAAGTGTCCGATGTGTCCGCCATAATGTCGCAGTCCCAATAAAAATTGCAGATCGCCGCCATTACTAGTAAAAAAATTATAATAAAAAATAATAATAATTCTGTCCCCTATTTTGTAGGCGCTATAACTTTTGCGCAAACCAGTCGCTTATTGTGATTTTTTTTCTTAGACTGAGAAAAATAAAAAAAAATTGGGCTATTTATTATAGCAACAAGTAAAAAATATATTTTTTTCAAAATTGTCGCTTTTTTTTTTGTTTATAGCGCAAAAAATAAAAACCGCAGAGGTGATCAAATACCACCGAAAGAAAGCTCTATTTGTGGAAAAAAAAAGGACGTAAATTTTGTTTTGGAGCCACGTCGCACGACCGCGCAATTGTCAGTTAAAGCGACGCAGTGCCAGAAGCTGAAATTTCACCTGGGCAGGAAGGGGGTATATGTGCCCAGTAAGCAAGTGGTTAAAAAAAACAAAGATTGCTGTAACCCACATTGCCTCGCACACATGCACAAACACACACGTAAACTGCGCCACACATTTGACACATCGCCGCGAACATTAGAGTGAGAACAATAATTCTAGCACAAGAGCTCCTTGTTTAACTCTAAACTGATGAGCTGTAAAAGCTTTGAAAGCGTCACCTGGATTTTTGGGTACCATAGTTATTTACTGAATCACAGGCGCACACAATTTAAAGGCTTAGCATGTTTGGTATCTATTTACTTGGCGCAACCTTATCTTTTTCCAAAAAATTGGTAGTATATTGTGCGTGCTTGAGCAACAATGTATTTTACTATATTTTTCCAGAAAATTTGTGTTTAATAAGTAAGGTAAATATTATGTGACATAAAAAGTTGCAAAGATCATCTTTTTATCCTACAAAACCTCTGCTTTCAGATAATGTTCTGTGTGTTTAAACAATTTTATTGCCAAAAATGAAGAACATGAACAAAAATATGCTCTAGAGCCATACTGGTTAAACCACCCATAGATGGATCGAAATTCAGCTGGTCCCTGCTGAACTGGTTGAGTTTCTTTCCATCTATGGGTTGGCTGGTTGTACTGAAGTCGATCTATTGACCGAGTTCAGTGCCAAACAGCAACATTACAGGCCTTTCCCAAAGCGTGTCCAGGATGGACTCCAGGTACCATTCCTCTCAGCAGAAGCTCTGGATGGAAATAGGATTAGCCAGCTAAAAATAATACATTAATGCAGAGGCTGCATAGACATGACCATCACCTAGGACATAAACAACAAACCAAGGATGTGCCCAGCTAGGAGGGGTTAAGCTTTTCGTCTTTTTTTTACCAATTTCTAATCACCAGACGGTGGCTTCATAATGAATATAAAGATACTCGCCATACTGGCCTGGAATGTATGCTGAAGAAGCCTTGAAAAGCAATTCAGAGGTCTTGTCTACAGCATCTTTAACCACTTGCCGACCTCCTCATGTACATATACGTCAGCAGAATGGCACAGACAGGCACATGTACGTACCCGTACGTCCTCTGCTTGACGTGGGTCGGGGGTCCGATCGGGACCCCCCCCCGGTACATGCGGAGGTCGGTAAGCCTCGGGGAGCGATCCGGGACGACGGCGCGGCTAATCGTTTATAGCCGCCCCGTCGCGATCGCTCCCCGGAGCTGAAGAACGGGGAGAGCCGTATGTAAACACGGCTTCCCCGTGCTTCACTGTGGTGGCGCATCGATCGAGTGATCCCTTTTATTAGGGAGACTCGATCGATGATGTCATTCCTACAGCCACACCCCCCATAAGTTGTAAACACACACCAAGTGAACACTAAATGTTACAGCGCCCCCTGTGGTTAACTCCCAAACTGCAACTGTCATTTCCACAATAAACAATGCAATTTAAATGCATTTTTTGCTGTGAAAATGACAATGGTCCCAAAAATGTGTCAAAATTGTCCGAAGTGTCCGCCATAATGTTGCAGTCACGAAAAAAATCGCTGATCACCGCCATTAGTAGTGAAAAAAATAAAAATGCAATAAAACTATCCCCTATTTTGTAAACGCTATAAATATGTTTTTGGGGGATATTTATTATAGCAAAAAGTTAAAAATATTGCATTTTTTTCAAAATTGTCGCTCTATTTTTGTTTATAGCGCAAAAACAAAAAACCGCAGATGTGATCAAATACCACCAAAAGAAAGCTCTATTTGTGGGGGAAAAAGGACGCCAATTTTGTTTGGGAGCCACGTCGCACGACCGCGCAATTGTCTGTTAAAGCGACGCAGTCCCGAACTGTAAAAACACCTTGGGTGTTTAGGCAGCATATTGGTCCGGGGCTTAAGTGGTTAAAGACCAGAACAGTAAAGGGCATATTTATATGCAGGAGCCACAGAAGTCCATTGTGTGTCATGAGACTTACAATGGGGTTAATGTTGATCAATTTAGTCAGGTTTAATGACCATATTATCTGTTATTGGATATTTCAGCACAATCTAATTAAACACTCTTACCTATTTACTAGGGTTGCACTGATACTCTTTTCTTTACCGGTGAAGTCCTCGCTGATACCAAGTACCTTTGCAGTGCGATTTGAATCCATACAAAATGAATGGGCTCAAATCGCACTGCAAAGAATCCAATGCGATTTGAACAGGAATGTGGTACGATTCCTGTCTAAATTGCATGCAGTTTCCCAGACCGCTCATGTGTGAACCCAAGCAAAAGTCACTATGAGAAGCCTGGGTTCACACAGGAGCGGTGGGGAAACCGCATGCTATTCGGACAGGAATCCCACCACATCCCTGTTCAAATCGCATTCGATCCTTTGCAGTGTCATTCGAACCCATTCATTTTGTATGGGCCCCAAATTGCACAACAAAGGTATCCGTTTCAGGTATTTGAGCATTTGCAAATGCTTAGTACTGGGACTGATACCGGTATTGGTGAAACCCTACCATTTCCATATCGGCAATCCATTTCTTGGTGTATTTGAGCATGTCCTGATTTTGTTGTGTACTTTTGTCAGTGTTATACTAAAGCATTTTTTCAAAACCTTCGATGCACAAAGGCTTTCAGCACTCATCTGATACATCAAAAAAGTTGCATTCAAGACTAAGTATAATTTTGCAGCTGTTGCTATGAATTGATTTGCATTTTTATTGCACTGAAAGTTGTATCGATAAATAATTTTATAATAGACAAAACCTACAGGAAAAATAAATCTCGCGCCAAATGAATTACACTAAATTATATACTTGATAAATCAAGTGACTAACTGAGTGAAGCTGCTCCCAAATAAAATCAGGTGACTGACTTGCATATATTGTGTAGTGAGGTGAGGGGCGCTATATCAAAATAGTGGATGCGTGTCACAATGTGCGTTTGAGTAGTACACAGTGTAACTGTGTGCCCAAATCTATGTGAAAAACCAAACAGATTATAGTTTAAACTCTATAAGTACAATAGTGCCAAATGCTGTGGAAAATAAATAAAAAAAAAAAAAAAAAAAAAAAAAATTAAAATTAAATTAAAAGAATGTCCAGCAAATAAATAGTTAAGTGCAAAATGGATCCAGTGTTGTATCAAGTCCAGGTGCAAAATGCAAATAATCCAATCCCAAATCGCAGGGAAAAGTGCAAATGCTAAAGTGCTTGTGAATCATCAAAATAGCCAAAGTGCGAGAAAGAAGTGATCCGCCTTCACCTATAGGTCACCAGAATAATAATGGATGGCTCCTTACCACACGGTGTTGACCAGATTACTTAAAATATGGTCAATCAGGCTTGTTTTAAATGAGGATCAGCAGGGTCTCATTGGATTCCAATGTCAGCGATTGCAGCAAATGGTGTACCAAGAAAGGAGAAGAGATACCACCATAGTGTAAAACCATTTAATATCCAAAAGTTAAAATTACAATGCCAAATGGCCTCTTACTGTTGCTGGTGCCCGTTCCCGGCACTGAGGCTGTAGGTGGTGGGGATAGTAAGACAAGATAAGAGATGGCCGCGTCCTGGTCCACTAGCGTGCGTTCCACCGCTAGTTGTCCATCAACCAGTGAGACCGGAAGTGCGTGGCTATGCGTGCGCGCTTGGATACCGCCTCGACGTCACGTTTCAGTTAAACCGTCTTCAGGAAGCGTCCTGAAGACGGTTTAACTGAAACGTGACGTCGAGGCGGTATCCAAGCGCGCACGCATAGCCACGCACTTCCGGTCTCACTGGTTGATGGACAACTAGCGGTGGAACGCACGCTAGTGGACCAGGACGCAGCCATCTCTTATCTTGTCTTACTATCCCCACCACCTACAGCCTCAGTGCCGGGAACGGGCACCAGCAACAGTAAGAGGCCATTTGGCATTGTAATTTTAACTTTTGGATATTAAATGGTTTTACACTATGGTGGTATCTCTTCTCCTTTCTTGGTACACCATTTGCTGCAATCGCTGACATTGGAATCCAATGAGACCCTGCTGATCCTCATTTAAAACAAGCCTGATTGACCATATTTTAAGTAATCTGGTCAACACCGTGTGGTAAGGAGCCATCCATTATTATTCTGGTGACCTATAGGTGAAGGCGGATCACTTCTTTCTCGCACTTTGGCTATTTTGATGATTCACAAGCACTTTAGCATTTGCACTTTTCCCTGCGATTTGGGATTGGATTATTTGCATTTTGCACCTGGACTTGATACAACACTGGATCCATTTTGCACTTAACTATTTATTTGCTGGACATTCTTTTAATTTAATTTTAATTTTTTTTTTTTTTTTTTTTTTTTTATTTATTTTCCACAGCATTTGGCACTATTGTACTTATAGAGTTTAAACTATAATCTGTTTGGTTTTTCACATAGATTTGGGCACACAGTTACACTGTGTACTACTCAAACGCACATTGTGACACGCATCCACTATTTTGATATAGCGCCCCTCACCTCACTACACAAAATAGACAAAACCTAAACCACAAAAGTCTCTATACTTTTATATCGGGACTTCAGTAATGTTTTTGATCTTTCCATCTATTAAATCTTCTGCCCTTGTTGTTTTAACTTTGGATAGTAAAACATTTTTTGTCTGCCAGTAAATACCTTATACAGCAGAGCTGGAGGTGTGCCTTTGTGTGTCTGTGTAAATCCAGGAAGTGAACAGGCAGCAGCTTCAGCTGCCCACAGTTAAAATGGCTGCAGCCAGACTCAGTGGAGGGAGATTTCTGCAGCATATTTGATAAGTACAGAATCACAGTATATATAAAATAATATGCAAAGTGGTTGGAGGGAAGCTTCAGAATGGCAAAGATGTTTTTATTACAAATTATGTGAGCAGACTGCACTTCCTCTAAATTGACCTGTACATTTTCTCGAAGAAAAAAAAGTTATGTTGTTCTGTAGAAGCCAATACCGTCATCTGAACTCCCCTAGCTGCAAGCCCCTAAGAATTCCTATGCAAATTTCAGAAATTTGAGACCCGCTGAGAGCTTTATAAACTTCTCTGACCTTTGGACACTCCGGCACTGAGGATATGTGGTAATATAGGGGAGGTGGTATGTGTTCCCCAATACCTGGAATCACCAGGATTTTAACAAGTTGTGTGATAGGGGAGAGCAGGAAGGTAAGAATTACAATTACTGGTGTCAAGCGAACTAGATGCTTGAATTATTGCAGGCAAGGTTTAGGTGCACTTTCGTCACCCAGTTTCTTAGCTGTGACATTGCCATTTCATATTTTTGATTTGTTATTTGGAAATGAATACACATGAAATATTCTGTATTAATTGCTCTGCTGGGCATACAGTGACCTTGTCTTAAAGGGGTTGTAAAGGTTTGTTTCTTATTTTCTAAATAGGTTACTTTAAGCTAGTGCATTGTTGGTTCACTTACCTTTTCCTTCAATTTCCCTTCTAAATGTTCTTTTTCTTTGTCTGAATTTCTCACTTCCTGTTTCTCCTCAGTAAGGTGTTCAGTAAGCTGTTCTAAATGACTTTCCACCGCTCGGATGATGGTGGAAAGCTTACTGAGGAAAAACAGGAAGTGAGAAATTCAAACAAAGAAAAAAAACATTTAGAAGGGAAATCGAAGGAAAAAGGTAAGTGAACCAACAATGCACTAGCTTAAAGAAACCAATTTAGAAAATAAAATATGAACCTTTACAACCCCTTTAATTTAACACAGAAAATATGGTGTTGGGTGAAATATAATGTGTTAAAAAAAAGTCTGGCCAAACCTTTTTTTGGCTAAACTTCTATTTTGGGTCACGGGAGTGACCCAGAATCAACTGACAGTAGGCGACATCACAGAGCCGCCCCAGCCTCTGAAAAGATTCTAACAATAATGTTGGGAGCCACACAGGTGCCTGACCAACAACTGGCTCAGCCTTCCAGCCCACTGTTGAGAGTCTGAGCCAGCCGCTCCTGCCTACTCTTCAGCAAGAGCTGGGTGAGCAAAGCACGGTGACCAACAGTCACCACTCTCAGCTCTGAGTGAACTGAGCGATCAGTGGTTATGCGATTGCACAGTTCTTGGGCTTGGAGTCGCCAGGTTTTTTTTTTTTTTTTTTTTAATCCCACACTTCTCCAATAATAAATTAAATAAATAAAAATAAAGTGAGCGCTTTCTAGGGTTCATTATCTGGTTTGAGGTTGATCATGGTTGTGAATCTCTACCCTTAAACTGGCGGTTAATAAAGGGGAACGAGGCCTGAAGTTAAAAAAAAATTAAAATGTTTTAAAAGTAGTCCTACAATCTTGGCTAGCACCAAGTTAATTAAACTTTGGTTCCATAAAACCATGCAACCCAGGGTGACGATTACCTCCACTGCCCATCATAATGCTTCTGGAGCAATACTTATGCCGCGTACACACGATCATTTTTCGGGTTGTAAAAAACAAAGTTTTAAAAAAATGTAATTTAAAACGATCATGTGTGGGAAAAACGGCCAATTTTTTTTTTTCGAACATGCTCTATTTTTTCATGACGTTTTAAACGTTGTCGTTTTGGGTTGTAAAAAATGGTCGCGTGTGGGCTAAAATGACGTGAAAAACCTGCGCATGCTCAGAAGCAAGTTATGAGACGGGAGCGTTCGTTCTGGTAAAACTACCATTCATAATGGAGTAAGCACATTCATCACGCTGTAACAGACAGAAAAGCGCGAATCGTCTTTTACTAACACAAAATCAGCTAAAGCACCCCAAAGGGTGGCGTCATCCGAATGGAACTTCCCCTTTATAGTGCCGTCATACGTGTTGTACGTCACCGCGCTTTGCTAGAGCATTTTTTTTTTTTTAACGATCGTGTTCTAGAGCCTGAAAAACTTTGTTTTTTACAACCCGAAAAATGATCGTGTGTACGCGGCATTTAGAGTTTGGTGCAAAAAGTAAAAAATGCACTTTAAAACTGCAGAAGATTAATTATTAACCTGCTGATATTTAAAAAAAATGATCTATGTAAAGTACTCCACATTGTTTTTAAAAGATCTCTTAGACACATAGTAAGAAACAACATTTGTATTTTTTTTAAAAATGTCACTTTAGATCTTCAAATGACAGCTAGCACTGGCTTCCATCATACAGTCACAGCAAATCACTTGTGGAAAATAAAATCACAAAAATTATTTTTAAACGTTTTTGTTCTATAAAACTCTTCTGAGCTTATTCCATTAGGCAGTGCAAAAACCTTCAAGTAATAACAAGCAGATTTCATTTTACTGAAGTCTGAAGCTGCTGCACTGTCTAAATGTATAAATCAAATTATTTTCATAAAAATCACATAGAGGGGGAAAAGATTTTCCTTTAAAACTATCACTTGACCTAAATATCTTCCCATTTCACAATTTTTAGGCAAATTTGGCAACAAATCCATGGCGAGTGCAGACAGCTCTGGGTGACCACTCTGTGGTAAACGGAAAAACATTTGATCGCCATTGTTTCCCTGAAGGTTAGCTGCTGTGGAACTTGTCTCCTTGCACTTTTCCCCGCCACAAATGAGTATCAAGTTTGAGTAGATGATTCATGTTCAAACAGTTTTGCCCGACACTGACTGAATCATTCTCGAACACCTTAAAGCCCCCTCCATGTCTACTTGCACCTTTAGAGGTAATCTGTAAAAAGATGTGTGTGTAGCAATTTCTTTTTAACATGTTTATCAGGTGGATATGATATTCAAGCAAATATTATTTTGGAGCTAGCCATACTAGTGTGTAATGATAGTCAATTAAATAAAGCCTACAGCTAAAAAGTCTATAAAGATTCTTTATAGACTACTCCATAGTTGTCCAATCAGTTCAATAAGTCATTGTTTTTGTTGTTTGTGTGTCTTAAATACCATTTCTTTTACTCTGTATAGCAAGCACCACTTTTAAATGTACAGTTCCAGCTTATGGGACCACTCACACCTTGGCATCGGTGGCACTTTGTTTTTTTTCCATCAGCCAGTAATCTAAAAGACTGTATTCAGCCATATGGCCTTCACGAAATGATAGAACAGTTTGTCAGTTCTGTTTTGAATGAAGTGGAAAAATTCACTTGTTCAAAAAGTTCTTGGCGTTCAGGCTTTGAAAGTCTCTTACATGCCATACAACAGCTTAACATTTCTGGTTCTTCCGATTTTCAGGTTCTTGTATAATATTTCCCTACCACTTCCCTCTTTTGCTCCAGTCCTTGGGTGTAAAGTGCAGACATTTGGAATCTATCCTGAGAACCCTCTTCAGCATAGCTCTTTCGTGACCTTCCACAATGTCTTCTGAAAGTGTAAGAATGTACTGACCCTGCAAAAAGCATATGCTCCAGTCAGTAAGGAAAATTGCCAAGCTAAGAAACATGTTACAATACAGTCGTGGTCAATGTACATGAGAGACAAGTGGCCTCAAATGCATCCCTGACATCACCAAAGAGCTGCACATAATATACAGCAAGTAAAAGAAAGTTGTCAGACTACAGATATGCAACAGGATAGAGAATGGAAGTCAAAATTATGTTTATCCTAAATAATCATATAGTACAGGACACAGGCTGGATTGCCAGATTCTGAGACGTACCCAAGCAATGAATCAGAGGGGTGGGCAACAAGAAGTGCCCACAGGCCCAACAAAACAAAAGGTCAGAGTGCTGCGGAGAAACCCTTGTGGCTAAAGGCTGCATCCGCAGGAGTCTGGACATCCACCCAGTAGAACTTGGAGAAGGCATGAACTAAAAACCAGGTGGTGGCCTGGGCAACAGAAGCTTGATGTCAAAGCCCAGGAAACTCCATCAGATCTGGTAGAGTGAGACCATAGAGGTAATGGGGGTACCTTATCTTTAAGAGCATAACTCTTGTGATGAGTTGTCTTATGGCTCTAGCAATTGTCGATTGATACATTTCTAAGGGCTGAAGTTTTTTTTGCATTCATGAATTTTGAAAAACCTTCTGTGTGCAGCAGCCCCCCCCCAAATACTTATCTGAGCTCCCTCTTGATCCAGCGTTGTGCACAGGAGCATCAGCTTTCCGGGGACTCTCCCTCCTCATTGGCTGAGAAAGCAGCGGGAGCCAATGGCTGAATGGTTTTCAGGCTCCTATGAGCCCAGGGGCAAGGGATCTTTCACAGCCTACTCTTAGCACTGATTACAGGGTCTTCCTCGTTTTGCGCCATTTTTACTGCTTCTAGAGCAGGTAGATTCACTAGAAGGTGGAGTTGCAGAGAAATCTTACTTGGCCAGATAGGCCGCTTGATGTGTGCCGATATTGCTAAAAACGGATGTAGAGCTCTGGTGCAAGGGAAGCAACGTCACACTGAGTGGCTTGAGGGGTATGCAAATCTTTGACAGAGCCACGATTCTCTTGTGCCTGTTTTCCACAATTTTCTATCAGTGAGCATATATTTTCTTTTGGGGTACTCGCAGAGTTGGATTTGGAAATTGGATAAGGGCATCTATAAGTATGGTCCACAGTGACCCAGGTTTCCACTGTCTTGTAGTGAAGTCATTGTGGTAAAAAGCACAGGGAAGTGATGGTAAAGGTGCCACCTGTGGTGTGATGCAAACACCTAGTCATCCACCAAGTCTATGAATATCTAGCCTGTGTCCTCTTCGATTAAGATAATGACTGACATTCTCATGTTCCATGCCTATAGTCTCAGCAACATCCAATATTATAGATCTGAGGTTAAAAAAAAGAAAAGAAAAAATGTTTTCTCACTGTCTGCAGGGGCCCCAAAGGCTGCACAGTAAGTGCGCCAAAGGGAAGCAGGCTGACCACCTGGGCTTTGCAGAATACCAGACTCCTGGAATAGATCTAGCAATCAAGGTACATGCAATAAAACAGTTTGAATACCTAGGCAATGGGCTAAGATGGGAGGATTTTAGTTTAGAGATTTACCTTGTAATAATTTATGAGATTTAGGTACTGCAGTGTAGATATAACGTCTTCCTTCTTTATGCTGGTTATCTCACTAATTTCACTAAAAATAAAAAATCCCACATTAGTACATATACACAATTTTTTCTCATTAATGTAGTTCCTGAACATTACTACACCACCTGTACACATCACTCTACGGCTTATGACTTACTTATATTAATCATTACATCTTACTTAATAGTGATCTGTGGCCTTTCTCCAGTCTCAGTCTTCAGTTCCATGAGGATTTCCAAGATTGTCTGAGACCAGTAGCTACGGTAAGATAGAAGACCCAAATCCGAGAGTGGTTTCTCTGGCGTGCCCGTCTTTCCCTCTACTTTAGACAACTCATAACCTGCGGGAAGTAAGGAATATTAGTACATTTCAGATAAGTACACAAGACCCAATAGACTAACAAGTGTTGTAGGCTACTTACTGAATTCTATTAGCAGTTTTCCATATCCTCTTCTTTGGTAAGGTGGCAAGGTAAGTATACAAGCCACGTTATAGTCCTCTGTAGACTCTTTCTCCTGCAAAGGTCAACGGAGTAGAGAGTGGTGAATGTTCTGCATTACCTTATCTATTGTAGATTACAGTTGAGCTTCTTGGTACAAGGGCTGGAAATATGCATTACATTCCCAAAATGAACATGCACTGTGCTAAACTTTCTCATAATAGTGGGAATGTTAACGAAAAAGAATAAAGGTTGTCCACTTCGTAGTAGAAGTAATACAGTTACACTATATTACAGATTCAAATAATTAAACAAAAACATTAATACAGGACAATTCCATTGCAATTGCCTTATCACAATATTTATTTTGAGCACATTTTAAAATTCAAGTTTAACTACTACATACCCCAACTATATAGGGACGTGTCTGCAAATGCCACCCAAAACTGTATAGCAATTTTACTTATTTGAGAAATCCACTTTCATACATAACATATAGAGATAATGGAGCTGTGTCCCAATATAAAAATAAATACAGAGTAGCTAGTTATAGTAATCTAGTGGGATTAGAGCTGTACCTGCAGTATGGTAGGGAGACCCCCTTGTGCTGGGCTGCCTGGAGGAGACCGTAAGCACAATGGCCTCAATGTGCACAGGTGTTCAAGGATGCCTGAGGGATGCTAGAGGTATTTATACTGAACTGTTACATTCAAGGAATCTAGCTAATCTTCTCCTAAATGGTGGAGACACCTGCTAGAGACACCTTGGGGATCTTGAGGTAGTTAAAGTGTAACTGTATTACTTTTACCATATAATTGGAAACTTATACTTTGGCAATGTAAAAGTCCCATCCTTTTTAAGGAACTTAGTACAATAACCATTTTTGATTACCTTAAAAAAAAGGTTATGGGAATGAATGAAAAATACTTATATTTGCATTCGTTTGATAGCATTTGAAGGGCTACTCCTAAAAGGCAGGTACACAGAGGTTCACAATACCCAAAGGATGGAGTAAAAAGCGTGTCCTTTAATTGGAAGACAAAAGCAAAATAAAACACATGGCAGAGTAAAATGTCTGCAAATCCTTATGAGTGAATTTCTGCACAACTGTTATTTTATATTTATCCAAGTCAATATTGCTTTGCATTTGTGCACAAAAGGTTTGATCATTACGGCTGGTTTCACACTGTTGTGGTGCATTAATGTGTTTGGTAAGGCAACATAAAGCACCAAATAAAGGTTTTCACACAATGTTTTTGTATCAGTGCACCACAATGCATGGTAATGTGTCACTGTGCATTGTAGTCTGCTGCAATGCACATGCGTTTGTTACATGTGCATTACTCCAAAATAACAGGGTGAACCTGCTCATAAGATCGCTTGATAATTTGAATCTTGACACCATTTTGAAAAAAGAACTTGAGATGTGATATGCCACTCAATTAGTCAGATGTTCAACTCTGTTCAGGCGTGTTTGACCTGTCCTAGTAGATCCTCCAGGATGTGGGTGGTGTTGTTTAAACTCCATTTACACTTGTGCACATTATGATAAAAAAGCACCATAATGCATGGAATATGTACACTGCCATTCATTCTGAAAAGCACCATAAAGCCCCTTTCACACTGCCGCAACTTGAAAGCTGTGCGATTTCAGAGAATGCCTGTGTAAACTTGAGGTCTATGGACCTCAACTCGCATCAAAGACGGATGAAAGTAGTACAGGGACTACTTTGAAGTCACACATATATGAATGGTTATCATTGAGAATCATGAGGTATGACTTTTCATGCGACTCTGATGTTCAAAGTCACAGGAAAAGTCGCACAAGTGTGAACGGGGCCTAACGCACCAATAAAACGTAAAAAAATGCATCTGCACCTCACCACACACCAACAGATGTGAAAGCACTGTGCATCGTGGTAAGTGACATTGCCCAAAAAGAGTACAGGCATTAATTTTTTTTGTGTGTTGAGACTTGTTACTAATATATTTTTATTTCTTTGCACTGGGGTTATATTAAGTGGCTACTTCAAATGCTGATCTCCTTTTCCGAACAGGTGGATGCTTGCATTGGGAATCCTGTACTATTGTATGCTCAACAACTCTGGCATGAAAATAAGAAAATACACAAAAAATTACAGTTAAAGCATAGACTCCCCCAGTGGGGTTTTTGGGCAGCGAAATGTATTAGGTGGTAGGTGAAAAAAGAACTGAAAATTATTGTAATTGTAAAAAGTAGAAAATATTTATTAGTACATAGGAAGTTTTGTAAAAATTAGCTCTGGTACTCTATACAAAGTCAATACATACATACAGAAAAGTGAGCACCAAAAGAGTGACATAAAAGAACATAAATGGTAAATAGATATGTCAGACAGGTTCTGACGCGTTTCGACCCATTTGTAGGGTCTTCTTCAGAGGAACTATAAGGTGCTAACTGTAAAAGAGCAACATATATAGTTGCTACAATGTATTGCAGAACAAATATCTATTAGCAAGATTGTTACATATATAGATACCTACTTGCTGTATGTAAACGTAGTTGTATTTAAACCAGAGATTGCTTAAAAGCTGAAAAGCTAAAAGACTCCAAGAATGGACCCCAAGAATGATCTTCCACACAGAAGGCAAAGCACCAGAGAAACCCGGAGGCGTGGCGTCTGATGGCGGCTTACAGGGGCTCACAATATAGGTGGGAATGAGGATTCCGGACCGAGCCCAGACTTGCGAGGCAAGGGGATCCCGGGGAGACAGTCAACACAGGGACACCTATCAAAAATAGTAATAAAATATACGGTATATAGTTGTATATAAAAAAAGTAACTGAATTGGGTCAGGTCATTGTGCATACACATTACACAACAACCATTGTTTGTCAGCAGGGGATCAGAGAGGGGGGAAGGCATGGGCAGCAGTATTGGTTTGTTTGAACATAAATAAAAATTGTATTTTGCATATACTAGCATGTTACATAACATATGTGGGACTGTGAAAAAAAAAGAGATTTTTAATACAGCTTACCTGTAAAATCTTTTTCTTGGAGTACATCACGGGACACAGAGCGGCATTCATTACTATATGGGTTATATGGAGTACCTTCAGGTGATGGACACTGGCAATCTCAAACAGGAAATGCCCCTCCCTATATAACCCCCTCCCATAGGAGGAGTACCTCAGTTTTGTAGCAAGCAGTATGCCTCCCAAAATGGTCCTCAAAAGAGGGGTGGGAGCTCTGTGTCCCGTGATGTACTCCAAGAAAAAGATTTTACAGGTAAGCTGTATTAAAAATCTCTTTTTCTTTATCGTTACATCACGGGACACAGAGCGGAATTCATTACTATATGGGATGTCCCAAAGCAATGCTTACAATGAGGGGAGGGAGAACATCTCCAAGACAAAAGGATTTAATTTAGAGAATACTCAAATCATAATAAATCCAACTTAGTTGAGAAAAATAATCTTAAATTTTAAATTTAACTCAAAAAAGAGGAGCCCCCGGAATCCGAGGGTCTCAAACTGCAGCCTGCAGCACTGCCTGCCCAAAGGCTGTATCAGAATTCCTTCTTACGTCCAACTGGTAGAATTTTGTAAACGTGTGGACAGAAGACCAGGTTGCCGCCTTGCAAACTTGAGCCATAGAGATCTGGTGGTGTGCTGCCCAGGAGGCGCCCATGGCCCTAGTAGAATGAGCCTTTAATGATACTGGAGGAGGCAACCCTTTCAAGCCGTAGGCCTGAGTGATTAATTGCTTAATCCACCTAGAAATGGTGGACTTTGCAGCTGCCTGCCCCTTCTTGGGCCCATCCGGTAATATGAACAGCACATCTGTTTTCCGGATCTTCTTTGTAGCTTTAAGATAGGCCTTCATGGCCCTGACGATATCCAAGGTATGCAGCAACCCTTCCTTTCTGGAAGTAGGTTTAGGGAAGAAGGATGGTAATACCAAATCCTGGTTCAAATGAAAACTGGATATAACCTTCGGTAGGAAGGAAGGATGAGGGCGGAGAACGACCCTGTCCTTATAAAAAATAAGATATGGTTCCTTACAGGATAAGGCCGCCAGTTCCGATACTCTTCTTGCGGAAACTATGGCGACCAAAAATACTAACTTCCTTGTCAGTAAAACCAAAGGAATTTCAGCCAACGGCTCAAACGGTTGTTTCTGTAAACTTGACAGAACAAGGTTTAAATCCCACGGGCAAAGCGGGGATTTAACTGGAGGTTTAATACGTAAGACCCCTTGAAGGAAGGTCTTAACCAGCGAGTGGGTGGCCAGCGGCCGCTGAAACCACACTGACAGAGCAGAAATCTGTCCTTTGATTGTGCTTAATGCCAATCCTTTATCCACTCCTAGCTGGAGAAAACTTAAAACTCTATCAATGGTGAATTTGCGAGGAAGCCATAGCTTGGACTCACACCAGCCTACATAGGCCTTCCAGACCCTGTGATAAATCACCCTAGAGACCGGTTTCCTGGCTCTGATTAGGGTAGAGATTACTTTCAGAGACAGACCTCTACCCCTGAGAATCAGGGATTCAGCTTCCAAGCCGTCAAATTTAGATGCCGTAAGGCAGGGTGGAGGATCGGACCTTGCGATAGCAGGTCTGGCCGTAGAGGAAGAGTCCAAGGGTCTCCCACTACCATCTTTAAGATTAGTGAGTACCATGCCCTTCTGGGCCATGCTGGAGCTACCAGGATGACTGGTATGTGCTCCACCCTGATCCTGCGCAGCAGGCGGGGTAGTAACTGAAGCGGGGGAAACGCATAAAGAAGTTTGAACTGATGCCAAGGGCAAACCAGCGCATCGGTTCCGCAGGCCATCGGATCCCTTGAGCGGGACATGAACCTGTCTAGCTTCTTGTTGAGTCTCGATGCCATGACATCCACGTCCGGCACTCCCCATCTTTGGCAGAGTGCTTGAAAGATTTGTGGATGCAGAGACCATTCCCCCGGCCATAGAGTCTGGCGGCTTAAGAAGTCCGCCTGAAAGTTGTCCACTCCGGGAATGAATATTGCCGATATGGAGGGCACATGAACCTCTGCCCATAGGAGAATCAAGCTTACCTCTCTCTGAGCGGCTTGACTCCTGTTTCCCCCTTGGTGATTTATGTATGCCACGGCCGTGGCATTGTCTGATTGAATTCTCACCGGGAACCCCTGCAATTTTGACGTCCAAGCCCTGAGGGCTAGTCGAGCAGCTCTGAGCTCCAAGATGTTGATGGGCAACTGCTCCTCTAGCTTTGCCCAAGTACCTTGGCGAGTGCAACCATCCAAAATTGCTCCCCAGCCTGTCAGGCTGGCGTCTGTGGTCACTATCTTCCAAGCCACTGGGCTGAAAGATCTCCCCTTCAGTAGGTTCTGAGGATCTAACCACCAACACAGACTTTGTCGGACTCTTGATGAGAGCGGCAACGGGATATCCAAGGCCTGTGGCCTTCTGCTCCATGCTGACAGGATGGCTGCCTGCAGGATGCGAGTGTGACTCTGGGCGTATGGTACCGCCTCGAATGTGGCCACCATCTTGCCTAGTAACCTCATACATAGGCGAATAGTCGGTTCCTTTTTGCTTAGAACCAGTAGGATTAATTCCTTGATGGCTTTGACCTTCCTCAGAGGTAGAAACTCTCTTTGTTGTTCTGTGTCTAATCTCATGCCGAGATATTCCAACTGCCTTGTGGGCAGGAAATCTGACTTTTCTCGATTTAGGACCCAGCCGAACTTCTCGAGGTATTGGCCCGTGAGGGCCACTGCTCGCTCCAAGCCGGGAGACGAGTGATCTATGACTAGGAGGTCGTCCAGGTATGCTAGGATCGTGACCCCTTGGATCCTTAGTTTGGCTAGGATTGGAGCTAGGACCTTCGTGAACACCCAGGGGGCCGTAGCCAACCCGAAGGGAAGCGCCACGAATTGGAAGTGACGCAAAGCCACCATGAAGCGTAGATATTTTTGATGTGGCTGATGAATTGGAACATGAAGGTAGGCATCCTTTATGTCTATGGACGCCATGAAGTCGTCCTTTTGGAGTGTGGCAGCTGCTGACCGCACGGATTCCATCCGAAATGAGCGGATCTTTAGGTATGCATTTACCATCTTTAGGTCCAAAATTGGCCTGACATCTCCATTGGACTTCGGGATGATGAATAGGTTGGAGTAGAAACCTAGTCCCTGTTCCAGGACTGGTACCTCTACTATTACTTCCTGGGAAAGTAGATGATTTAATGCTGACATTAATGCGGCTCCCTTCTCGGGATCGTTTGGAATCCTCGACTCCTGGAAATGAGGAGGAGGAAACTTTAGGAAATCTAATTTGTAGCCCGTGGCCACGGAAGACCGTACCCACTCGTCGGGAATGCTGGCTTCCCAAACCTCTGAAAAGAGTCGCAGCCTTCCCCCCACCTTCGTGGGTGGGGGCGCCCCTTCATAAGGGCTTGGGGGCTGGTTTTGCTGGTTTGCGAAACCACTGCTTTCTGCCTCTAGCAGCCTGTCCTTGAGACTTGCTGTTGAAGCCGAAGTTTGCTTTCGCAGGAGGCCGTCGATACTGTTTGGCATTAGAGGGCCCCTGCCCAGGGGAGTACTGTCGTTTAAACGCAGGCCCCTGAAACTTCTTCTTAGTTGGCAAGAGAGTACTTTTGCCGTTTGAAATGGTCTGAATGTATTTATCTAGGTCTTCTCCGAAGAGTCGTTCTCCATAGAAGGGAAACCCTACCAGGAGCTTCTTGCATGGGGGCTCGGCCTCCCAGCTCTTTAACCATAAGAGTCTTCTCATATGGATAAGGGATAACGATAAACGTGACGCTTGCTGGATAGAATCCTTAATTGCGTCTACTGTAAAACATATGGCCCTAGGGACATCCGAAAATTCTTCTGCCTGCTGGGCAGGAATAAGTTTAAGCATCTGCTTAATTTGATCCGATAATGCTTGAGCAACCCCAATCGCAGCCACCGCTGGCTGTACTACTGCCCCTGCCGTAGTGAAGGAGTTCTTAAGTAGTGCTTCCAAGCGTTTATCAACTGGATCCTTGAATACCTGTATGTCTTCTACAGGGCATGTTAACGACTTGTTAACACATGAGATGGCTGCGTCCACTGCAGGAGTAGCCCATTTCTTGGAAAATTTATCTTCCATAGGATATAGGGCAGAGAATCTTTTAGGTGGTAAGAAGATTTTATCTGGCTTGTTCCAATCTTGGAACAAAACTCCCTCTAATAGAGGGTGGATCGGAAACACTGCATTGCTTTGAGGCGCCCTCAGTGAGCCCAAAGCTGAAACCGTCGATACCTGGAGATCTGGTACTGGCAAGTTGAATGCATTATGGACCAAGTCCGTTAAGGCTTGAATCCACCAGCCCTCCCCTTGGGAGACTGCTCCAGACTCCTCTGTATCCGGATCTTCGATCCCTGAACCTACTTGGTCCTTGTCCAAGAGATCGTCCAATTCCCCTGAGGAAAGGACCTCCTCTTCTGAGGGTCCACGCTCGGGCGACGGAGATCTAATCCGTTTACTGCCCCGCATAGCTGTGGCTATCATTTTTCCCATTCTTTTCTCCATCTCTCTTAAAGAGGTGAGTAATACCTCGTCCGTGACCATCTTAGGGTTGGACTGACCCGCGCCAGCTCCAGCCCCAGATCCCGATGGCCCCAAGGCTCCCTGTGGGGAAAGCAGCGGCATAGCTTTGTCCGAGACCTCAGACTCTCTGGGGGAATCCCCACCTCTTGTACCCTCTGACCCGGATGCCATGGTACAATACCGAGGTACACCTGCTACCTATTGGTACTTGGAACTATAAAAGTTAACTGCCCAAACACCTGTTTGGGGGATAAAAAATGCTTCCTCTCCCCTAGATGACTTTTTTTTTTTTTTTTTTTTGTTTCAAATCCAGGAAAGAAAAATCATTCTGTCCCCCTGAGTAGTATTGCAAGAAAAACTATGAGATAGAAAGAAACAGCCTATTTCTAGGCTTGAAAACAGTCTTCTGAAGACTGCAATATTCTTTTTGGCCACTGTGTGTCCTCGGCGCCCCGTGCTGCCGCTCTGGTCTTTCCTCCCCAGTTCCAATGTATCGAATGCTGTTTGGAATGAAAAGGAAGGGCCGCCCCTTCCTTAAACCACTGACCCGCCCTTCCCCCCTCAGCTAAACGGCGCGAATTGCGCCTATAACACGTGAACGCGCGCGCGCCGATAGGGGGGGGGGGGGTTGGGACGAAGGGAGCCTCTCTGCTCCAGCTGGAACCACGAGGAGGTCAGCGTTTTGCCTGCTTTGCAGGCTCTGAGGAGGAAGACTGATGGAGCATCGCCTGGAGGCTTGCAGGTAAGCATAGCTCTCTGACACACACATACACTTTATATTACACAGGCCCTACTCAAATGCTTTTCCAACACTACAAGGGAGGTCACTTCTTATGGGGAAAAAATACACATAGAGCCATCCTATCATTAAGATATGTGACTAGTTTGCCAGATGCAGCGCATAACCTTAGGCATGTCCCCTGTGACCCCCCAGAAAAAACCTGCTAAGAACCAAGTTCCGCAAGTTTTCCCCTCACTTACCTGCTCCATGCCGCAGGACTTTGCCAAGCAAGAGGCCCAATCTTCCCCCATCTCCGTGGGGATGTCTAGACCTTCAGGCCCTGGGTTCCTATGAAGGATCCACTGTCCTGGGCCCATATAGCACTCTGGCAACAGAAACATTAGGCACCCAAAGGTTTCTAAGTTCTGGGCCCAGGGTCCAGCTCTCTAAAAAGAAAAGCATTATGGGCTATACCCCAAGGGTTTGGGGTCCGGTTACTGACCACTTTAGCGCTGAGGCCTTTGGACAGAACCGGTTAGCTCACCTAATCCCAAGGATGCGGAGGCAAGCTAAACCATGACCAACACCTAAGACACTGGCGTAAAAACTGAGGTACTCCTCCTATGGGAGGGGGTTATATAGGGAGGGGCATTTCCTGTTTGAGATTGCCAGTGTCCATCACCTGAAGGTACTCCATATAACCCATATAGTAATGAATGCCGCTCTGTGTCTCGTGATGTAACGATAAAGAAATAAATAAAAATAAAATGGGTAAAGAAAAAGGGGAAAAGAAGTGAAGGAGGTGAAGGACCTGCTGTCTCTGGCTGCTTCTCAGTGAGGGGGAGAGGGCCCAGGGTTCTGGGTTTCCTCATACTCCACCAGATGGCGGGCTGGTCCCGCTGTGTCGGTTGGTGTTTTTCCCCCTCACTGACGGCGTCGTTGGCTTTCCCGGAGCGCCGTGTTCTGTCTCACGCGCACACAGGTGCGCACTGCGCGTGACGTCACGGACTGGACTACGACAGTGGTCGGGGACTTTGTCCTCCACCGACGCCGAGGAGCTCACAATGGGGATAGCCGCCATTGCGGCCTGGATCTGGCTGGCTCGGCTGTTGAGGGGAGGCCGTCCAGGGCGCAGACAGTCGCTAACGCAGGACCACCATTGGCTCAGGTATTGTGCATGCACCTATATATACACTCTCCAGGGACTGATGGAGTCAGTCTGTGACCCTTGTCCACTGTTGCAGGAGCGGATCATTGTAATATGGGGTAAGAAGCTTGACTTTTGGGCAGTGCTACTTGGATGCGATTCCCATACACATTCCATTTTAACCTTTCCTCCTTATATCTTTTCCTCTGTAGGCATGGGCTCATGCTGTCAGCCTAGTGCCGTTTCCAGGCCCTAGCTATTTCACCAACCGGTTTTTACCTTAAGCATAGCATATACACATGTTCCATCACCTCACCAGCACCACCTTCACTTCTTTTCCCCTTTTTCTTTATCCATTCCCCCCCCCCCCCCCACAGTCCCACATGTGTTATGTAACATGCTAGTATATCCAAAATACAATTTTTGTTTATGTTCAAACAAACCAACACCGCTGGCCCATGCCTTTCCCCCTCTCTGATGCCCTGCTGACAAACAATGGTTGATGTGTAATGTGTATGCACAATGACCTGACCCAATTCAGTTACTTTTTTATACACAACTATATACTGTATATTTTATTTTTATTACTATTTTTCATAGGTGTCCCTGTGTTGACTGTCTCGCCGGGATCCCCTTGCCTCGCAAGTCTGGGCTCGGTCCGGAATCCTCATTCCCACCTATATTGTGAGCCCCTGTAAGCCGCCATATGAGACGCCACGCCTCCGGGTTTCTCCGGTGCTTTGCCTTCTGTGTGGAAGATCATTCTTGGGGTCCATTCTTGGAGTCTTTTAGCTTTCAGCTTTTAAGCAATCTCTGGTTTAAATACAACTATGTTTACATACAGCAAGTAGGTATCTATATATGTAACAATCTTGCTAATAGATATTTGTTCTGCAATACATTGTAGCAACTATATATGTTGATCTTTTATTTTTTGTTACAGTTAGCACCTTATAGTTCCTCTGAAGAAGACCCTACAAATGGGTTGAAACGCGTCAGTACCTGTCTGACATATCTGTTTACCATTTATGTTCTTTTATGTCACTCTTTTGGTGCTCACTTTTCTGTATGTATTTATTGACTTTGTATGGAGTACCAGAGCTCATTTTTGCGACTTCCTATGTACTAATAAATATTTTCTACTTTTTACAATTACATTCATTTTCAGTTCTATTTTTTTTTCACCTAATACATTTCGCTGCCCAAAAACCCCACTGGGGGAGTCTTTCCTATTATCTATCATTTAGGGGTGAGCAGCTCTTTCCACACCCAATTTGTGTCCTTCTCCATTTTCTTACAGTTAAAGCATATTGTAAATATTCCTCTCATTATCAGCAAAAGGTAACTGCAGATATTACAGCAACTGAAAATCTTTAGAGTTTACAATAACACCAACCTTCGAGAAGTAGCCAACAATATGGAAGCCTTTTGAGTCGTATTCAGTCATAATATAAAAGAGGAAGGGATCTGTGTCATAATATAATGTTTTGTGGTCCAAAAAGCATTTCGCCAAAAGGCACAAATTCTGAGAATAACTCTGAAATGAAAGCAAACAGTTAATAGTGCATTAGAGACAGAAAGGAGGTAATAGTACATTTCACAGAAAAGTGACAGCCAGACTCAAAACCTGATTTGCTAGTGGGCCAAGAATTTCTTTAGCAACAAACCCTTGTTTGTTAACATATGACTTATGAAAGGTCAAGAATGAAGGTAACGGCTGCGTGTGCAGAGCTATCACACACCTGTGTGGATTTCAAATATGACAATAGCGGGTGCGGAAAAGGATCGCATAATCCTGTAATTGGGGGTGAGTGGGTGGTTTGGGTGTGGAGGCGGTGTTCGCCAACCATGCTTCATGTAACATGAAACATGGTCTGAAAGCTAGCTCTTATAGTGTATTTTCACCTTTGCAGCTGAATTGGGATAAC
Source organism: Rana temporaria (assembly GCF_905171775.1). Taxonomy (NCBI): domain Eukaryota; kingdom Metazoa; phylum Chordata; class Amphibia; order Anura; family Ranidae; genus Rana; species Rana temporaria. The sequence continues at coordinate 116,102,585 of NC_053499.1, read as the reverse complement.
ACCTACTTTATTACATGTTATCGTGCACAAAGTATAACTTAAAAAAAAATATAAAACAAATTCTGCTTACTTTCTTAAAATACCTACCTAACTTTACCCTTCCATGTAATGTTAACAAAAGGATGGGGAGTTATGTTTATAATAATTAACCTCTTCTGTACAGTGCTGGTGGTTCTTTATTATCAGTTGTAACCACAATTTGAACAGGGTCTGTCCTAACAAAGTGTTTAAAGCAGGGGTCTCAAACTGGCGGCCCTCCAGCTGTTGCGAAACTACAAGTCCCATCATGCCTCTGCCCACATACTCCATTACAAAACTTCAAGCATAATCGCCCTTCATATCCTCAGAGAAGACGGGGCTGGCCTGGAAGAGGGGGTAGGGGGAGAGGCAGTGGTTATTACCCTCCGCCACCTATGAATACGCATCCTCAAAAAAAATGCCAATCATCATCAACATCAGATGATATGGGGCAATTCCAACGCCTCTTCAGATCAAAATACCACCCAACACAACGCTTGGAGGGATGAATATGCTCATCAAGAGTATTCTGTCCCTACCAATTACCGTTTTACACCCCTGATGGACAGAGATCAACAGAGAGGTTTTTTAGGGAACCCCCATCCACACAGACCCCCACTGGAAACCGGCTGAAGGGAAAAAGAAGAGAAGGCGAGGATGTAGAACAATTAAAAAAGATAAGATCCCATTAGTTACTGGTATATATAATATCAGCGGTATTAGTCTGATGATGAACTTAAAGTGCTTGATAAAATTACGAACAGGCACAAATTTTAGTCCTTTAACAAGTTTCAAACATATGTCAATGTCCAGGAATTTGTAAGGATTCTCAATATCAAAAAAATATTTTCTTTCTAAGCCGGCAGAAAGACCTTCCTTGATCCCGGTGGGAGCCCATTCATCACTAAAGAATAGATCAGTGTTTAATCCCCCCCAATTTGGATACTAAGCATACCGAAGTATTCAAAAATATGGAATTAAAGTGGTAGTATACTCTGTACTACCACTTTCACCTACAGGTAAGCCTATAATAAGGCTTACCTGTAGGTATAAAGAATATCTCCTAAACCAGAACGGTTTAGGGGATATTCCCCTTACAATGCGCCGCTGACTGCAGCGCAGTGGGGATCCTCGACGAAAGGCCCGGCAGCCGCCGGACCTTGCCGGCTAGGAGTCTCCCACGCGCATGCGCGGGAGTGATGACATCGCCGCTTCAGCCACTCACAGCGCTGGAGCGGCGATACCCGGAAGACATGCAGAGGCAAGATGACATCTCCCTCGGCGTGGACCAGGTAAGTTCCCTACGCCTCGTTCCAAGGTAAGCATTTCATAATGAGCTAGTTTGCGGTGCATACTAGCTCATTATGGGTTTTGCCTTTCAGGTAGGTTAAAAAAAAAAAACAAGAACGGTGTTTACTACCGCTTTAAGCGACTTGGTTACAATGAAAATTCGAAAAGTCAGAGACCCCTCTTTTGTCAAAAAGGGCATAATTTCACTCGAGTCCAAAAAGGATGTGGTGATACGCCCTGCTGATAAGGGTGGGGGTCTAGTAGTGATGAGTAAGGAATACTACAAGGGAGAAATGGGCCGGTTACTGGGGGATGTGAACACTTATAAAGGTTTGAAAAGTGACCCTATTTTTGAGTACAAAGAAGATTTAAATATATTTGTACAAAGGGGTTTAAAACGTAAAGTTCTTTAACCAAGAATTATTTTTGGTATAACAAGAACTTTTACTTCCAAACAATGGGTGTGGCTATGGGGGCAAAATTTGCCCCAAGTGTAGCCAACTTGGCCCTATGGGAAGAGGAAATCATATTTCAGCATCGTCCCTATTAGCTTAAATGCTACAAACGATGACAAATGATCTGGGAGGGTGATGTAAATAGCCTTGAACTTTTTATGACAAAATTAAATAATAAATTCCAAAAATATCTCTCTTTAGAAATTTTCAGAGAAGGGAATGTTTTTAAAACCCGTAATTACTTCAAGCCTTCGGATAGGAATGGCTACATCCCTTTGGATAGTTGCCATCACAGTAGTTGGTTCTGCAATATTCCAAGGGGCCAATTCATCCGCTTCAGGCGAAATTGCACTTTAAAAGACGACTTTGAAGCACAAATCGCAGATATTGGCTGAGAGATTTCAGAATAAAGGTTATCAAATACAGAACGAGATTGAGAAGATTCATCTTATTGATGGGACCAATTTGGTCTCAGATTCTGACAATAAAAGGATTGATAAATTTGAATTTAAAATGGTGTTGGATTTTAATATACAACATAAATTATTTGAAAAAATTGTCAAGAGACATTGGGAGGTCGTGAGGAAGGACACAGACTTGGTACAGTCCTCCCCTCACGCCCTCAATTCATATATAAAAAGGCCCCTTCCCTTAGGAACGTTATTGCTCCAGGAGTAATTGATCCTCCTACTTTTAAAGAAAATAGGATTTTCTCCTTCCTCTCAGGTTTTTATGCTTCTGGGAGATGTCAGCCATGTAAGCAGTGTAAATTTAACATCAAAAAGCGGAAGGATTTCACATCCTTTGCCACTAGAAAATCATATCAACTTAAAAATTTGATCAATTGTAGTACATGGGGAGTGGTCTATATGCTGGAGTGCGACTGCAGGCTCCAGTATATAGGCCAAACTTCCCACCCCCTTGGGGTAAGAGTGGGGGACCATGTGAACAATATTAAAAAAGGTCTAAGGACTCAGTGTCTCCAGACACTGCAAACAATGCCACAATAGGGAGCCCAGATGCTTGAAGTTCTGGGGCATTGAAAGGGTAGATAGACACTGGAGGGATGGCAATTATTTTCGTCGGATCAGCCAAAGAGAGTCTTTCTGGATAGTGGAGGCGAAAGCTTTAACACCTAAAGCGTTAAATGTTGATTTTGATCTTAACCGTTTCATTTCGGATAAATTACTTTATAATCAATTTTCTTTGGGTTTTTAACCGCTTCCCGACCGTCGCATGTAGATATACGTCGGCAGAATGGCACGTACAGGCACATTGGCGTACCTGTACGTCCCTGCCTAGAAGTGGGTCGGGGGTCATTTATAGCCGCTCCGTCGCGATCGCTCCCCGGAGCTGAAGAACGGGGAGAGCCGTATGTAAACACGGCTTCCCCGTGCTTCACTATGGCGCTGCATCGATCGAGTCATCCCTTTTATAGGGAGACTCGATCGATGATGTCAGTCCTACAGCCACACCCCCCTACAGTTGTAAACACACACTAGGTGAACACTAAATCCTACAGCGCCCCCTGTGGTTAACTCCCAAACTGCAACTGTCATTTTCACAATAAACAATGCAATTTAAATGCATTTTTTGCTGTGAAAATTATCGCCGCCATTAGTAGTAAAAAAAAAAAAATTAATAAAAATGCAATAAAACTATCCCCTATTTTGTAAACGCTATAAATTTTGCGCAAACCAATCGATAAACGCTTATTGCGATTTTTTTTTACCAAAAATAGGTAGAAGAATACGTATCGGCCTAAACTGAGAAAAACAAATATATTTTTATATATGTTTTTGGGGGATATTTATTATAGCAAAAAGTTAAAAATAGCATTTTTTTCAAAATTGTCGCTCTATTTTTGTTTATAGCGCAAAAAATAAAAACCGCAGAGGTGATCAAATACCACCAAAAGAAAGCTCTATTTGTGGGAAAAAAAGGACGCCAATTTTCTTTGGGAGCCACGTCGCACGACCGCGCAATTGTCTGTTAAAGCGACGCAGTGCCGAATTGTAAAAACCCCTTGGGTCATGTAGCAGCATATTGGTCCGGTCCTTAAGTGGTTAATGTATGTTTGTATATGTAGCAATATCATGTGTAATTTTTGGTATTCATTTTAAAATATTTTTTGGATGGCATCGGGTGAGTCAGTTTTTAAAAAAATGTTTTTAAAAAATGTTTTTTTAAAATGTTTTGGAGAAATGTTTTTAAATATTAAACCGATTTCTTAGGATGTTTCACCGATTATCCAGTAGTGGGCAGTTTTGCGCCATTCCTGCTGGATTGCTTTTGGGCATGTATTTTCACCATTTCCTTTAATAGGTTCTCTATTCCGATGACGGTGGTCTGATGCGTCAGCACCGATCAGCTGTCATTTACAGTTTTCTAAATGAGCCGCGAGGTTCGCGGATTGTTACTGACGGTTGGTATGACAATCGCTCTCCTTAAATCAGACGTTGGGTGACGTTGTGGCCGCACCCCGCTGAGGAAGTTCATTTAAACGCAACGCATACGGGGGAGGAGCCACGCTTGGATGACGTCACCCGCTGCCATCCATGAGCTGAAGAAGTCCTGTACCTTGGGACGATACGCGTGCGGGGGGCTTCCAATTTTGATGTCAGGACAGCCACCTACTTGGTATTTTATCGATATATGCTCATATTCTACGCACTAGGATATAGTGCCTCTTTTGTGAGTACTTCTTTTTTAAATAAACTTATTGCATTTTGGTTACTATACGGAGAGCACTATGTGTCTACTTTATACTTTTTCATGCCAATTCAACTACATGAGAGTATACCAGATGACCATGCGCCACTGAAAGTCGGTTTGGAGAAAAGGATCGACCGAGGAGGCACCGTTATCATCTTATAATACCCCCTTATTAGAGGGACAGCGCATTTGACCTGCTGCTCACCCACAGGTCCATCTGCTAAGGTGAGCGGCTTGTACTTTTATCTAAGGATACTTGACTGTTTTATAAGGAGTCTTCATCCGATCACCTATTGAGGTTCCAGAAGTCACCCTTATCCTCTCTTCAGTGAGGCAGACATACTACATGTGGTGGAGGGTCTGTCACCACACATATACTGCTGTTTGATTTTTTCACCGTGGAGCCTTTTTACAAATCTTCTGAGACTCCATCTCTATAAGGACTCTTTCTGGACTTCATGTTATTACATATTTTTTGTTTTTATTTATATTGCGCTGCACTTTTCTACTATTTATACTTTCTCTTTTGTTTTTTTTTGTGAAAAATCTTTAGTGTCCAGCTTGCATTTTATAGAAGGGGGTGTTTATTTATTCGCTGATTGCATTTTTACTATGTGTGTGATTATTGGATCCAGCACAGAACCCTGGGATACCCCACGTTCCACCCCTGACCATTCCGAGTACTCCCCATTTATCACCACCCCCTGAACTCGCCCTTGTAGCCAGTTTTCAAACCATGTACTCACCCTATGATCCATGCCAACAGACCTTACTTTGTACAGTAAACGTTTATGGGGAACGGTGTCAAAACGTTTGCAAAATCCAGATACACCACGTCTACGGGCCTTCCTTTATCTAGATGGCAAATCACCTCCTCATAGAAGGTTAAACATCCATGCTGATTACGGCTAATGATAGCGTTTTCATTACTAAAATCGTGTATATAGTCCCTTATCATCACCTTCAGGAGCTTGCATACTAGGGATGTAGTTTAGCCCTTTTTTTAAATATCGGTGCTACATTAGCTTTTCTCCAATCAGCTGGTACCATTCTAGTCAATAGACTGTTCGGAAAAATTAAGAACAATGGTCTGGCAATTACTTGAACGAGTTCCCCAAGTACCCTCGGGTGCAAACCATCTGGTCCCGATGACTTAATAATGTTAAGTTTCCCAAGTCTGAGATTGAGAAGAAGAATAAATGCAATACCTTCACCATCTCCCCATCCTTTGTAACCAAATTTCCTTCCTCATTCTTTATGGGGCCAATATGATCTGTCTTGGTTTTTTTTTTTTTTTTTTTTGCTCTCCTCCGCTGTGTGTCTTTTGTGTTCCATCTTAGCCGCCCTAATTGCACCCTTACATTTCTTGTTCCATTCTTTGTAAAGTCTGAATGCTGATCCCTCAGCCTTGTATTTTTTTAAAGCCTTCCCCTTTGCTTTTATATGCATTTTTTCATTGAAGTTAAGCCATCCAGGACTTTTGTTCGCTCTTTTAAATTTATTTCCCAATGGGATGCACTGGCTCTTGTCCTTATTTAATATGCTCTTAAAGTAAACCCATCTCTCCTCCATGTTCTTTGTTCCCAAGATTCTATCCCAATTTCGAACAATTGCGCAGTCGTGCAACACTACACAAATAGAGCGTTGTTTTGGTGGTATTTGATCACCTCTGTGGTTTTTATTTAAGACCGACAATTTTGAAAATAAATAAAAAATGTTTTACTTTCTGCTATAAAACATATCCAAAAAAAAAAAGTAAAACATCAAATGTATTCATCAATTTAGGCCAATATGTATTCTGCTACGTTATTGGTAAAAAAAAAAATATATATATATATATATATATATATATATATATATATATATATATATATATATATATATATATATATGTTTGAGCAAAGTTAAAGGGTCTACAAAACTATGGGATACATTTATAGATTTTTTTTTTTTTTTTTTCTTTACTAGTAATGGGGGCAATTGGCGATTTTTAGCGGGACTGCGATATTGTGGCAGACAAATCCAACACTAAAGCCTCGTACACACCATCCGATGTTCCACAGACAGAGCACCAGACTTTTGTCCGAAAGGCGTTGGCCATGAACTTGTCTTGAATAACAACGCACACAATTGTCGGCCAACAAACGTAGTGACGTACTACGTGAAATTTCAGCTCTTGAGTGCCACCTTTGGGACCTTCTGCTAATGTCGTATTTGGTGAGCATTGATTCCCAGCATGCGTGTTTGTACTTTGGACTTTTGTCTGACGAACTTGTGTTGGAAAATCAGACCACTGTCCGCGAAAAATTTATAAGCGTGCCATCCAACATTTGTCTGCGGAAAATCTGACAATTGTCTGATGGATCGTACAAACGGTTGGATTTTCAGCCAACAGGCTGTCATCACACAATTCCTGTCGGAAAATCCGATCATGTGTACAAGGCTTAAGTGACACTTTTTGGGGACCAGTGACACCAATACAGTGATCAGTGCTAAAAAAATGCAGTGAAAAGGTTAACATCAGGGGCGATCAAAGGTTAAAAGGTGTTTTCTGGGAGTACTTTCTTATTGTGTGGGGGGTGGTTTAACTGTAGGAAGACAGATCTGTGTTCCTGCTTTGCAGAAACACAAGATCATGGTCTTCCTTACTAGCAGAAAGGGTGAACTGTTTTGTTTACATAGGCAAACTGTCGCTTTGCCTCTCTTGGAACGATTGCTGGGTTTCCGGCAGACAGTGGGTCCCCCGGACCCACTGATTGGCTCATGCTGTGTTCAATTACAGTGGCAGCACACGCTCTAGACCCAAAGAAAAAAAAAATCACGTACAGGTATGTGATTTTGCGCTTAAGAGCCACCCTGCCACAGTATATGTACATGGGGCGGTCCTGAAGCAGTTGAGCACGGAATTTACATCACGGGCTACCCCATGTGACATTGTTAATGTACGCTGATTAAAGACTCAGACCAAACACTGTCACATGGGGAGGTCATGTGCTCCCTCATACCCAGAAGCCCTGCTCTGTTAGCTTTGGGGGAGCTATCTGAGGTTAGCGTCAAAGCTGAAATTGATAAGGAAAGACTTGTAGTTTGGATTACCTATATTTTTTTTCCATGACGCTAAACACGCAGTTTCAAGCACATCTTAGATTTACATAAGTAAAATGCACCTGTACTTACCTTATTTTTACGTCCATCTATTTCAAAGAAGGAGATGGTCCCTTTCCTGTAAATTTCATTCCCTGGTGGATGTCTCAGGTTACATTTGGTCTTTGAAGGACAAAAGAAAGGATCAGCATTGTTGCATAAAGGACAATTACCAATTTATAATGGGAACAAAACCTCCTGCTATATGTAAAGAAAAAAAGTGGTACTGTCCACATCAACCTAAAAGAAAATTGTATGTTAGTTACTTTTTTCTTTTAGGTTATATACCGGTATGTTTTTAAAGTGGAATTTTACCCAGAACATCTTGATAAAAATAATGTTCTTTCGCAAGAAACATACATTCCACAAGGACCCTTGCACACAGGCATCATAATTTACTGATGTTTACTCAGGAACTCGTGACGCCCGTGTGCAAGGGTCTAAAAACTGTGTGTAAAGACCTGAGTAATGTTCAGTATAGGCGAGCAAAGGTGCATAAGAATATAGATATATAGAGTAAAATTCTTCTACATTGCCAGTATTGTAATATACTCATTTATACTCACGTAAACAAGCCTATAGACGAGTGTGTGAGTAAATTACTGCACTCAAATGTAAAATTTTCTATTGTTGGGTTACTGCTCTGTACTCAATTGTGTATTACCAAGCTTTACTCAGCTGTGTGCAATGTCCCATAAACAACAATGCATCTCATTTCAGATCAGTAAAAAACGCAGCATTCTTTTACTCCTGTGTGCAAGAGGACTAATACTTATGCTACCAAAATGAGTGTGCTGTATATTGCCTCGAGCATTGTTCCTGTTTCTTCTTGCCGGAAGCTGTCATTTTGCTGAAGCCCAGAGCCCCTGAGCATTAGTAAATCTTTAGACAGTCAGCAGATTGGCCTTGACAAAAATCAGCACTGTGCCTAAAAATAGAGATCAACTGAGCATGTGCAGAGCAGTGTGAGACTTTTTAAACAGTATAGGCAAGCACCTTTTTTTAATGTTCTACATAGCTATACCTGCAAATGGGCCAGCCTGAAGTGATCTAGCAGGACTTAATATTCTTAATAAAGTTTTTGAATAAAAGTAGGCAAGTATTATCCAAGCCCCCAAGTTGTTTTTTGTGTCCCGTTGAGAAGATTTCCCTTCCTGTTCTGGAGTTACAAAAGGAAATTAATAAACATCTCCCTGGGGGGCGTGGCCAAGAGCAGCATGTGAGCGGACGTGTCTCACAGAGCTCCCTGTAAGCACACTGCAGTGATCCTTCTCCCGGCCAGAATATTGCTGGATTCCGGTCCCAAACACCGCATCGAAGTACCGCGGCATCCAGGGAACATACCGCCCCGCACGTCTGCCCGTTTACCGGTATGATGACCCGCAAACAGCTCAAGGGAGATGAGCTGCAGGACCTGCAAAATGGCGCCGCTGCCGGCTGGAAGACACGAGGGGACAAGAAGGACACGGGTAAGAATCCCCCCTCGACACCTAAAGCCCAGGGGAAGGAGATGCCCAGGGATATGGTGTACTATGCGCAGAAGCTTAATGGCATAGCAGACCGTCCCTCGGATGAGGAGCTGGACGCCACGCCAGATATCTTTCACACACAGATGCAGAGGCCTGGCTCTGCCCAGGCATCGCAGCAGGCCTCAATCCAAATAGCAGCAGAGGTACATGCGGAGGAGGAGGGGGGTGATGAGGGCATGGAGCAACCCACACTAGCCCAGATACTTAAAGCGGTCAATAAGTGCATGGCCTCGGTGCAGACTTTGCAGCAACACTTTGGGGGATTGAAGGAGGAGGTGGGATTGATTCGACACGACTTCCAGAAAATAAGGGAACGCACCACAGCGGTGGAAAGTCGTGTAAGCGAGGTGGAAGATAGAATGGCCCCCCTCATTAGGGAACTACAGGTCACAGATAGAACAGCGATAACCAACGAAAACCGCAACAAAGACATTGAGAACCGTTTGAGGAGGAGCAATGTCCGTATAGTGGGCCTCCCTGAAAAAACGGAGGGCCGAGACCCCACTGCATTTGTGGAAGCCTGGCTTCAAGAAGTCTTTGGAAAAGATTCCTTTACACCTTTTTACTCAGTGGAGAGGGCGCACAGGGTGCCACCCAGACCTCTCCCACCGGGCAACCCGCCACGTACCATGCTGGCCAAATTGCTCAACTTTAAGGACAAGGAAATTATTCTGCGATTGGCCAGAGAGCGCCGCAACATTCAACTCAATGGAGTGAGAGTGTCCTTCTACCCCGACTTCTCCGCGGAGGTGCAGAGACCAAGGGCCAAATTTGGAGAAGTGAAGAGGAGATTGCAACGCCTGCGGGCCAACTATGCAATGCTTTACCCTGCTAAACTTCGCATCATTGCAGGCGGCAGGGCCCAGTTCTTCGAATCGGCGACGGATGCCTCATCGTGGCTTGATATGAACGAACAGTTGATTCGCCAGGCGGAGAGGCCGGAGGCAGACGCGGACTGAACTATCCTGTTTTGATGAACCAAGTGGTGCGGTGGTAAGCCGGTTCAAACCCCCCTGTGTTTTTTTTTTTCCTCTTGATTTTTGTCTCCCTCCTGGGAGTGTTGGGGGGGGGGGGGGGGGGTTTTTTTCTTTGCCACTAGCCATAGGGTCCTAGGACCGGGAGAACATTATATGCAGATGACAAAAAAAAAGGGCCTTGATCTGACTTTGTTACTACTCAGAATTTGTGCGAACTGGTTTATTTTTTCCCCCCTTTTCCTAATTGACTTTCCAGGTTTTTACGTGAGACTTGGATCGCATAGGCGGTGCCCTGAGAGGCACAGGAGAGGGACTGCAGGCTGCACGTTGCGTCTGTGGTGGGGAAGGGGCGCAGGTTTAGCCCCACAGCAGTGCGCTGCAAAGATGTTATGTTTTTTGTTTTTTTTCATGTTAGTCCTACTAATTTTTCTTTGTTTTATGGCTGATGCTCTCCTCTCACCGCACTCGGAGGGACTGCCACTTCGGACTCACGCCCGGAACTGCAGGCCTGCAGTTGCCCGGGCTACACATGACCCAAGCGGTGAGGTATTGATGGTCATGGCGCAGCGAGGCTTGCTTGACTGCTTGCTACTGCTGCACAGTGTCCTAACACTTCCTCCCTGTACTGTATATCTTGTTTTATTACTATTATTGGTAGATTTCAAAGGAGGACTCTTATCTTACATTGGCAAAGTTAAATGAAATATACCCGCTGGCAGGAATGAGAGGGGTAGTGTCTGCTATGGTGGGTGGTGGGTTGATATGACATGTGATGCTCTTATAAAAGGGACGTGATGACAGAAATAGCAGTAATTTCATGGAATATAAGGGAACTGGGGGACCCACTTAAAAGAACCATGGTATCGTCTGCCTTGAGGAAGCATTTTCCTGCCATATGTGTCTTGCAGGAGACTCATCTGACTCCAGACACTGTGTCATGGATAGGGTTCGCTTGGGCGGGCTGGTCGTATCATTCCACTCACACCTCCTATTCAAGGGGGGTGAGTGTACTGGTACATAGGTCCCTAGATTTTCAACTACTAGATTCCAGGATTGATCAGGAGGGAAGATATGTATTCTTACTGTGTAGAGTATATCAGTTAACATTCATACTCGCTGCGTTATATGTTCCTCCTCCTTTCAGCCCTCAAATATTGCGTATCCTCCTGTCCTTTCAGCTGAGTAACCCTGGTGTCCCTTTGATGGCGGTAGGGGATTTTAATGGGATAATGGACCCGCACCTTGATAGACGTCCCTGGCCCGGGAGGAGCCCCGGGGACGACAAGGACAGCCATGGCAAAGTTTATAGAGGAGGTGGGGTGGGTAGACCCTTGGAGAATGAGGAACCCCCTGGAGAGGCAGTTTTCCTGCTTCTCCAAATCGCATATGTCCCTGTCCAGGATTGATCTATGCAAGTGCTCATCCTCCGCCACCCAGTACGTCGAAGATGTACAATATCTCCCCCGGTGCATTTCGGATCATTCCCCCATTCTGCTCACCTTAAGGGTCAGGCCTCTTACTACCCTTCCGCGTGCACCATGGAAACTTAACGCCTTTTGGCTCAACCTTTTCCCTTCCCATGACAAAATTGAACAAGACATTGTGGCCTTTTGGCAGAGACATGCGGATCATCCTGGCACGGACACAGCATGGGATGCTTTTAAGGCCTTTCTGAGAGGGATCTTTATTGCAGAGGTAAACACCATAAAGCGCAGCACAACTGAACAAAGGGAACAGATGGCTCAGATGGTCAGGCGCCTGGAAGCAGAGTATATTGCTAATGCGGGGGAGGGATCACGGGAGGCTTGGATTGCAGCACAAGATGCACTGACTAGACTTGACGCCTCCAAGGCAAACAGGAAAAGGTTCTTTTCAAAAATGGCCTTCTATGAAGAGGGGGAGCAGACGGGCAAACTCCTGGCCAAAATAGTACAATCACAACAGACGTCCCCATCCATTGGAGCTCTGAGGGTGGAGGGGGGACAGCTAGTCAATACTCCTGATCGGGTGATGAGGGAACTGGTTAGATTTTACGCTAACCTGTATGAATCAAAGCAAACATACACTGGGGAGGAGACTCAGGATTTTCTACAGGGGATAGATCTACCGTGCTTAACGGAGTCCCAGGCGGAGTCCCTTGAGACTCCTATCACCATTGAGGAGATGATAGAGGCGGCTAATTCTTTTCCTAATAACAAGGCACCTGGGGATGATGGTATCCCGATAGAAGTGTACAAACAATATGGAGATGTTGTGCTCCCGAAACTGCTTCATACTCTGAATGCGGCCAGGGAGTCGCAACGTCTACCGGACTCCATGAGACAAGCTAGCATAGTTCTCTTACTCAAACCAGGGAAGGATCCATTAGATCCTGGCTCCTATAGGCCAATCTCGCTACTGCAGAGCGATATAAAAATATTGGCAAAGGTCTTAGCAATAAGATTGAATAAAGTAATAGCTAAGATTATACACACGGATCAGTCGGGATTTATCCCGGAACGATCCACGGCCATTAATCTCAGGAGACTGTTCGTTAACATTCAGTCGACGGCAGACAATATGGGGGATAGAGCACTGTTGTCTTTAGATGCTCACAAAGCATTTGATAGCATTGAATGGCAGTTCCTATGGGCGACACTGAGCAGATTTGGATTCGGACCGGTGTTTCAGTCGTGGGTGCGGCTCCTGTACGACTCCCCCCTGGCGGTTATTAGAGAGGAGGGCAGAGTGTCTTCTCCCTTCCCACTGCATAGGGGGACCCGGCAGGGGTGCTCCCTCTCACCCTTGCTGTTTGCGGTTGCCATAGAACCGTTGGCAGCTCTGGTGCGCTCTAACCAGAGGATTACTGGATTTAGGTATGGGTCGACGCATGAAAAACGTATGCTATACGCGGACGATACGATGCTATTACTAGGAGACACGTTGGGATCCCTTAGCGAGGCGATGTCTGTGGTTCAGACCTTCGGTTCCTACTCTGGCCTACTGATTAATTGGACCAAGTCCGCAATAATGCTATTAGACTCGACGGCTCCGTCGGACCCCACATTGCAGAACATTCCGGTGGCGAACAAAATCAAGTATCTCGGGGTCTGGGTTACCCCCCAGCCTCTGGACTATGTTACGCTTAACCTTTCTCCCTTAGTAGGCAGAATTAAAGAAAAAATTAAAGTCTGGTCAAAATTGAAAATGTCCCTAGTAGGCAGGGTAAACCTCACGAAGATGGTGTTTATGCCGCAATTATTGTATGTTCTACATAATACTCCCATGGTTGTCCCCCTCAAAGTTTTCAGGATTATCAATTCCCTATTCCGCTCTTTTCTGTGGCTTAATAAGACTCCCAGGATCAAACTAGAACAGCTCCAAAGGCCAAAGGAGGCGGGAGGGCTTGCCCTCCCAAATCCCTGGTTGTATTACATTGCAGCTCAACTACAACATATTGCCAGAGCCATGAAAGGGGGACTAGGAGACCCGGTGGTAGACATAGTGAAGCATATGACGGGAATAGACAGCATGGTGACTGGGCTCGAATCTTTACAAATGTGCCAAATCAAATAGACTCTTTCCCACGTATGCGCTAATGCAGAAAGTCTGGAATAAAACACGACAGCTACAAAACATAGAGGGTTTTACGGGACACAGCCCAATTTGGAACAATCGCTACTATGAGGAGCTGCTGTCCCTGACATGTGGCGAGCGGTGGAGGAGGTATGGGGTCACACATCTGGTCCATATATTCTCCGGGGGCCGTCTGCTCCCATTTGCGGAGCTCCGGGAGAAGTTTAAACTACCTCAGACAATGCACTTTTTTTATCTGCAACTGAGGCATGCCATCAGGGCCCAGGCAGGGAACAACCCTTGGATTCTGTCCCCAGCACCAATTTTCCACTTTATGACTGGGGTGGCTGGTACTAGGGGTTTTATCTCAGAGGCTTACGCTAGGCTTCTATCAGCATTTCTGCCAGGCTTTCCCTCTAGAGAAAAAACAAGATGCGCTACACATAATAAAAATGCATAAATGTGTCCAAAAACGAATAAAGTAAATCATCCGTGAAAAATATGATGAATATAAATGAACAACAAATTATCAGAAAAAAGTCCTTAATGGAAGCAAAAAAATCCTTTCACCAGTGAATATGAAAAGAAAAGTCCATGTTGGTAAGTGACAATCCAAAAAAAGAAAAAGAAGAGACCTCCACCAAACGAGTAATGAATCTGCTTACCAGATTCCCGGTGGTCTCTTAGTTAAAAGAAGACCCCAGGTAGCATGAAGATTTTAAACTCTACGGAGTAAAGGCTTGTATGGACAATCCAGATAACGATCTCGGTTGCACTCCCGTGTTAGAGGATACGAAGTTGTCTCTGGTTCAGCAATTGCTTGACACACGGAATGTGACAGTTGTAGCACATGTCCTGGATACGTCTGTGTGTGGTGGCTCTTGAAGCACCAACACCAGCCGTAGTCCACTCCTTGTGAATGTCCCCTAAATTCTTGAATGGCCTTTTCTTTACATTCCTTTCAAGGCTGCGGTTATCCCTGTTGCTTGTGCACCTTTTTCTAACAAACTTTTTCCTTCCATTCAACCTTCTATTAATATGCTTGGATACAGCACTCTGAACAGCCAGCTTCTTTAGCAATGACCTTTTGTGACTTACCCTTGCTTGTCTTCTGGACAACTGTCAGCAGTCTTTCCCATGATTGTGATTCCTACTGAACTGGACTAACAGACCATTTAAAGGCTCAGGAAACCTTTACAGGTGTTTTGAGTTAATTAGCTGATTAGAGCGTGACACCACGAGTCTACAATATTGAACTTTTTCACAATATTCTACTTTTCGGAGACACAAAATTTGGGGTTTTCACTAGCTGTAAGCCACATTAATCAAAATTAAAAGAAAGAAATGCTTGAATTATAAATCACTGTGTAAATCTATATAAAAACTATGAGTTTCACGTTTTGAATAGAATTACTGAAATAAATTAACATTTTGATGATCTAGACTAGAGACATTTTTTTTTTATTTTTTTTTACTTATTTAGAACACATTTTTTGTTTGGTAATTTTCATAACTTTTATTTTCTTATTTAATAAGAGAGTGGTCACGGGTTTCAAGTACTGTTGCAAGGAGAGGAGAAATTATTTGTTTATTCCAGCTGCACCTATATTTTGGGATTCACAGGACCCTAAAGACCTCTTCACACCTATATATTGTCAACAGAAATCAATGTAAACACATGGAAATATGTTTACATGTGCTGAATACCAACAGATATCAAAGTGCACATTAACCACTTAAGGACCACCTCCTGCACATTTACGTCAGCAGAATGGCACGGCTGGGCACAGGCACGTACAGGTACGTCCCCTTTTAATGCCCAGCCGTGGGTCACGGACGTGCGCACGCAACCCGGTCCGAAGCTCCGTGACCGCGGGACCCGATCGCCGCGGTTACCCGCAATCAGTCACAGGAGCTGAAGAACGGGGAGACCTTCCCCGTTCTTCACAGTGGTAGTGTCACTGATCGTCTGTTCCCTGATATAGGGAAAGACGATCAATGACGTCACAAGTCCAGCCCCGCCCCCTACAGTTAGAAACACATATGAGGTCACACATAGCCCCTACAGCACCCCCTAGTGGTTAACTCCTAAACTGCAATTGTCATTTTCACAGTAATCAATGCATTTATATAGCACTTTTTGCTGTGAAAATGACAATGGTCACAAAAAATGTGTCAAAATTGTCCGATGTGTCCGCCATAATGTCGCAGTCACAAAAAAAAAACGCTGATCGCCGCCAAAACTATCCCCTATTTTGTAAACACTATAAATTTTGCGCAAACCAATCGTTTAACGCTTATTGCGTTTTTTTTTTTTACCAAAAATAGGTAGAAAAATAAGTATCGGCCTAAACTGAGGGGGAAAAAAAAAGTTTTTTATATCTTTTTTGGGGATATTTATTACAGCAAAAAGTAAAAAATATAGAATTTTTTTCAAAAATGTCGCTCTATTTTTGTTTATAGCGCAAAAAAATAAAACTGCAGAGGTGATCAAATACCACCAAAAGAAAGCTCTCTTTGTGGGAAAAATAGGATTTTTTGTACTCACCGTAAAATCCTTTTCTCTGACGTCCATGGACGGACACAGCTCCTTAAGTCTTGACAAGTGGGTTATGTTCCCTGTTTACAGGAGAGGACTAGGCAGAAACATGTTAAATGGTTAAATACATGTTACATTAACAGAGTTGAACAGCCCCGCCCAGGGGGCGGTCCCTCCAGACATAACCCTCCTCACCGCAGCTTGCAGCCTCAGTTCGTAACAAGCAGTACAAACCTAAAAAGGAGGGGTGGGAGCTGTGTCCGTCCATGGACGTCAGAGAAAAGGATTTTACGGTGAGTACAAAAAATCCTATTTTCTCTTATCGTCCATGGACGGACACAGCTCCTTAAGTCTTGACAAGTGGGACGTCCCCAAGCAGCGTCAAAAAACGAGGGGTGGGAAATATATCAGTAAAACCAATTTTAACTTCACCCCAAAACAAGCAGAGCTCCTCAAATGGAGGAGATGCAACTTCAAACGGCCGCCTGCAAACACTAGCGGGCGAAAAAAAGCATCAGAAGATGCACTCACAGCAACCATGTAAATTCTGGAAAGGCTGTGAACGGACGACCAAGTCGCCGCCTCGCACACCTGAGACCGACGCATGTTGTCGGACCGGAAAAGGGGGGCCCGCCCCTTAAGAACACAGGCCTGTATGACAGCCTACCTGATCCACCTAGAAATGGTGGGCAACGAGATTGTCAGTCCCCTTTTGTGGACCAGACACCGACACTAAAGAGTCAGATCTTCCGAAACTGAGCAGTAGCAGGCTAGTATACCCGCAAAGTGCGTACCCCGCCTAAAGTATGAAAGGCAACCTCCGTAGGATGCGGCGGCCGAGGACAGAAAGATGTGAGAAACAATGTCCTTATTCTGGCGAAAAAGCCGAAACCACCTTCGGAAGAAGGGTAGGTCGCGGACGCACCACCACCTAAGGCTATGAAGGATCAAACATGGCGGCTTGCAAGACAAGAGCGCCAACTCAGAAACCCCTCTGTAACAGAGGTAAAAGCCACTTAAAGGGGCCACTTCTGAGGTAGTGTCCACTGAAAGAACACAGCCAAGGCTGAAATCTGCCCCCAAACGGTGCTCTAAGCTAATTTTTTGATCCACCGAGCTGTAAAAACAGCAGGCCGATGGACCCCGAGTACGTCCGTGGACGTCACTCCATCTCTTTGCACCCAGAGATGTAGGTCCGCCAGACACAACGGTAGGTTCACCGGAAGAAGACTACCGTGCCCTCAGCATTGTTGAGGTGACTGGGTCGGACAGACCCCGGTCCCTTAAAGTCTGGCTTCCAATAGCCCTGTTGAGCAAGTCAGTGACTGTACAACAGGAGGAAGTATGGGACCTCGAGACAGGAGGACCTCCTGCCCTGGCTACCGCCAGGGTACCTCCGCTACCAGGCGGCCGAAATCGGCGCACCCAGGATCTGAAGCTATTAAAGTCGTCGGGATTCCTCAGCCTCCACTCTGTGGGGAAGCCACTACAATGGGGGAAAGGCATAAAAGTCGCAGAGACAGACCCCACAGGGCCACCAGCGCAACTTGCACGTCTGTACCAGATCGCTAGATCTGGCCACTAACCTTGATACCCCTGTGGCTGAGACGAGTGGCTAGGAGATCCATGCCCTGCGAGGCTCACCTCCTGCCGGGGAGTTGACTCCATGTACCAAGACCAGTTGTCCTGATTCAACATCAGGCGACTCCAGTAGCCCGCCTGCCGGCATACCTGATGGTAGCCCGAAGCCACCGGCGTGGCGTTGTTAGGTTGAATCAAGATCGGACGACCTTGCAACCCCCTCGACCATGAGGAGAGGCATAGCCTCTCATAGTACCGCCCATAGTACTAGGGAAAGTAACAGTAGACAAGGTCTACGGCACCTGGTATTTCCAGGCGGACTCCCACCTAGGTGCTAACCAGGCCCGAGCTTGGGCAGTTACCGAGATTGGGCGCATATAGGCCTGTGTGGTCGTAGGTCCACTCACGTCCAGCGACTCTGGGCCGACCGGACCCCCCAGACGCCCTCACAACCCTAGAGGTTGGCGTCCATTGTAATCTCCACAGAAGGGAAGAAACCACCTCCCAGACCGAAAAGTCAGGGATCCCAGCCACCAATTCAGAGAGACACTGACTAGGTGGCGTACCTGAATCTGATGATTCAGAGACCAGAGATTCGACAGCATTTCCCTCTGGAAAAAAACACGAGTGTGGCAACTAGGCATACTCTACCGCCTCGGAGGAGGCTATCCACAGACCTAGAATTTGCTTGCAAATGGAGAGACCAATTGCGTGATGTCAATAATCACCACCGACTGAAGAGTCTGCAAGTTCTCCAGGGAGAAAAAAGACCTTTGCCACCGAGGAGTCCGGAAGTCGTAGGCACTCCAAACTGAGTCGGAACCAGGGCCGACTCCAAATGTTTAACACCCACCCGAATTCACGGAGGGTCCGAAAAGCCACAGACACAACCTCTGAGTCAGGAAGTCGTCTAGTAGCCACGACAGCAAAGCCTCGCTGTCCCAACAAGGATAGGATAAGTGCAAAACTCCTTGGTGAAAATCATTGGTGGCGCCCAACGTGGGGCACGAACCCACGACCCTGAGATTAAGAGTCTCGTGCTCTACGACTGAGCTAGCCGGGCTGCTGGCACCAGTTCAAAAGGAAGGCCCACAACTGACCGTGGGCATCTCCATCGCGAGGCACAGAAAAACTCTATGACTTGCGCAAAGTTGAACAAGCATGTATGCGTCCTTATGTCCAAGGACGCCAGAAAGTCCCCCGGATGGAGCGCAGCTAAAAGCTATATAGGTAGCAGCCCCATGGTGGGTCGTACCTATGACCTTTTGCACCGAAGTGCAAGTGGCTACCCCACTGAACGAATGGATTCCGAGCGGACCTACCCATCATTCACAAAGACCTTTAGGTCCTTGAAGCCCAAAATCGGATGGATCATGCCCATCCTTGGGACCGAGATAGAGTCCCTCAAACCACTAGTCCTGCGGAAAAGATAAAATCACACCGCAGCTTAGCAAGTCCCATACTGCTCAAAGGCAGACCGAGCCGGGAGAGGGAGACACGAGGGAAGAAAACTGTTCGGTGGATCAGAAGGGACCCTATCTAGTACCCCGAAGATACCACCTCACAGACCCACTGTCGGAGGGCAGGGAGGTTCACCGAGCTGTTAACAGCAAAGGCGACCCCCCACTTAAGAGACGGGCAGGGGAAGCTACATACATTGGCGGGTTCGGGTGCCGGCGCAATTGGCTTACGCACCCAGGGACGGATCAGCCCCCCAGCTGAGCCCTTGTCGGCCCAGGAGGTTCGCCCGCGGCCCCTGACTGACGGAAAAAGACCGCTTTGGAAAAAGAAGGACCCGGCCCACGGCGGGGCCCCTTCCCCCTGGAAGCCTGAGGGAGGAGAGCGCTCTTCCCTCCAGTGACATCCTTGATAATGTCAACCAGCAAGGACCCAAAGGTCTCCCACCCAAAAAGGGTAAATCAGTCAGGGCGTATGTTAGAGACCTGGCCAGCAGACCAGCATTCCAACCAGAGAAGGCGCCATCTCAGAAACCAAAGCCCTGGATATCAAGGGCGCGGCATCCAGTGAAACATCACAGACATATACAGGGCCCTGGACCTGCAGGTCCGTTAGCCTAACAACTTCGGGAGAGAGTAAAGTACTCATTGCATTGTCCGGGAATCGAACCCGGGCCTCCCGCGTGGCAGGCGAGAATTCTACCACTGAACCACCAATGCATTTATCCACTGTATGGTTCAAAATGCTCACTCAGTGAGCGACTGGGATCCAGAGTAGTGGCCACAATAGGCCGCAAGACAGACCCCAGCATGATAGACATGGAACGGGTCAGAACTTCGGATCTTCTCAGTCAAATTCATACAAGCGGGGGTGTCCCGCAATAGGGGGGGGTGGTCACCTATACATGACGCCCGGAGGGTCCACCACCGGAGGAGAAGCCCACTCTCTTAAAAGGCTCCCCTCAAGGGGCACCGAGCCGCCAGGCGGTGAGGGACTACAAAAGCCCTCAGTGGCTTTTCTCATTCCGCGTTTTTTTTTTTTTTTTTTAAATTAGCAAGAAAGGGCACAGAAGGAAAACCTACACAGAGCGGTCTGATTTGTGTGATCCCAAAAAAGACCGAGCCCTCAGCGGAAACCCAGCTGCACTATCCAGCTACAGGGAGTCCCGTACAGCAGTGAGAAGCGCACCTCTAAGTGCCTTATCCTGCACCCCCAGGTATCTGGTCCATGGCTCCATCTGTGACAGAGCATTCCCCAGGGGATAAGAGGGGGGGGGGGGAGGAGGGCACTCCTTTGACCCCTGCCCGTCCACAGTCCCCCACCCTGGCACCAAGGTGTCCAGGACAAACAGTAAAAAACCATCTGTGGGATCCCAGGTGGGGAAGGACCAGATACTGACTCCAATAGAGCAACCCATACACATAGTGTGTATGTATAAATTGCCATTGATTTACAGAAGCTCCAACGCCCTATGCAGGGCAACACACCCTTCGCTGCGCTGGTCGGGGGTATACCAGGGGACTCACCGAGGAGGAGACTGCCCAGCGCGCCATCCGCCCACAGCACACGGCGTGTGGGGAGGAAAAAATACTGTGAGGAGACTGCGGCATCCGAGGGACCTGTGTGTACCGTAGGATTCAGCACTAGGGGTCAGCCAAGATGGCCGCCGAACGTCCTCGGAGCGCGGCTACGGCAAAATGGCCGCCAATGGGAGTTTTCAATGCAATTGAAAACCACCCCAAAAATGGCGCCAGAGCCGGCCGAATGGCGGCAAAACGCAGCATTTAAACAGCAAAAGCCTCTAAGGCTTTTAAAAGTGTAAAAAATAAAAAAATACACACAGAAACCTCACAGAAAAACTCAGGCCAGACACAGTCCCCTCAGGGAGCCCCCCCCCCCCCCGACAGCGGCAAATGTTTGCAATGCAGCAGAGGGAAAGGAGCAGGGGAGGGAGGAGAAAAGGCCCCAAACCCCGGGAATGCCCAGCCGTACCAACCCACCTAAGCTGGAGGGACTGTACTTGCCTCAGAGCGAGCATTCGCTGACGCATTCCTGACAGAACTACAACCGCAATGGAGGTAGCTGTCGGCCCGGTCCACTGTGAGTGAGACAACACCACAGCCCAGTCATATGTGGACCTCGGAGCAAAGCTCACCGGCCACCTCAGGAGTCATGAGGTATGGCGTGGCAGACCAAGCCTCTTTGCAAAGGTGTGTCCACGCATGCTGGTCGGACTGAGAAGACTACAAGGATCTATAATATCCAGCCTGTCTCTCAGCCGACAGTTGAAAGAAGATTCTTTAAGAAAAAATTAAAAGAAAGAAAATAAAAGAAAATTTCTCCTCAAGGCGCTGGGCCCAAAGGGAGCCATACGTCCATCTCCTTTGCTAGGCAGAACGAAACTGAGGCTGCAAGCTGCAGTGAGGAGGGTTATGTCTGGAGGGACCGCCCCCTGGGCGGGGCTGTTCAACTCTGTTAATGTAACATGTATTTAACCATTTAACATGTTTCTGCCTAGTCCTCTCCTGTAAACAGGGAACATAACCCACTTGTCAAGACTTAAGGAGCTGTGTCCGTCCATGGACGATAAGAGAAAAAAGGACGCCAATTTTGTTTGGGAGCCACGTCGCACGACCACGCAGTCAGTTAAAGCGACGCAGTGCCGAATCGCAAAAAGGGGCAAGGTCCTTTAGCTGCATAATGGTCCGGGTCTTAAGTGGTTAATACGTGTTGATGCTCACTGTGAAACAATAATGTGTTTTATGATGCATGCTGATGTTAATATGTTTTAAGGCATATGCTTTGAAGTGTTTCCATTGAGATTAATGGAAGGTGCATTAAGGAACAATGCATAGATATAAGAGAAGCCTGCCTTCATTCCCTCTCTCTGAATAAAACCGAAACAGAGATATGAGACGATGAGTCACTGTTTTGATTAATTCCATTTTGTGTGCAAATTAGGCCTCTTCCCCACGAGGGGGACTACGTTGCTACGGAGTCCGCCAGCTCCCGCCGGCTCAGCGGGAGATCTCTCCGCTGAGCCGGTGGATGACAAGTCCCTCTCTGCTCACAAAGCGGGGAGGGGCTTGTGCCGCTGTCTCCTACGGAGAGATCTGGTGAAAACGGACAGCATGTCCGTTTTCATCAGAGCTCATCCGATATGGACAGATGGGGACGTATTGACATCCGTCTGATTTTGGCGGCTCGGATCGAGTCGGATGTCAGCGGACATGTCTCCACTGACATCCGACGCTCCATAGGCATGCATTGAGGGG
Organism: Rana temporaria; assembly: GCF_905171775.1. NCBI lineage: Eukaryota > Metazoa > Chordata > Amphibia > Anura > Ranidae > Rana > Rana temporaria. The sequence continues at coordinate 116,080,049 of NC_053499.1, read as the reverse complement.
CCTTTCAGGTCCGCTATCAAAACTGACAGGCGGACCTGAACAGTCCGACTGTGTGAAAAGGGGCCTTAATCTCATTATTGAGTGATGTGGCTAACAGACTTTATCAGCAAAGTAGATAAGGAGAGCCTAAAAATTTGAAAATAAACATAGAGCTTCATGTGATGGCCATATATGAGGAAAAAATCTATAACAAATATTTTAGTTTTGTACATAATAAAGAAGTATACACAAAATTACAATATATTTTTAAAAATAAGTAAGTATTTAACTAGTTGCTAGTTGTAGCAAATCGTTTGTTCATTACAGCTAGTGAGATTAATTGTTTTAACTTACCAGGTGTCTCTGCAGACACTTAAGACTCTTGACATATTTGAGGCAGAATTCACATAAGTAAAGGACAGGTAACACAGTCAACTCTTGGGGGTATGGAGAGAAGTACCAAGGCTTGAGGCGGTGACGTCCTAGCTCAATACATTCAATGTTCTTCATGCGTGTAATAATGTCATCGTGGCTGCGGTCAGACACCAAGCTTCCTGTCATTCGTGGTGCAGTTGGGATTCCATCTGAGCTATCCTGGGAGTCCTAAGGTATGCAAGACAGAATATTATGTTAACCTAGCCCTCAAACAAACCAGGCTGCTTAGAATACATCTTTGAATGCATCCAGAAATTACTACATGTTAACCCCTTCACTACCAGTGTCATTTTCACAGTAATCAGTGCATTTTTATAACACCTTTCGCTGTGAAAATTACAATGGTCCCAAAAATGTGTCAAGTATCCGCCATAATGTTGCAGTCACGAAAAAAAAAAAATCACTGATCGCCACCATTAGTAGTAAAAAAAAAAATATATTTTATAAAAATGCCATAAAACTACACCCTATTTTGTAAACGCTCTAACTTTTGCGCAAACCAATCAAATGCTTATTGCAATTTTTTTTTACCAAAAATATATAGAAGAATACATATGGGCCTAAATTGAGAAAAAAAAAAAAGTAAAAAATATTGCATTTTTTTCAAAATTGTCACTTTTTGTTTATAGCGCAAAAAATAAAAACCGCAGGTGATCAAATAACACCAAAAGAAAGATCTATTGGTGGGGAAAACAAGGACATAAATTTTGTTTGGAAAACACGTCGCACGACTGCGTAATTGTCAGTCAAAGCAACGCAGTGCCGAATCGCAAAAAGGGGCCTGGTCCTTTAGCTGCATATTGGTCCGGGTCTTAAGTGGTTCATTTAAAATATCATAAAACTTTTACACACAAGAGTAATCATAACTTCTCTCATGTGAAAATAGTATTTTAAAATCAAACTGTTAGGCCCCATGTACACTGGTGCTGCGAAACGGACGTTCAGAGGCAGTTGGACACTTTTTTCAACTGCCACTGAACTCATTTAATGTTATCCTATCTGTACATGTACACAGGTTGGTTTACTGTCGTTTTTAGGCATTTGCGCGTTTATAGGCCCTTTTTTTTTTTTTTTTCAGACGTTGACATTTCCACGGCTAAACGCTGTAACTCGCATTTAGTTTATAGGCATTTTTCGTTTTTTTGGCCATTTAAAAATTGTTAAAACGCTTCTAAACGCAAACGCAGCTAAACTTGGCATGGAAACGTGGCAAAACTGACGTTTTAAACGTGGGTTACTATGTATCTGTCAAGTTAAATCGTTCAGGAGAGGTTGTAAAAATATCCCGTGTACATGAAGCCCAATTCATAGTTAATCATAGTATTTCTCAATAGCCAAATGTAAAAAGAAAAAAAAATGTATTACCTCATCAATCAGTACTTCATCGGCACCCAGACAATTTGATTTCCTTTTTCGTCCAGGAGGTACAGCAGGGGCACTCGGCCGTCGTGCTGCCCCATTCTACAAGAAAGAACCAGAAGAGCCAACAGGCACTTTATGAAGTTTCAGTGGTTTCAAATATATAGACTTAAGAATACATTTAAAGGAACACTAAAGGTTTTGTTTTTTATTAGATCACTTGATTGCTGCAAGCTACAGCATTTAAATATCACTTACCTCGTTTTTCCTTTTGACCTCCAAAATACAGTAATCCAGGTTTGAAAATGCCATTTCCTGTCACTCTTCTTGCTTTCCACCAGCATCTGAGCCGTTTTGCATGGTGGAAAGCAGAATGTGCTCACCCCCTCCCTATGACTACAGCCCTGCGTGAAGATGCTCTCTTATCCCTCACAGGCATGGAGGCTAAGCCTAATGGGAACTGTAGTTTTTAATTGTGAAGGAATAATGGACTTTATAGGCACCAATGGTCAACATAGAATGTAAAAGAAGTTTTTTATTGATACAAGCCCAGAGCCCTGGGTAATTGAATCAACAATTACAATATAGAAAAACAATATTAAAAAACATATAATTGACTATATTAAAAACATTAGTAAGCATAGAATATCTCTAAAATGCTAATAACCCATAGGGGTTGTACAAAAACCACAGATAGTCCACATGGGACAACAACAACAGTTGGTGAACAAACGTAGGCTTCAATTTGTGTATTTTTATACATATGCTCTACATGTTTCGCATGTTACTGCTTCTTCGGGAGCTTAAAAAGAATATTTTCTGGAAGGAAAAACATAGACTATTATTGGTTTCAGATTTTAATTTAACATTGTATATTTTGTGAATCAGAATAAGTAGTGTTTCTTGTGCAAAAAAGCACCATAAAAAATGACTCAGTTTGCCAAGAGCCGCCAAACCACCGGTGCAACCAAAGGGATCAAAATTATATCAATTATACTCCATTAGACATACTCTCTATTTCTCTCCCCCTCGTTTGTTTTTCTGCTACTGTAGTTTTGCTCTCTTTCTTATGTTCCTATGACTATCCACCTCCCTACAGATATTTCCAATGTCTAGACATGATTATGTATAAAAATATTGAATATGCTTGTATTACTCTATGCATGTCCTGCTTCACTTGGCAGCAATAATTCATGGCCACTTTCACCATGTACTGGCTGGTGGCGTGTTACTATGTATAATTTAATTTTGTTTATGATCTTCCTCTTTTTAGGAATTACTACTTTAAGTTTCTTTTACCCATGACTCAGTTTGCCATAGCTGCTAGGACTGGCGCATCTGTTTTTTGGGTTTCATGGGGGGGTTGTGTACGGCCAGATAACCGCAGCGTATCCTATGCTGCGGTTTGTTAGGGGATGGATGAGAGATTTTCGGCCTGACCTGTATTGTGTTGATGGCTATGCCATCGAATACGTGCAGTGCCGGTCCGACACGCCCCGCCTAATCCCATTGGCGGAGCGTGTTCTTACACTCCTCCCCTTCCACGAGGACCGGCCCGGTTACTCGCGTTGGCTCTGGCAGGCGTCATCTGACGCCCATGGAGCTTGCGTTGTCAGGGGATTGGCCCTCGTGATCTCTGGTCGGAACACGTGATGCGGAAGTCCCATCCGCTCACGTGATCGGAGACATGCAGGCTTATAATGGAGCAGGATCCCCAGGAAGCTGCACGTTTGCTCCCATAGACAGTGCGTGTGAGACAACAGGTGTACCTGGACATGGTAAGCACTCCTTTATGGGTCTCTTTCTTTTTCTTTTGGTAGCGGTGACTGGCATTATTGGCTATGTTTATAACAGCCCTCATTTAGACTATTTTTTGTTTATTCATCCTTTCTCATACAGATACCATCTCATACCACTACAGTTCTGTTCTAACGGTCTGGTCCGGTCTTTTACAATTTTTTGGGGATTTAACCCTTAAGGGCATTTGCCTTTTTTACTCAAAAAGGTGCAGTGTATATACATCATCGTGCACTGCTTCCTAACCCTTGAACCAGCCCTATCCTGACTGTACCCTGTACTTTGGGTATGTATATCTATATTTTTTGATTCGGGTTTCTATATGCATTTATACGTTGCGCAAGCCATAATTTTTTACTAGCACTATCTACTTTTTTATTTACCAGACCCTACTCCAGTTCAAACTTTGTCCGAAAAACTACACCTTTATCCACTGGAAACTGTTACCACATTGATCCAGAAATATCGTTGGAACTTTTACACATATACACAATTTTTTCTTACCTATCATTGCTGATGGTAGGTTTATTTTACTTTTTTACTTCTTTTACTATTATATTATCTCGTCTCTCTATACACACAAAATGGTTCACTCTCACTTGTTCACTGGTGATGTGTGGAGCTTCGCTATCACCTTTCCCTGACTCTATTACCACCGACAATTTGAGGTATATATATATATATATATACTATTTTCTTCTTCTTGCCGCACTATCTAGGCATATCCGTCACTACTCGCCACTCTTTCTATTCTGGCGAGGACGGTGCTATTTCTTAACACCTCTGATTAACTATGTGGGTATCTGGCATGTCCCTACACCTCCCTCACCTTTGATCCCTTTGGTTGCACCGGTGGTTTGGCGGCTCTTGGCAAACTGAGTCATTTTTTATGGTGCTTTTTTGCACAAGAAACACTACTTATTCTGATTCACAAAATATACAATGTTAAATTAAAATCTGAAACCAATAATAGTCTATGTTTTTCCTTCCAGAAAATATTCTTTTTAAGCTCCCGAAGAAGCAGTAACATGCGAAACATGTAGAGCATATGTATAAAAATACACAAATTGAAGCCTACGTTTGTTCACCAACTGTTGTTGTTGTCCCATGTGGACTATCTGTGGTTTTTGTACAACCCCTATGGGTTATTAGCATTTTAGAGATATTCTATGCTTACTAATGTTTTTAATATAGTCAATTATATGTTTTTTAATATTGTTTTTCTATATTGTAATTGTTGATTCAATTACCCAGGGCTCTGGGCTTGTATCAATAAAAAACTTCTTTTACATTCTATGTTGACCATTGGTGCCTATAAAGTCCATTATTCCTTCACAATTAAAAACTTCCACTCATGCTAGGACGCGGCACCGCAATACCTTAGGACACCCATAGTCCATCCTATGGTTGGTGTTCCTCTATTTTCTTATTTCATTCCTAATGGGAACTGTAGTTCCCATTAGGCCGTGATGTAGCAAGAATGAATGCGCACCGCAAACCAGGAAGTCAGTGAGAATAATGATTCAGGAGTGACGGAGGTGAATAAAACAGCTCGATTTCAACAGGTATCAAACTAGTTATAATGCAAAACATTACTTTTTACTTTATCAGCTACTGTCAGACTTTAATTTAAGAGGAAAATATTTTTGTCTTTACAACCTCTTTAAGAAATACGTCAGTAAAGGTATCAACAATTGACATTAAGCCATCTTCAGCTAAAAATAACTTTCTACTTAGCTTTGGATATAGCCGTCAGGTTTTATTCCCATTTGGTTCCCTGTTAGAGATTATTCTGCTCACTCCCTGACAGCAAAATCTCCCCAACAGCAAAAGTCAATTTAGTGTGTGCAAGGGTTTAGAACTCGGAATATTTTTATTGCTGGTCAAGTACAGTGCAGGGAAAAAAGTATTTGATCCCCGCTGAATTTTTTTACGTTTGCCCACTCACAAATTGAACAGTCTATAATTTTAATGGTAGGTTTATTTTAACAGTGATAAACAGAAAAACAACAAAATATTCATAAAAACGCATTTCAAAAAAGTTATAAATTGATTTGCATTTTAATGAGTGAAATAAGTATTTGATCCCGTATCGGTAAGATTTCTGTCTCCCAGGTGTCTTCTATACAGGTAACGAGCTGAGATTAGGAGCACTCTTAAAAGTTTAGTGCTCCTAATCTTAGCTTTTTACCTGTATAAAAGATGTCAGCCTCAAAACCTTAATGACTTGGAGAGGATCTGCAAAGAAGAGTGGGACAAAATCACTCCCGAGATGTGTGCAAACCTGGTGGACAACTACAAGGATCGTCTGACCTCTATGATTGTCAACAAGGGTTTTGCCATCAAGTACCAAGTCATGTTTTGCGAAGAAATCAAAATACTTATTTCACTCATTAAAATGCAAATCAATTTATAACTTTTTAAAAAAAAATTTGGGTTGTTATTCAGTCTCTCATTGTTAAAATAAACCTCCTATTAAAATTATAGACTGATCATTTATTTGTCAGTGGGCAAACGTACAAAATCAGCAAGGGATCAAATACTTTTTTCCCTCACTGTATTCCTGTCCTGGTGACACCTGCCCCTCCATCTCTAGTACAAGTGTCACAGAGAGAGAAAATTAAGGAAAATAATCCTAGTTATAAAGAACAGAAGATCTAACTCTACCACACTCACACAAAATTAGAAACATTTTAGCTGGTTTAAAAAAAAGAAAAAAAAAATTACTTGTCTTAAAAGCCCTTTATGTTGGAAGTATAATTAATGTATACATTTAGCAACTACCTAAGCCATTTACATACAAAGTCATGTTTTTTTTTTTAAATACATTTTTCTAAATGTTATATTTTTAATTATTTGATCCTTCACAAAATTATGCCTTGTTTCCACTGAACGGAACGGTTCGGGTCAGTATGTTTGGAACGGTTTAGAATGGACCGGTCTATTCTCGTGAGTGTTTCCGCGGAAAATCGGAACGTCGGGACCATACAGGATTTAGGAAAAATGCCTAGCGCGTCCACCAATCAGTGAGATGTATTTGTAGGTCCGTCCTAATGGAACCGTTCCATTTCTATGGCTCCACATCTCAAGCAGGACCCAGAATGGTCCGGTACGGTTCGCTTTTATGGCACGCTTTCATAATGGAAACACCCAAAATAGCGTACCGAACCGAACCGTACTGAACCGATACGCTCAGTGGAAACGAGGCATTAATTATTTAGCGCTTTAGGTTTAATTTCTATCATTTGCCAAATCTAAAACAAAAAAACTGAATAGAGAAAGGCCTGTGGAGGTTGTATAGATTTTCCTAAGGCGTTTGATACAGTACCCTACAGTGTTTGCTGATTATACAAAGTTTGGCAGGGCAACAACTTCACAATAGGATACTTTGCAAGAAGACAAAGTTAAAATAGAGGGGAGCCAAATGGCAGATGAGGTTTAACAAAAATATAGTTATGTGTGAATAGTCCAATAATAGCGCATAAAAATATTGTATAAAGCAAAGTTATTATATAACAGAGAAAACCCCAAAAAATGCTAAATTAGTTGATTAATAAAATCCTCATGACAAGTTCATTCTCCGTGAAAAACTCCAAAGTGACTTGGTGTAGTAGAAACAGGTAATCAAGTGATTTGAAGCCACTAAATTGGCCTCTCAAAATATTGTAGCATTGGAGATGAACTACAAAGTCCTCATGCACTGGTACCTTGTCCCTGCCCAGATTTCCAAATGCCTGGCCTCATAATCTCCTCTCTGCTTTCGCTGGCTGCACAGAAGCAGGCACCCACCACCACATTAGGTGGACCTGTCCATTGGTAAAACCTTTTGGACTGAAATTCTATATCCTTTCCACACTTTTTGATAGCTCATTGGACCCAAATCCAGTTACAGCCTTACTCAATAAAAAACCTTTGGATGTGACTCGCCTCCAATTTAAACTCCTCCTGCAGGCTACCACTGCAGCTAAACAAACAATCGCCAACGCATGGAAAAATCTCAACATTGTAGAGACCAAAAACAGAGTCCTCCTGGACAAAACTCTCAAATATGAACGCTTATGGCGGACCTGGATTGATCACTTCATCCCCTCAGATTTTGATGAAATGCTATTGTCCCCTTGAACCTTATAAAAATTTGATATCGAAGTCACTCTGATATAGATCTTTAACGTCACCCAAACAAGCCATCCCTCAGGATCCCCTTCCCTCCACCCCTATACCCTCTTCTTCCCCCTGTCAGACTCTATACACACTAGCTCCCCAGATTTGGAATAACCCACTGTAAGAATGATGACCTGTCCTGACCTCAACTAACTTCGATGTTTCAGGAATCAGGTCTATTGGATAACCATAATATCCCCTCTCATTACCATCCTCTTATATCCTATGGTTTACCATCTTCCCTTTTTGTTTTTTTAGTCCTATACCTTTAGATGACCCTTGTACACTGGGCTTCACTTTACGGCCCACTTCTACCACCTCTCCGAGGGTTGTCCCTTTCTGACACTCGGTATACGCGTATGGCATCCCTTAACCTCTAATACCATAGTACAATGCAGTCGTTACATACTTAAATGTTCTACCTTGGTTTATCATTATCCAACTATGACCCAGTCAGTTAAACATTGCATTTCTGGACATTTGGATATATATATTCCCCTTCTCTGGGGACTACAATGTATGTTTCCACGTTTCATGTACGTTTCCTTTCCCTTTGAATATTTCCTTTCACTTAAAATATTTGAAGAGAAAGTATTCACACCCCTTCACATTTTGTCATGTTACAACTAAAAACATACATTTTATTGGGATTTTATGTGATAGACCAGGGATATGCAATTAGCGGACCTCCAGCTGTTGCAAAACTACAAGTCCCATCATGCCTCTGCCTGTCATGATTGTGGCTGTCAAAGCCTTGCAATGCTAATGGAACTTGTAGTTCTGCAACAGCTTGAGGTCCGCTAATTGCATATCCCTGCGATATGCCAACACAAAGTGGCACATAATTGTGAATAAATATCTTAAAGTGGTTGTAAAGCTTTGTGTTTTTTCACCTTAAAGCATCCTATGCATTAAAGGGGTTGTAAAGGTACAATTTTTTTTTTCCTCCTAAAAAGCTTCCTTTACCTTAGTGCAGTCCTCCTTCGCTTACCTCATCCTTCCATTTTGCTTTGAAATGTCCTTATTTCTTCTGAGAAATCCTCACTTCCTGTTCTTCTGTCTGTAACTACACACAGTAATGCAAGGCTTTCTCCCTGGTGTGGAGTGTCGTGCTCACTCCCTCCCTTGGACTACAGGAGAGTCAGGACTCTCTCTACATTGCAGATAGAGAAAGGAGCTGTGTGTTAGTGGGAATCCTGACTCTCCTGTAGTCCAAGGGAGGGGGTGAGCACGACACTCCACACCAGGAAGAAAGCCTTGCATTACTGTGTGTAGTTACAGACAGAAGAACAGGAAGTGAGGATTTCTCAGAAGAAATAAGGACATTTCAAAGCAAAATGGAAGGATGAGGTAAGTGAAGGAAAACTGCACTAAGGTAAAGGAAGCTACCTGAGCCCCGAATCTCTGTGGGCACGATCTCGCAATGCTTTCCCCCAGCTCTTGTGGGCTTTTTATTGGAGGATTGATAGAAGTGCAGCCATTGGCTCCCGCTGCTGTCAATCAAATCAATGACGCTATGGCTGCCGAGTGTAACACACGCTGCCCCGCAAGCTAACCCTCCCCCTAGAGGGGGGGGGGGTTAGCTCTTGCAGGGTGGAGCCAAGACATCCGCCGAGGGACCCAGAAGACATGATCGGACCACTCTGTGCAAAACGAACTGCAGAGTGGAGGTAAGTATGGTATATTTCTTATTTAAAAAAAATAAAAAATTAAACCTTTGCAACCCCTTTAAAAGTGTGGCATGCATTTGTATTCAGCCCCCGAATCAATACTTTGTAGAACCACCTTTTGCTGAAATTACAGCTGCAAGTCTTTTTGGGGATGTCTCTAAGAGCTTTGAACACCTAGAGTGAAATGTTTGCCCATTCCTCTTTGCAAAATAGCTCAAGCTCTGTCAGTTTTAATGGAGAGCGTCTGAACAGCAATTTTCAAGTCTTGCCACCAATTCTCAATTGGATTTAGGTCTGGACTTTGATTGGACCATTCTAACACATGAATATGATTTGATCTAAACCATTACATTGTATCTCTGGCTGTATCTTTAGGTCGTTGACCTGCTGGAAGGTGAACCTCCAAACCCAATCTCAAGTCTTTTGCAGACTCTAACAGGTTTTCTTCCAAGATTGCCCTGTATTTGGCTTCATCCATCTTCCCATCAACTCTGACCAGCTTCCCTGTCCCTGCTGAAGAAAAGCATCTCCACAACATGATGCTGCCACCACCATGTTACATGGTGGGGATGGTGTGTTCAGGGTGATGTGCAATGTTAGTTTTCCACCACACATAGCATTTTGCTTTAGGCCAAAAATTTTAATTTTGGTCTCATCTGAAGAGAGGACATTCTTCCACAAATCTGCTGTGCCCCCACGTGGCTTCTCGCAAACTGCAAATGGGACATCTTATGGCTTTCTTTTAACAATGGCTTTCTTCTTACCACTCTTCCATAAAGGCCAGAAAAACATTTATCATTTTCCTTCTACGTCACAATTATGTGCCACTTTGTGTTGGTCTATCACATAAGATCCCAAGAAAATACATTTATGTTTTTGGTTGCAACATGACAAAATGGTGAACATTTCAAGGGGTATGAATACTGTATCATTGCCCATCAGTGCAGCAGGGAGGAATTTCAAGCAAGCTGTCAGAAGGATCTGGTGGCTGGATCACACAGAGCAGGGATCTTCCGCTGAGACATGGCTTCTATATGAATAGCAAGCTGCTGTCAAACAATGTCCTGCCTCCTGGATCGACTACTTAAATAGACAGCACACTAGTCCAGTGCCAATCCAGGAGGCAGGACTTCGTTTGACAGTGGCCGGCTATTCATATAGAAGCCGTGTCTCAGCAGTAGATCCCTGCTCTGTGTGCTCCGGCCGCCAGATCATCCTGACAGTTTTCTGGCTGATCGCTACTGGCCTTTTTTACAGGACATCAGAGCAGTCCGGGGGGCAGGGAGCATCCCTCCGGGCCGCACCACTTCTGCAGGAAGCGATCAGCCAGGAAACTGTCAGCGCAGTCTGACAACTCGCCCTCCACTAATTCCCACTCACTAAATGCGAGCAGGCGAGTGGAAATGTTGAGGGCTGACTTATAACACATCCAATCAGTGCAATATCAGCCAGTTTTAACAGTAGAGTAAATAACAGCTGTGCACTCTTCCAGAAATTAGGCAATTTGTGCAAGTGTGTGAATGTGATGTGTACCATGAAATATAAGCTACGTTTGTGGTCAGGAATGGACTGAATAAAATAGATTAGTCTATTATAATCTGGAATTAAAAAAGTAAACTCCTTGCTTTTTCCCCCCCAAAATGTGTACTAGCAAAAACAACCTTAAAAATAATCACACGCACACGCCATCACTAAGTGTACAAAAGAGAAAACTAAATACTTAAATTGACCTTTAGCCTAGGTTCACATTGAGCGATTTCTTATGCGATTTGAGAGATCAAATCGCATGACAAGTCGCAGCCTATTGGAGGCAAGGGCAAAGTTTCAATCGGTGCAACGATTTTACAGCGCTGCACTGATTTGCAAAAGTAGTTCCTGCACTACTTTTGCAGTTTTTCAGGTGCGCCTTCAATAGACATCTGTGCATGAAGCCACACAGATGTCTATCAAGTAGCAGCTGAAATTGCGCTGACCTTGCTACTTTGAAGTAGCGCGATTTCAAGTGAAGTAGGGCGATTTCAAAGTAGCAGCAATGTGCACCAGGGCTACAGCAAGTAAAAAAAAAAAAAAAAAAAACACTGACAAGTGATTACACACAAATATTTTCAATGGTAGAGAAACAGTAACATTATCAAAACGGCTTGTCATTGTATGTTTTACCTGTGGAAAGACTGAGGCCTGAGTGGTTTCTACCACTGGTGGAACTGGAGTGGCTGGTGATACAATTTCTACTTTCCGTTTCTGATAGAAGAGCAAAATAACTTGTAAGTCATTAAAAGGAAATAAAATACAACAAGGAAAGTTGATCTGACGGAGAATACTGAAATCAGGGAAACAGACATGAATGGGAGACAATATCTTACTGGAACAGGGAGAGATTTTCCTCCTCCCGCAGGGGCTGCAACTGGAGGTAGAATGAGTTCAGGAATCTTCCTCTGTGGAGAAGGAATGACACAGGCTTATCACCTCTCCCCAATACAGTGGGAGGGTCACACGTATGGATTTTACTTTATTGTCTCTTCACACAGCAATGATAAATAAATACAAATTTCTTCTCAAGGTATATCACTGTGTCAGGGACAGAGGTTCAGAAATAATCTGCCTGTGTCATTATGTTTTAAGACAGACACTTATGCACACATTCACCACCTGCCTGCCTGGGACAGGGGTGGCAAAGCAGCCCTTTAAACCAGACACAGATGAAAAACTTAAGCTGGAATGACAAGTATTAGCTGATTTTCTAAAGCTGAAAACTAAAGTTCCCCACACAAATCAGATTTAAGACTCATTAATAAATGATATAAAATTATATAGACAAGTTAAGAATCCAGCATCAGGTCAGGTGAACAATACAGAAGTTACACTGTGGGGACCCGAGGGTCCGATTCTGAAACACAAAATATGTTGCATATAACAACAGGCGGCAATATCTAGTAGAAAACGATTAAGGCTCAGACACTTTATTTAGCTTTGTTTTTTGGAAACACTGAAGCTATTGTCTCTTAACAATATAGGCAGAGAATATTAGTGAAAAAACAAATGTTGGGGGAAAAAAAAAAAATCAGCAGATCTACAAATATAGGCAGCTAAAATTATACCTATATGTCCAAAAAAAACTAAAAAAAATTTTTATGCTCGATTAAATTTGTGGCAGTTTTGTGACAGGCTTAACTTCCTCAAAGTGTCACCAAACCCACAACATAAAAAACTATCAATAAATGCTGTATTACATGCTGTTCCTGAATATGAGAGAGAGAGAGTGAGAAGACAGAGAGAGAGAGAGCGGGGCACAGAGAGAGCGAGAGAGAGAGAATGGGCACAGAACGAGAGAGACGGCACAGAGAGAGAGAGAGCGAGAGAGACGGCACAGAGAGAGAGAGAGAGCGAGAGAGACGGCACAGAGAGAGAGAGAGAGCGAGAGAGACGGCACAGAGAGAGAGAGAGAGCGAGAGAGACAGCTACAGAGAGAGAGAGAGAGAGCGAGAGAGACGGCACAGAGAGAGAGAGAGAGCGAGAGAGACGGCACAGAGAGAGAGAGAGAGCGAGAGAGACGGCACAGAGAGAGAGAGAGAGCGAGAGAGACGGCACAGAGAGAGAGAGAGAGCGAGAGAGACGGCACAGAGAGAGAGAGAGCGAGAGAGACGGCACAGAGAGAGAGAGAGCGAGAGAGACGGCACAGAGAGAGAGAGAGAGAGAGAGACGGCACAGAGAGAGAGAGAGAGCGAGAGAGACGGCATCTCAGAGAGAGAGAGAGAGCGAGAGAGACGTCACAGAGAGAGAGAGAGAGAGAGAGAGACACGGCACAGGAGAGAGAGAGAGCGAGAGAGACGGCACAGAGAGAGAGAGAGAGAGCGAGAGAGACGGCACAGAGAGAGAGAGAGAGCGAGCGAGAGAGACGGCACAGAGAGAGAGAGAGAGCGAGCGAGAGAGACGGCACAGAGAGAGAGAGAGAGAGCGAGAGAGACGGCACAGAGAGAGAGAGAGAGCGAGAGAGACGGCACAGAGAGAGAGAGAGAGCGAGAGAGACGGCACAGAGAGAGAGAGAGAGAGCGAGAGAGACGGCACAGAGAGAGAGAGAGAGAGAGCGAGAGAGACGGCACAGAGAGAGAGAGAGAGAGAGAGAGAGAGAGACGGCACAGAGAGAGAGAGAGAGAGCGAGAGAGACGGCACAGAGAGAGAGAGAGAGCGAGAGAGACGGCACAGAGAGAGAGAGCGAGAGAGACGGCACAGAGAGAGAGAGAGAGCGAGAGAGACGGCACAGAGAGAGAGAGAGAGAGCGAGAGAGACGGCACAGAGAGAGAGAGAGCGAGAGAGACGGCACAGAGAGAGAGAGAGAGCGAGAGAGACGGCACAGAGAGAGAGAGAGAGCGACGGCACAGAGAGAGAGAGAGAGCGAGAGAGACGGCACAGAGAGAGAGAGAGCGAGAGAGACGGCACAGAGAGAGAGAGAGCGAGAGAGACGGCACAGGAGAGAGAGAGAGGGCGAGAGAGGACGGCACAGAGAGAGAGAGAGCGAGAGAGACGGCACAGAGAGAGAGAGAGCGAGAGAGACGGCACAGAGAGAGAGAGAGCGAGAGAGACGGCACAGAAGAGAGAGAGCGAGAGCGACGGCACGAGAGAGAGAGAGAGCGAGAGAGAGCGGCAGCAGAGAGAGAGAGAGCAATAGAGACGCACAGAGGAGACGGCACAAAGAGAGGAGAGAGAGAGAGACGGCACAGAGAGAGCGCGAGAGAGAGAGAAGGCACAGAAAGAAAGAAAGAGAGAGAGAGCAGAGAGAGAGAGAGAGAGAGAGAGAGAGAGAGAGAGAGAGAGAGAGAGAGAGAGAGAGAGAGAGAAAATGCACAGAAAGAGAAAGAGAGGGCACAGAGAGAGAAGGAAAGAAAGAGAGAGAGAGAGAAGGCACAGAAAAGGGGGAGAGAGAGAGAGAGAGGGGGACAAATATGAGAAAAAAAAAAACATAACACATTTTTGGCACGATCTGTATTATTTATGAATTTAGAGGAAATTGGGGAAATAATTGTATTTTTAAAGTTTAGAAATATCGATTACCTCAATATGCACGTCTGCAGGCTGTAACTGATTCTGTTTGAGGTGTCAAAAAAGGAACACTGCAAAAACACATACAGTGGTGTTATGTCGTTTATGGGAACCACAGCCTCTTGAAATCCACTATAAGCCTGTGTCCTTATGATTATACGGGAGGCGGATCATCCATCAATCAAGATGTGACAGTCCCGCCCACTGTGTTCTTTATCAGTAACTGGGCTTTCATTTAGAATCTTATACACGCCCAAATGTGTGATGCCAATATCATGTGACATGAACAGCACAACTGAAACAGAAATGTTCTCTCCAGCAATTGATACCAAACTGAGCATGGCAGCAGGACTTACCCTCACTGTGTCTTATATGGATTTGTCCAGAGTGAATGTGCAGGAGGGGGAGGATCTGTACATACAGGATCAAACTGCCTTTTTACAGAATGCAGAGGATTAATCACTTAAGTTCCACAGTGAGTATAACAAGCATGCTATTCTGCATATACAGACAGATTTTACTGTTGTGGGAGATTCATTTTCTATATTCTCCAAAACTGGTTGATCCTGTTGCGCTCTATCACCACCTCCTGTTCATGTCTCTAATTCAGCTAGGGATTTTGCAGCTGTGGTGGTAACTCTGCACATGCTCAGTGATTTTCAAAGCTGAGCATTTCCTCCCCATCATATCTGAGCAGGCCATTTGACTAGAGAGTCACACAGTGGTAAATGACAGCCAACTCCCTCCCTCCTCCTCCATGCCCACTAACCAGTTAAACACAATTGGGGTGGGATATAACATCTTGATTGATAAAGGCTTCACCTCCCCCTTATTCTAAGACACAGGCTGGAGGGGTGTGACATAGCCTGTGACTGGCTGAAATCACCACACCATGTTATTTCCAAAAAATAATAAAGATTTGATTTCAAATATATATTTGTATGTCAATTTAAAACAGTTTATGGATATCAATTATTTTTACTCTGTATTCCAAAGGCCGTTTTATTTTTCTGAAAATGTGACCAGCAGCAGAGAACCAGAAACTCAACCTGCTTATGTTTCCCTGCAGACAGGCTGGGAAAGATCTGGGTCATGTGACAGCTGTATATCAAATAGGCAAAAGGTACATATATATATATATTTTGTATGAACATTATTACAGTGCCATCATTCACATACAGAATGGACAATGTAAATTAAACAGTGTGTGTTTAGTGTTAATTAAAGTAACAACAATGCATGTTTGTGGTCCGAAAATTTGGCAGGCACCGAGCACAGCAACGTTTTTGGAAAAAAATTCTGAATGCATCAAGTAATCATTACGCAGCCTGGAAATCAACGTGAATGTGGTGAAGGTTTCCTGTGGCTATAAAATCATATTTATAGAAAATCTACAGCCATAACAATAGCATTCAGCATTCCCAGCCAAGAGAAGAGTTAATCAAACTTTATTTTCAGAATGTTTGTGAATATGATACTCCTAGCATTAGCATGCTAACGTTAACACCCAGTTGTGTAAATCAAGAAAAGGAGTTGATAATTCTAGTTTGGAAATTAACTTTACCAAAAACTGATCATTTCTTGAAGCATGCTGGCTTTAATTCTCAGGCATGCCTGCCATTATATCTCGCTACAAAAATTATCACTTTTGGTATCCAGCCCTCCAAATAGATACTTCTCTTTCATTTAGGCACATTTAAAGATTTCAGATGAAAATGAGTGACACCTTTGTTATGGACTGAGTTAATGGGATCCAGCCAGGTGGTGACCACTTACAAATCAAGTATACATTTTGGAACAGGTTGGTTTAATAAATTATTTATTTTTTATTACAAATGGCTACAATTAGTGCAAGGCAAGTATTGAACCCTTGATCTGACCCTGTACACTAACCAGTGTGTTTATTTTCAGGTGTGTCCAGTTTTTAATGACTGCTTTTTCAATCCAAGCAACAGTGCACATTTGGCGCACACACGGAGGTGAAAATCTGCTTTTTATCATCTTGTCAGATTACTCACCACTTCTCGTTCTGGTGAGCTGGGCCTTGACCCAGAAAGCCCATTCTTGGTTGGAGTCTTTGCCTCTTTTTTTGGAAACTGGAGTTTTTTCAAGTCTAAACGGTCATAAGTAACCCACTCATCTAGCCGCTTATTAACTGTAATAATAAACAAATAATTAACATTTTTGCTTTACAACAGCTCTATCTATGAAAATACATTATGCTACAACATATGTTGTATTGGTTTGTTTGAAGTAACTCCGCTTTCATGCAAATAAAAAGATTAGCACATACAATTGCTATCAAGCCATACTATAATTTAGTATTAATATTATTAAAAAATTACCTTTATTTTAAATCTGCCGCCACTATAATTTTCTGTAAAATTCTAACTAATATGGCAATATGTTCTGTATATCGTTGGTGTACAGAACACCTATAAAAATGTGATTTCCTGCTTGGGTGAAAAACTCTGCAAGTCGGGTTTTTGGTTAGCTACTCCCTAAGGGTTAGTGACTTTATAAAAGATGCAGAAACTGCAATGTTTCTCATCAGAACACAGAGTGCATCAGATGGTTATACTCAGTTAAGGTGGCCATACACGGTTCGAATTTCTAAAGAAGTTTCTTTCGAAAATCGTATCAAAGAATTTTCGTACAAATTTCGCACCGTTAGTGGGCTGCAGCAACAGCCGATTTTCGTGCGGCAAACAAATTTTAGAAATCCGACATGTTGTACATTTTTTGAAAAACAAAACAGTTGGTTAAGCACAGAGTGGCCCGATCCTTCTCTTCTGGGGTCCCTTGGCGGCGCTCCTGGCTCCTCCTCTTCTCGAGTGCCCCGTCAGAGAAGCACTCTCCTTTGGGACACCCACGCAGGTACACTCCCGTGTCCTGCTTCTGCGTCTATTGACACAGAAAGCAGGACCCGGCCGCGCCCCCCAGCGCCTACGTCATTGGATTTGACAGCAGTGGGAGCCAATGGCCGTGCTGCTATCAATCTATACAATCAGGACATGAGACACCAGCCGGAGCTGGTGTGCTTGTTCCCATCGAGGGAAACACAGGGCTCAGGTAAATATAACGGGGATATCTAGACTGGATGTGTGTTCCTTGGTGCACCCTGTGGGTTCTCCCCTGTCTCATGTACATTGTGTATTTTATATCCTGCTTCCTTACTGCTTGTACTGTGTCTTGTACCATTTTTGCATTAATAAAGACCAACCTTGTTTGTTAAAAAAAGATATATAACGGAGGCTCGGGGGGGCTGCTGAATGACAGAAGGTTTTTCCCCTTTAACAGATGGGACCATGCAGAGAAACATATGCAAACTGCTGATGCAGCCCAGTAATGCATTACAAAATGCAAACAGTGCATGAAAACATGCCTGGTATGAAAGACCTCTCAATGTCAAGGGGCATTACAAACCACTACACTTTTTCCCAGCACCTTCAGTAGTAGAAAGAGCTGCATGCAGTATATTTATTTGTTCAACGTTCTGTTCAATGTAAATAACAAAAACAATTCAAACTATACTAATTCTTATGTGAAGATCGATTTTGGTTTATACACCTGTTTTACCCAATTTAAGAACACACTTGTCCGCTTCTAATAACACAAAATCCCACATATCTACAACTAATAGTAGTACACAGGGAAACAGTCACTGCAGGAAACTGTAAAACATAACATGTAATTTAAGTTTTTGAAGGCATTTAAAAGCATACAAAAAAATAAAAATAAATCTACAAAATAATATTTTATAAATAGATAGTTTACTCACAGTCAATGTAGTGAACGTAGAACAGTTTCTTTGCAGATAAGTCTTTAACACTCAGGATTTCTGCCAGTGCTAAAAATAATACAGAAAATAGCATCATCAACAAATGGGCATATTGTCATTCGTTTATAGACTCCTAGCGAGATCATTGTCTAAAATATTTAAATATAACCTACGTTATCCAAAACAAAAACAAAAAATTGGTTTCAGTCATTTTGTGCTAAAATACCACATGATATTATAATACCCTCATAGCTGACAACTGGATTTTGATTTGTACATTATATATTCTCAGATTTAGGGCATTTATTTTAAAATAATGAATAATAAACAAGAGACTATCAGAATCACGTACGCCATTCCACTTCATTGTCTTGATTCTTGCGAAGGACAGGTAATCGACATCCTTCCACAATCTCTGGCTGAAAGAATGAAAGCAGCAGGTGTTAACATGCAAATATATATTTGATCTATCTACAATAGATCTTTTTAGATCTACAAATACTGTATAAAATTGTGCTCATAAGTTTACGTACACTGGCAGAATTTATGATTTCTTTGTCATTTTTCAGTGAATATGAATGATAAACACAAAAACGTTTCTTGGACTCATGGTTAGTGTTTGGCAGAATCCATTTATTATCAATCAACTGTGTTTACTCTTGACTCCGTCGTTTAGCGGAACCGTCGGCAGCGGCGATCGGGTCCTGTCTCCTGCTTGGCTGGGATACGAGTGAGGGCAAGATGGCCCCCACCCCGTCTCAATAGCATAGCAGGGCGGAAGCGACGTCAAAACGTCACTTCCGCCCATGCTTCTTAAAACGCACATTTTCTTGTCATTTTTTCAAAAGGCTAATTTTTTAGTCTAAATATGAGATTTGAGGTCTTTTTGACCCCAGATCTCATATTTAAAAGGACCGGTCATGTTTTTTTCTATTACAAGGGATGTTTACATTCCTTGTAATAGGAATAAAAGTGCCCCTTTTTTTATTTATTTTTTTAGTGTAAAAATAAAATAAATAAAATTAAATAAGAAAACAAAAAATGTTTTTAAAGCACCCCGTCCCGCGCAGAAGTGAACGTATACGTGAGTAGCGCCCGCATATGAAAACGGTGTTCAAACCACACATGTGAGGTATCACAGCAAATGTTAGGGAGAGCAATAATTCTAGCCCTAGACCTCCTCTGTAACTCAAAACATGCAACCTATAGAATTTTTTAAACATCGCCTATGGAGATTTTTAAGGGTAAAAGGGTAAAAGTTTGACGCCATTCCACGAGCGGGCGCAATTTTGAAGCGTGACATGTTGGGTATCATTTTACTCGGTGTAACATTATCTTTCACAATATAAAAAAAATTAGGCTAACTTTACTGTTGTCTTATTTTTTAATTCAAAAAAGTGTTTTTTTTTTCCAAAAAAGTGTGCTTGTAAGACCGCTGCGTAGATACGGTGTGACAAAAAGTATTGCAATGACCGCCATTTTATTTACTAGGGTGTTAGAACAAAAATATATATAATGTTTGGTTTTGTTTAGTAATTTTCTAGCAAAAAAAAACTGTTTTAATCTTGTAAACACCAAGTCTGAAAAACAGGCAAGGTCCTTAAGTGGTTAAAGTTACCTGCCTGCCTGTAGAGTGAGCTGCGCACACACAGCATCCTGTACAAATTCGGCAATGGCGAAGATAACTGACATCATCCTCGACCGGCCAATAAAAGAGACCCAGAAGCCGGACACCCGAAAATGTCAGCGGCCGGAACATCATATTGCTGGATTTGAGGCACGTATAATTCTGCTTTAAGCAAATGATTTGGCTGTTGGGCTGCCTATGAGGTCTGCAGTAGGCATGCGTGGATCTGGTAGGCAGCCCAATGGCCAACTAAGGAAGTGCCAACATCAAGCTGCCAAACACATGATGTTAACTGTAACATTACAAAGGCAAGTTAGGGCATACAGTTTTTTGCTCTCAGCCTCCTCCAAATTCTTTTTTTTTTGCTGCTGTGACCTGACTTTTGTTAAAAGGGGTTGTAAACCTTTGTGTTTTTTTACCTTAATGCATCCTATGCATTAAAGGGATTGTAAAGGTTTTTTTTATTTTTTTCACCTTAATGCATCCCCCCATTTTACTTACCTGAACCCGTTCACCTGCTGCGCTCGCCCCTGACGTCCTCTTCCTCCACTCAGTCTGGCTGTTAATTGGCTAGATTGGATGAATTGATAGCAGCGCAGCCAGTGGCTTGCGCTGCTGTCAATCACATCCAATGAGGTGGCGCGCCGGGCCGAGTGATACAGTCTGTGGCTATAGCCGCCGGATGTATCACAGGAGCGCATCTGCAAGAACCCCCATGGGAGAGAGCTCCCATGAAGGGGTTAGTTCTTGCAGGGAGGAGCAGAGTCAGCCGCTGAGGGACCCCAGAAGACCAGGATCGGGGCCACTGTGTGCAAAACGAGCTGCACAGTGGAGGTAAGTATAACATGCATGTTATTTTATTTATTTTTTTAAACGGGAACCTTTAGTGTCCCTTTAAGGTGAAAAAACATCTTGCAGACACCACCCCCCCCCCCCCCCCCAGCCCCAGTTTTACTTGCTACCCAGAATTTCCTAGGGTGTGATCCCGCGTAGTTCTCCCCATGCCCGATCGGCTCTTCATTGGATAGATTGATAGCAGCGCAGCCATTGGCTCCTGCTGCTGTCAATCAAATCCAATGACAGGGCCGCCGGAGCTATGGAAGCCGATTGTATGGCATGGGAGCGCGCCCGCAAGGTAACCCCCTCGGGAGAGAGCTTCCCAGAGGGGGTTAGCTCTTGCAGGGAGGAGCCGCAAGAGCTGTCGTGGGACCCCAAAAGAGCACAATCGGGGCCACTCTGTGCAAAACTAACTGCACAGTGGAGGTAAGTATGATATGTTTGTTATTTATAAAAAAAAAAGCTTTCGTGTCACTTTAAAGAGTGGCTACATTCGCTCTCTATGGTCTCACTATATAGAAATTAGCCACCCTCTTCTGCTTACTCCCGAGATGAACCAGGGACTATGGGATTTGCAAGAGTAGTGCCCTGCGTGTTGCAAATAAACAGAACTAAGGGTGAAAAAAAAGTTTCCGAAGAGTGTAGAATGGGAAACACAGCAGATATTAGAGCTGCACGATTCTGGCTAAAATGAAAATCACACTTTTTTTTTTTGCTTAGAATAAAGATCACGATTCTTGCGGTGTAACATCTTTCACATTATACAAAAAAAAAAAAAAAAAGGATTAACTTTGCTGTTTATTTTTTTTTTTATTAACTTCTTAACCCCCGGACCATATTGCTGGTCAAAGACCAGAGCACTTTTTGCGATTCGGGACTGCGACGCTTTAACTGACAATTGCGCGGTCGTGCGACGTGGCTCCCAAACAAAATTGGCGTCCTTTTTTTCCCACAAATAGAGCTTTCTTTTGGTGGTATTTGATCACCTCTGCGGTTTTTATTTTTTGCGCCATAAACAAAAATAGAGCGACAATTTTGAAAAAAAATAATATTTTTTACATTTTGCTGTAATAAATATCCCCCAAAAATATATAAAAAAAAATTTTTTTCCTTAGTTTAGGCCGATACGTATTCTTCTACTTATTTTTCGTAAAAAAAAAATCGCAATAAGCGTTTATTGATTGGTTTGCGCAAAAGTTATAGCGTTTACAAAATAGGGGGTATTTTTATGGCATTTTTATTAATATATTTTTTTTACTAGTAATGGCGGTGATCAGCGATTTTTTTTTCGTTACTGCGACATTATGGCGGACACTTCGGACACTTTTGACAAATTTTTGGGACCATTGGCATTTTTATAGCGATCAGTGCTATAAAAATGCATTGGATTACTATAAAAATGCCACTGGCAGTGAAGGGGTTAACACTAGGGGGCGGGGAAGGGGTTAAGTATGTCCCTTGTGTGTTCTTACTGTGGGGGGGGTGGCCGTACTAGGGGAAACACTGATCTTCTGTTCATACATTGTATGAACAGAAAATCAGCATTTCCCCTGCTGACAGGACCGGGAGCACACACACAGCTCCCGGTCCCCGCTCTGTAACGAGCGATCGCGTGTGCCCGGCGACGCGCCCCCTAGTGGCGGCTATACGATAGGACGTATAGCTACGGGCTCTCGCCCAGGAGAGCCGACCTGCCGCCGTATAATGACGGTGGCTGGTCGGCTAGTGGTTAAAGAGTATTTTTTTTTAAATTGCATTTAAAAAAAAAAAGCTGCGCAAATACGGTGTGACATGAAATATTGCACCAACCACCATTTTATTCTCTAGGGCAGGGCTCGACAAAATCTGGGTGCCAGGTCGCAATTGCGACAAGAAATTGTGACCTGGCGCCTGCGCCCGCCGGTAATTGAGGCCGCGGCTTTGCAGCCTTGTGAAGGCCCAAGCTTGCTTCTGTGACCTGGCACCATCTGGTGGTGGCCGTTGGCATTACAATTTGTTTTACTTGTAAGCAACAAATGTCAGAAAAGGTTTGGTCTTTAAATGGTTAAACTTCTTTCATCTAAACGCCAAAGCTCTTTCCTTTCATAAAAGAACGAAGAGATACATAATTTCCACTTATTCACTGTGTTATATTAAAACTTGTCAGACTGCCTGAATTTTGTTTATCCAGCTGTGAGAACTCTCTGCACTTGTTAGGCCCCTTTCACACGGTTGGACTGTTCAGGTCCGCCTGTCATATTTGTCGGCGGACCTGAACGGCCGATTCAAACATCTCTATGGAGCGTCGGATGTCAGCGGAGACATGTCCGCTGACATCCGACCCGATCCGTTAAAATCAGACGGATGGCGATCCGATATGGACGGATGACGACGTTTCGGGTGAGATCTGATGAAAACGGACATGCTGTCCTTTTCATCAGATCTAGGGATAAGCTCCGGTGTGTTCGCGCAGTCCACGTGCAGAGCCCGCCAGGAATTCTGCACGGCGCTGCGCTAACCACAGGCAGGGAGACATTTCCCGATCTCTGCAGCAGAGCAGCGGGACAATGTCTCTCTGTGATTAGCGCAATGCAGTGCCGACTTCCTGGCAGGCTCTGCACGTGGACTGTGCGAACACGCCGGAGCTCATCCCTAATCAGATCTCTTCATAAGAGACAGCGGCGCTGCACAAGCCCCTCCCCGCTCAGTGAGCAGAGAGGGACTCGTCGTCCGCCAGCTCAGCGGAAAGATCTCCCGCTGAGACGGAGTCCGCTAGTGTAAGAGGGTCTTTAGAGAGAACCGTGACTTGCGGTTTTGAAGATCGGGAAGGAAAAAAGATCGCGATTTTGATTCTTTGCGATTAATCGTGCAGCTCTAGCGGATATACAAGTAAAATTTATGTAGGAGGATTTTTTATTCTCTGTGCATTATCCGAGACGGTTCACTTCACCGGGTATAGTAGAGGGTTTACAACCACTTTAGCTGGATGTGCAGAGGGCATGTCAAAACGCTGCGCACTGTATGAACATTTTCATTCTGTATTTTCTCTACTGAAAATTACAGTGCACACCCGTGGAGAGCTGCATTTACCTGCACAGCGACACACCAGGACACAAATGCTGCTCCCAATCTGAAATCCTTTCACCCACATGACTGTCAGATTGGGAGTACCGTCTGTGTCCGTGCAGCTGCTGCATCCCAATAGGACTGCCTGCACGGGGATGCATGGGATACCTGTCCAGGTAAACACAGCCCTCCATTAGGCACATGCTTTAATGTGAACAAAGCCTAAATAAAGTTGTCTTTTGATACATTTTAATTAATTTAAACAAATTGTCATTTATTCTACATTGCTCATCACTGAATAACCCAGCAGCGACATATCATTGTCTTACACAAGGCAGTGACTGCTTCCTCGCCCAGGTTTCAGCACTGAAAGCAGCCCCAGCTCACTGATAATGGATGAGTGACATGAAAACACAGGCCTCCAGCATCCCTTGTTTAATGAAACAGGAGCAGAACGGCTACAACGTGTGAGGAATTGTCCCCTCTACATTCATTTAACTGGAAATAAGAAACAATGAATGCTAGCGACAAATAAACCTGTACACAGAGATACTACTAATAATAATCCCTCACCTCCGCCATGTTGACTCTACGGGCTTCTTCCGCCTCCCTTCCCCGCCGACTCCGCCTCTTCCCCCCCAGACCACTGAGCCTGAGGTTGCCCACACCGCGCCTGACACTTTCAAGTTTTCCATTTTCCACCAAATACGGTGGATTTTCGAGTCATACCCGTCACACCAAATCATACCGATTCGATTTAGGTTACGCTTGCAACGCTATCTAAAATCAGGCACTTAACAAGGCAGCTTCGAAGGCTTACAAAGGGGGCCCTTCTGCTCTGTTGTCTGGAACGCAACGCGCGCTTCACTGCAGCAGTGCAGAGACTAACGTTACAGGAAGTGTTTGGTTGTATTCATCACGAGCAAACGACTACTTCTTATTTTCCCTCAAAAAATAAAATAAATAATTACATCTGTTTATCGTCATACCAGTATGGAATACACATTATGTTTGACTATATCATTGTAAAAGCATTATTGAGGAGAAGGAGGCGAAGCGCCATCTGGTGTCTGCAGTTGGCTTATGAGTGCATGGTCCAAGCATTATAATAAACAGGTGAAAAGTGTCTGCGCTGTGAAAAATAGGCACCTGTGCCGGGTTAAAACCCCCCCCCCCCCCCCCCATATAGAAAAAAAATGATTTTTTTTATGCAGTTTGTTAGATCTTTGTTAGATCAGGTTAGATCAATCATTGTTTGCGTTAGAAGAAGCGTTAGAAGAAGCAAGCAATATTAACAGTTATTTGCTGGGGGGGCTAACCCGTCATCAGCCCCCCCTTATCAAATTTTCTGGCCAAAAATCATTCAGGCTAATAGATATTCGTTGGATCCGGTAAGATCAAGTGGTTTTAACGTTAGACCTCACATAATTTCCGAGATATTCCACATAAAAAAATAGATTTTAGGTGGTACATATGCATGGACATATGGACGGGTTGGCCCCCCCTTATCAAATTTTTTGGCCAAAAATCATTCAGGCTAATAGATATTCGTTAGATCCGGTAAGATCAAGTAGTTTTAACGTTAGATCTCACATAATTAGGCACTTATTAAAGCGGAGTTCCGGCCTCAATTTCACTTTTTATATATAAATACCCCTGTAATACACAAGCTTAATGTATTCTAGTAAAGTTAGTCTGTAAACTAAGGTCCGTTTTGTTAGGTTGTTACAGCATTTAGACACTTTATAAAATAGAAATTGACTGGGGCCATCTTAAGTGTGGGCATCATGAAGCCAGACTGTATGACTTCCTGGATTTCAGCCTTGCAGATCTCGCACACGCTCAGTGCTGCACAAGCAGTGTCAGATCAGGTTTCAGCACCTGTGCTGTCCAAGTCACATGATTCTTTGAGACTGGGGAGTGCACAGACTCCTGGAAAGTTACACCCACTACATTCCCAGGAGTCTGTGCGGTGTAGGTTAGGAAGCTTAAGCACCTAGGTGCAGGAAGTGGGAAGATTAACTATTCTGCCTAGCAACAACACTTTGAAGGCATCTAAAAAAAAAAAAAAAAAATTGTAAAGGACTAATGACATTTTTTTAAAACTACTGATGTAATGTTATATTTATGGGTGGAACTCCACTTTAAGTGATTAATGAGGGGGGCTGGCCCCCCCTTATAATTTTTTTTGGCCAAAAATCATTCAGGCTAATAGATATTCGTTAGATCCGGTAAGATCAACTGGTTTTTAACGTTAGATCTCACATAATTAGGCACTTATTAAGTGATTAATGAGGGGGGCTGCCCCCCCCCCCCCTTATAATTTTTTTTGGTCAAAAATCATTCAGGCTAATAGATATTCGTTAGATCCGGTAAGATCAAGTGGTTTTAACGTTAGATCTCACATAATTTCCAAGATATTCCACATACAAATACAGATATTGGGTGTACATATGGACGGGTTGGCCCCCCCTAATCAAATTTTCTGGCCAAAAATCATTCAGGCTAATAGATATTCGTTAGATCCGGTAAGATCAAGTGGTTTTAACGTTCAATCTCACATAATTTCAGAGATATTCCACATAGAAATAGGGATATTAGGTGGTACAGAAGGTACATATATCTGCAACTGTCTCTGGAGGGTCTCTGGAACCGTCTTTGGATGGTTCTCTAGCAAATGCCTATAGTCTCTCCTCACACCTCTGTTCATCTTCCTGCCTCATGGTGATCTCCCCTCAGACCAACAAGCTTAAGTCTTTAGCTAGCCCCCCTTCTTGCAAAGCAAAAGTAGTAGCTCCGCCCCCTGTAGAAATCAGTGGTGCCATTTTGGGATGAGACTTCAAGTCCTGTGGTCCTCTGCTGCCGCTTGATTGGCTCCCTCACCCTGCCAATATGGACACAGAGAAGAGAGCATAGTGGGCGGGATGCCGGTGAATGAGCGCCGCTCGTCACTCAAGGAAGAGGAGAGGGAGGGGGAGAAATCCCCCACAGGGACTGACAGGCATGATCTCCCTCAGTGAGTGCCTGTGTCAGTGTCTATTCAGTCCGACGGTTGCTGGCGGGAGGAGCAGGACCATGGGTGACAGAGCAGCCCCCGCTACACACTCCACCCACCAAAGAACCTTTGGTCCACTGAAGGAGGAAAAGAGTCTATGACGTGTTACATGCTTTTGATATACACACGAAAAAAAAAAAAGTTTAGTGTGCACAGGAAACCATACAATTTGCACCTGGCAGAGAAACATCACACTAATTACTATAGGAGGGGAGGTTGTCCTGCCTCTCTGTTTTCATCTTCAGCATGGGGTACAGACTGAGATCTAGTAACTGGCTGTGATCTTTGAGGGGCCGTTGGTGTGGACTGTAAATCTGTCTGTGGTGGCACATGAACTGCTTCTGACAGAGGCAACAGATGATTGCGATGCCAAGTCTTCAGCGGGCCTGTGCTTCCCTCTGGCCGGCTTTGATATACTGGGAATCCTGGCAGATGCTTGCAAATGACATAGGGCTGTGACTTCCAGTGGTCAGCCAACCATGGACACCCAGGTTTTTTTTTTTTTTTTTTTTTTTTTTTTTTATAAATTCTTTTTATTAGTTTTTTGCACAAAAAAAAAACAGTACAGGCAGGCAACATACCCACCACGACAGTGGCCACGCAGGGCCAACACACACAAAACAGAGGTAAAAAACCACCCTCTGCACAACTCCTTAACCCCCTCCCCCCCCCCCACCCAATCCCGACCAACACCCTACCCCACAATCCCATCATAAAGGTATTTGACACACGTGACATTAAATGCACTCAAGGTAAAGCACTATGCATAACTGGAATCTCGACACTCAGTTTCGGTGACCTAGGAATTTATCCCACCGTTTCTGAATTGTCAAGCCATGCTTGCCACACTTTATAAAACTTTTTACCACAGCCCCTAGATTTATACGTGGCCTTGTATAAGTGTAATACCGAATTGATCAGCCCCTTCCAGTATGACACTGTGGGAGCGGCAGTTTTCTTCCAATTTAGCAGGATAGCCTTTCTGCCATAGAACAGTCCTATATTCAATAGGGTACGATGTGACAAGGAGGGAACAACCTCCTCAATCAACCCAAGAAGGCATACCCTAGCTGTCAGGGGGACCGGAACGCTAAGTACTTCTGTTAAACATTCCACCACCTCCGACCAAAAGGTTTGAATGTGAGGACATTTCCAAAAGATGTGTTCTGAATCCGCTGGAGAGAATACGCATCTCCAGCACTGACTACTAGTTGAAGGATACAGACACCCAGGTTTCTTAGCAGTACCTTGTCATTCGGCTGTAGGTCCTGCACTCGTACCTTGAGGTCAAAGTCTACTGGCAGCCGGGCCCACCGTCCGAACATCAAACTATAGGGAGAGTAACCTGTGGCTTAAAGGGGTTGTAAAGGTTCGTCTTTTATTTTCTAAATTGGTTCCTTTAAGCTAGTGCATTGTTGGTTCACTTACCTTTTCCTTCAATTTCCCTTCTAAATGGTTTTTTTCTTTGTTTGAATTTCCCACTTCCTGTTTCTCCTCAGTAAGCTTTCTACCATCATCCGAGCGGTGGAAAGTCATTCAGAACAGCTTATTGAGGAGTAACAGGAAGTGAGAAATTCAGACAAAGAAAACAAAGAAAAAAAACATTTAGAAGGGAAATGGAAGGAAAAGGTAAGTGAACCAACAATGCACTGGCTTAAAGGAACCTATTTAGAAAATAAAAAACAAACCTTTACAACCCCTTTAATTGGCGTTGTTCAGGGGTCATGTCCTGGGGAAAAAAAGTGTGGGAACTCCCACCCAAGATCCACTCCCCCACCAAGAAAAAAAAATTATACGCTCATATGCATAATTACTAAACCGCATGTTTTTTTTCCGATCCACTGTACCTTAGTAATCCTTTATGTTACTGGCCGCTTCTTGTATATGGATTCATAGGGTAGTGTGCAGGTATTCTGTCACTTCCTCGATGCCGCAATGTCTCCTGGGAGCTTTTGTCATTGTTCCCAGGAGACATTGAGGAGGTCTGCCGCAAGTTATCTTCTGCAAAGGGAACTGAGTTCCTGCTGTGAAAAAAGTGCAGGAACTCCGTTCCCATGCGTTCCCGCAGGACTGGAGCCCTGGCATTGGTATAAGCATGCACAATAGCCACTATATGCTTGCTCCAGTGCTGCTTTTGTTCTGAATTTAGAGTTCCGAGCATATCCAGGAGGGTTCGATTGAATCTCTCTGGTTGAGGATCTCCTTGAGGATTAAACGGGGTGGTTTTAGACTTCCTGATGCCCAACAGGACTAAAAGTCTCTTGATAAGACTACTCTCAAAACCTCTCCCTTGATCAGAGTGGATGCGTTAGGACAGACCCTAGTGCACAAAGAATTTCTCCACGAAGATCTTGGCCATGGCCGATGCTTGTTGGTCCCTCGTGGAAAACGCCAGGGCATACCGAGTGTAATGGTCAGTCACTACCAGGATATTTCTCTGCCGGCTAAGATCAGGCTCCAAGAACAGAATGTCAATGCACACAAAGCTCCATGGGTCCCTGACTCTGAAGATGGCCCGTTGGGCTAGCTCGGTGAGGCAAAGTCTTTCTTTGGATAAATCTGAACCAGGAGTGGCAATAGTCCTCAACTTCAGCCCGCATGCAGAGCCAGTAGAACCGGTCCCTCACCAGGTGAAAAGTCCTCTTGGGCCTTAGGTGGCTATAGTTGTCGGGTAGGGCAGTTAATACTGCCCTATGTTTTTCAGGTTGGAATAGCTGCAATTTTTCTTCAGAATCATCAGAGAGGCCCCTTCGGTAGACCAACCCTTGGTGCACCAGAAACCGTTCCCACTCTCTGTGTAGCAGACGGGTTTCCTTTGGGGAGTCAGTGAGGAGCAAGTCAGGGCGTTGGTTCTCCGAGGCCTTCAATGCCAAGCTACAGGGACAGTCCTCCAACTGGTCCCTCCGCAGGTCTTTGACAGCTTCGAGCAGACCTTCATCTCTGACATTGCAATAACATCTGGGGACACCAGCGGCTGACACTCCAACGACTTCGGCCCTGGATCCTCCTCCAGCTTGATGTTCTGCTCCTTGACATAAGGCTCGTACCACTGTCAGATGAGCCTATTCTTCTGGAGGGTCTCTGGAACAATGGGGCCTTCTTGACAAAGCATCCGCGTCTTATTTAAGGCTGAAAATAAACCCTGATAGAGTAGCTAATCATTTGTGACCCGTGGTGTCCAACTTGGTGGTAGTGAGGATGTAGGTGAAAGGATTATTGTCGGTCTTGATCACAAACTCCGCTCCATACAGGTAATCCCTCAGCTTATCCACCACCGCCCTCTTCAAGGCCAGGAACTCAAGTTTGTGCATGGGGTAGTTCTTCTCGTTCCGACTCATGTAGGCAACAGGCCGTAGATGGCCATCATGCTCTTGACATAAAACCCCCCTAACCCATCTTGACTGGCGTCAACAGGGCCGTCTTTAATATGGTTTGGACCCTGGGCAAACATTTTTTGCCCCCCCCCCCCAATGTAATTTTGCTCTTCACCCCAACATAGGGTGAAAGTATTCTTTAGTAAGAGGATTGCTATTGTTTTGCTTATTTTCCTATTTAGGCATTTTTTTATGGTGGAGTAGCAATGTATTGCTTGCACCAGTAGCAGCAAGAGGGCAGGGAAGCTGACATTGAAAACAATATTTTTTCATTTGCAGCAGCATTAAAGTGTTTGTAAGCCCAACAACTAACTTTACATTAATAGCGTCCTGCATTTCCTGTATGCAGTGGAGGCTGGTGCTCACATTTTTTTTTGGGGGGGGGCGCAAACAAACTGAAAAAAAAAAACACATCAATTGCAGCCACTGTGCCCATAAAACGCAGCCACTGTGCCCATCAAACACAGCCACTGTGACCATCAAACGCACACAGTGTACGCATAGCAAGGGGCACTAACACTGTTAAACTGTGAATGCGACGCTGATTACTAAGTGACAGACTGTATGGCTGTGTGTGGGGATCAAGGCCGATTTGCAGGCAGCATGCGGGCTTAACGGACAGCTCTGCTTTGGGCCTCAAACAGTGACAGGGCCCTGGGTAGCTGCCCCGTTTGCCCTGTGGTAAAGATGGCCCTGGGCGTCAAAGTGTAGTTTGTACGGCTTGGTTGGATCTGCATAGACCAGGACTGGAGCGGTTGTTAGGCTTCACTTCAGCTGCCTAAAACCTCTTCACACTTCGGAGTCCATTGTTACTGAATGGACTCTCTGGGTTTTCTGGGTCCTCCAGTTGGTCTGACAGACTTCACCAGATCAAGGTCAACATTTCAGCAAATCCCTTGACAAATCTTCTCTAATAAGAGCAGAATCATAGAAATGACCTAAGCTCAGTCACGCTGGTAGGCCTCGGGTCGGTGGCCACATCGTCGACAGACACAATGTGGCCATGGTAGTTGACTGAGTGTTGATAAAACTGGGACTTTTCCAGAGACAGCTTCAACCCCCTCATCATGCAGTCTCTTCAGGACCTTCTCCAGATGCTCTCCGTGCTCTTCCAGGGTCTTGCCGAAATCAATGATGTCGTCTAAGTACACCAACACCTCGATCAGTTTCATGTCAC
Organism: Rana temporaria; assembly: GCF_905171775.1. Classification (NCBI taxonomy): domain Eukaryota; kingdom Metazoa; phylum Chordata; class Amphibia; order Anura; family Ranidae; genus Rana; species Rana temporaria. Next base: position 116,048,715 of record NC_053499.1, on the reverse strand, counting down.
CCACGATCTTCTCCATTAGCCTTTGGAAGGTGGCTGGGGCACCAAACAGGCCTTGATGCATACAGTAGAATTTAAAGATCCCCTCTGGGGTAATGAAAATGGTCTTCTCCCAATCCTCAGGGTGCATGGGAATTTGGAAATACCGACTCTTTAAATCCAGCATGCTAAACCATATCGCTCCTGACATGGCATCTTCTATCCTTGAGGTGGTATATTGGTCATGAATGGGCCTTTAGTTTAGTGTCCGATAGTCAATACACAGCCTCAGTGACCCATTCTTCCTCCGTACCACCACTATTGGGGAAGCATATGTATTCTGGGACTCTTGGACGATACCTGCCCTCTTCAACTGCCAGTTGTTCATGCAGATCCTCCAAGTCCCCTAAAGGAATATATCAAACTCTTTCTCTGAACAGCTAATTGGATCCGGTATTGGGCACTTTTTGCACACCCCACATCACAAGTGCCAGATCTTTCCCACTCTTTTAACTGGGGCCTTCTGTTCTTCTACCAGGCGCTGGTAGGCTTGTCTCAGCATGGGGTGCACACTTGTAGTTGAAGTGCTCGGCTCCAGACAAAGAGGTGTCAACAGCCTTCTGAGAAGTTCAGTATTGGTCCCTATGACAAGAGAACTCTTACTGGCCCCTGGTGGGCGAGGACAGACCACTGCCAGAGTGTCAAAAGTCTTGGCTTTCCCAGCCAAGGAGGGATCGAAGGTCAGCTTGACCAGTAGATAGCCATCATAGGGGGAGTTCTGAGTCACATTGCTCCATATCTCCAGCTCTTACAACTTCTGCAATGGCAGGTGCTTGAGGTGCCTGTCATAGAAGTCTCTGTAGAGAAGCGATGTCCCCACTGCAGGAAGCGTCCATCTTCTGTCTCCTCTTACTTCCGGGCTGCGGTCTCCGGCGCTGTGATCCGCCGGAGCTGCATGATGTCACTCCTGCGCATGCGCACGAGAGCTGCAATTCATAGCACAGGCTGGGGAAGAAACGGCACTTAAGTCCTGTACACATGGCCCAGATTCTCGCCAGGAAAAAAACAGTGTACAGACACCAGTCAAAAGAACTGCCGTTCTTTTGAATGGCACGAACGCGGTGACATCATTGACTACGACGAGCATGCGCTTGTCACATTCGATGCCGTCGCCGCCATTTTGCTTCACCCTGCCTATGCCTTGGAAGCTACCGCACATGCGTCAAAGTCATTTCGAGCATGGGCGGGTTTCCATGGAGAGGTAAGTATACACACACTCGGGTTTCTCAGCACAAAAACACTGCAGAGAATCTCACGACAAGGGAGCAGGTTCTCTAGTTTTCTCGTCTAGATTCTGGGCAGTTTTCTTGACGAGAAACCGCAAAGCCTCGTACACACGCTAATGTTTACTCGGCAAAAAAGCTCTGCCAGCAGTTTTCTTGCTGGTTCTTTCTGAGAAAACCATGCGTGTGTACGAGGCTTAAGTTTAGTTTCTTCCCTGCGTATGCGCCGTTAACATTTGTGGCGGACTACAAGTGAAATAACTCCTAAACGGCGCACGTTTAGGAGATATTTCCACTACCTATAGGTAAGCCTTATTCTAGCTGAATATCTATTAGCCTGAATGATTTTTGGCCAGAAAATTTGATAAGGGGGGGCCAACCCATCCATATGTACACCCAATATCTGTATTTGTATGTGGAATATCTCGGAAATTATGTGAGATCTAATGTTAAAACCAGTTGATCTTACCGGATCTAACAAATATCTATTAGCCTGAATGATTTTTAGCCAAAAAAATTGATCACTTAATAAGTCTCTAATTATGTGAGATCTAACGTTAAAACCAGTTGATCTTACCGGATCTAACGAATATCTATTAGCCTGAATGATTTTTGGCTCAAAAAATTGATAAGGGGGGGGCCAGCCCCCCTCATTAATCACTTAATAAGTCTCTAATTATGTGAGATCTAACGTTAAAACCAGTTGATCTTACCGGATCTAACGAATATCTATTAGCCTGAATGATTTTTGGCCAAAAAATTTGATAAGGGGGGGCTGATGACAGGTTAGCCCCCCCCAGAAAATAACTGTTAATATTGCTTCTTCTGTGTGAGATCTAACGCAAACAATGATTGATCTAACCTGATCTAACAAAGATCTAACAAACTGCATAAAAATTCAACAATCAACATTTTTTATATGGGGGGGCTAACCCGGCACAGGTGACATGAGGCCCCACTCTGGGAAAAATAATTAAAGCGATAAAAAATGTAACTATATAAATTGCTTTAAGAGCTTTAAAGTACTGGTGTCAGTGCTCTGTATCTGGGTACTGGTGTCAGTGTTCTCTATCTGGGTGCTGGTGTCAGTGCTCTGTATCTCGGTGCTGGTGTCAAAGAGCACTGACACCAGCACCCAGATACAGAGCACTGACACCAACACCCAGATAGAGAACACTGACACCAACACCCAGAAAGAGAACACTGACACCAGCACCCAGATACAGAGCACTGACACCAACACCCAGATAGAGGGACTGACACCAGCACCCAGATACAGAGCACTGACACCAGCACCCAGATACAGAACACTGACACCAGCACCCAGATAGAGGGACTGACACCAACACCCAGATAGAGGGACTGACACCAGCACCCAGATACAGAGCACTGACACCAGCACCCAGATAGAGAACACTGACACCAGCACCCAGATAGAGGGACTGACACCAGCACCCAGATACAGAGCACTGACACCAGCACCCAGATACAGAACACTGACACCAGCACCCAGATAGAGGGACTGACACCAACACCCAGATAGAGGGACTGACACCAGCACCCAGATACAGAGCACTGACACCAGCACCCAGATAGAGAACACTGACACCAGCACCCAGATAGAGGGACTGACACCAGCACCCAGATAGAGGGACTGACACCAGCACCCAGATACAGAGCACTGACACCAGCACCCAGATAGAGGTACTGACACCAGCACCCAGATAGAGGGACTGACACCAGCACCCAGATACAGAGCACTGACACCAGCACCCAGATAGAGAACACTGACACCAGCACCCAGATAGAGGGACTGACACCAGCACCGAGATAGAGAGACTGACACCAGCACCCAGATAGAGAACACTGACACCAGCACCCAGATAGAGAACACTGACACCAACATTTAGATAGAGGGACTGACACCAGCACCAAGATAGAGAGCACTGACACCAGCACCGAGATATAGGGACTGACACCAGCACCCAGATAGAGGGACTGACACCAGCACCCAGATAGAGGGACTGACACCAACACCCAGGAAGAGGGACTGACACCAGCACCCAGATAGAGGGACTGACACCAGCACCCAGATACAGAGCACTGACACCAGCACCCAGATACAGAACACTGACACCAGCACCCAGATAGAGGGACTGACACCAACACCCAGATAGAGGGACTGACACCAGCACCCAGATACAGAGCACTGACACCAGCACCCAGATAGAGGGACTGACACCAGCACCCAGATACAGAGCACTGACACCAGCACCCAGATACAGAGCACTGACACCAGCACCCAGATACAGAACACTGACACCAGCACCCAGATAGAGAACACTGACACCAGCACCCAGATAGAGGGACTGACACCAGCACCCAGATAGAGGGACTGACACCAGCACCCAGATACAGAGCACTGACACCAGCACCCAGATAGAGGGACTGACACCAGCACCCAGATAGAGGGACTGACACCAGCACCCAGATACAGAGCACTGACACCAGCACCCAGATACAGAACACTGACACCAGCACCCAGATAGAGAACACTGACACCAGCACCCAGATAGAGGGACTGACACCAGCACCGAGATAGAGAGACTGACACCAGCACCCAGATAGAGAACACTGACACCAGCACCCAGATAGAGAACACTGACACCAACATTTAGATAGAGGGACTGACACCAGCACCGAGATAGAGAGCACTGACACCAGCACCGAGATATAGGGACTGACACCAGCACCCAGATAGAGGGACTGACACCAGCACCCAGATAGAGGGACTGACACCAACACCCAGGAAGAGGGACTGACACCAGCACCCAGATAGAGGGACTGACACCAGCACCCAGACAGAGAACACTGACACCAGCACCCAGACAGAGAACACTGACACCAGCACCCAGAAAGAGGGACTGACACCAGCACCCAGATAGAGGGACTGACACCATCACCCAGATAGAGGGACTGACACCAGCACCCAGATAGAGGGACTGACACCAACACCCAGATAGAGGGACTGACACCAACACCCAGAAAGAGGGACTGACACCAGCACCCAGATAGAGGGACTGACACCAGCACCCAGACAGAGAAAACTGACACCGGCACCCAGAAAGAGGGACTGACACCAGCACCCAGATAGAGGGACTGACACCAGCACCCAGATAGAGGGACTGACACCAGCACCCAGATAGAGGGACTGACACCAACACCCAGAAAGAGAACACTGCCACCAGCACCCAGATAGAGGGACTGACACCAACAACCAGATAGAGGGACTGACACCAGCACCCAGATAGAGGGACTGACACCAACAACCAGATAGAGGGACTGACACCAACAACCAGATAGAGGGACTGACACCAGCACCCAGATAGAGGGACTGACACCAGCACCCAGATAGAGAACACTGACACCAGCACAGAGCTAGAGGGACTGACACCAGCACCCAGATAGAGAACACTGACACCAGCACAGAGCTAGAGGGACTGACACCAGCACCGAGATAGAGAACACTGACACCAGCACAGAGCTAGAGGGACTGACACCAGCACCGAGATAGAGAACACTGACACCAGCACCCACATAGAGGGACTGACACCAGCACCCAGATAGAGGGACTGACACCAACACCCAGAAAGAGAACACTGCCACTAGCACCCAGATAGAGGGACTGACACCAACAACCAGATAGAGGGACTGACACCAGCACCCAGATAGAGGGACTGACACCAACAACCAGATAGAGGGACTGACACCAACAACCAGATAGAGGGACTGACACCAGCACCCAGATAGAGGGACTGACACCAGCACCCAGATAGAGAACACTGACACCAGCACAGAGCTAGAGGGACTGACACCAGCACCGAGATAGAGAGACTGACACCAGCACAGAGCTAGAGGGACTGACACCAGCACCGAGATAGAGAACACTGACACCAGCACCCAGATAGAGGGACTGACACCATCACCCAGATAGAGGGACTGACACCAGCACCCAGATAGAGGGACTGACACCATCACCCAGATAGAGGGACTGACACCAGCACCCAGATAGAGAACACTGACACCAGCACCCAGACAGAGAACACTGACACCGGCACCCAGATAGAGAACACTGACACCAGCACCCAGATAGAGGGACTGACTCCAGCACCCAGATAGAGGGACTGACACCAGCACTCAGATAGAGAACACTGACACCAGCACCCAGATAGAGGGACTGACACCAGCACCCAGACAGAGAACACTGACACCAGCACCCAGATAGAGGGACTGACACCAGCACCCAGACAGAGAACACTGACACCAGCACCCAGATAGAGAACACTGACACCAGCACCGAGATACAGAGCACTATCTGGGTGCTGGTGTCAGTGTTCTATCGCGGTGATGGTGCCAGTGAGGGAGGTAGCCAATCAGCAGGCAGTGCCAGCATAGGATGCAGAGCGCCCCCGGCCCACCACAACCGAGCACCCACATAGAGGGACTGACACCAGCACCCAGATAGAGGGACTGACACCAACACCCAGAAAGAGAACACTGCCACTAGCACCCAGATAGAGGGACTGACACCAACAACCAGATAGAGGGACTGACACCAGCACCCAGATAGAGGGACTGACACCAACAACCAGATAGAGGGACTGACACCAACAACCAGATAGAGGGACTGACACCAGCACCCAGATAGAGGGACTGACACCAGCACCCAGATAGAGAACACTGACACCAGCACAGAGCTAGAGGGACTGACACCAGCACCGAGATAGAGAGACTGACACCAGCACAGAGCTAGAGGGACTGACACCAGCACCGAGATAGAGAACACTGACACCAGCACCCAGATAGAGGGACTGACACCATCACCCAGATAGAGGGACTGACACCAGCACCCAGATAGAGGGACTGACACCATCACCCAGATAGAGGGACTGACACCAGCACCCAGATAGAGAACACTGACACCAGCACCCAGACAGAGAACACTGACACCGGCACCCAGATAGAGAACACTGACACCAGCACCCAGATAGAGGGACTGACACCATCACCCAGATAGAGGGACTGACACCAGCACCCAGATAGAGGGACTGACACCATCACCCAGATAGAGGGACTGACACCAGCACCCAGATAGAGAACACTGACACCAGCACCCAGACAGAGAACACTGACACCGGCACCCAGATAGAGAACACTGACACCAGCACCCAGATAGAGGGACTGACTCCAGCACCCAGATAGAGGGACTGACACCAGCACCCATATAGAGAACACTGACACCAGCACCCAGATAGAGGGACTGACACCAGCACCCAGACAGAGAACACTGACACCAGCACCCAGATAGAGGGACTGACACCAGCACCCAGACAGAGAACACTGACACCAGCACCCAGATAGAGAACACTGACACCAGCACCGAGATACAGAGCACTATCTGGGTGCTGGTGTCAGTGTTCTATCGCGGTGATGGTGCCAGTGAGGGAGGTAGCCAATCAGCAGGCAGTGCCAGCATAGGATGCAGAGCGCCCCCGGCCCACCACAACCGAGCATCAGCACTGGACTGTGTTGGGACCTCCCGACCCCCAGTGGTGCCCTGCATAGGTGGGGGTAAGGGCAGGGTGGAGGGGTCAGGGGCTGTCAAGCACAGGTTGGCACACTGGCACATAACTGAGCTGCCCTGAGTGTGGCACTGATGATCAGGAGGAAGGGAGTGGGGGGATGGGGCAGAGGTGGATATAAAGACCAATGGCTGAGGGATGCTGGAGGAGCAGGGGTGGGGGCTGGCTCTCTCTGATGATGGTGGTAGCTGGCTGCAGAAGGAGGTTGTGGCATGACACCTCTTTTCTCCTACCTCCCATCGGCTTCATACAGCCCTGGTGAGGCTTCCTCCCCGGCGGGGGCCCTCCCCCCCTCTGCTTACCAGATGCTGTGCGCCTCCTCCGGGTGTGCGGGGATTGCGTCCCCAGAGTAGCGGGAATCACTCACTGTATTAACATTTTGCTGCTGGAATGAGTCTCCTCACCTTCTTCTCCCCCGGACAACACAGCACTGGCCCCGCCTCCTCCCCAGGACACATACAGAGCCACGGCCCTGTCCTCTCTCCAGTCTCCACTGCCTGGCAATAGAGCTCACAGGCAGCAGCAACAATAACCCTCTGATCGTTGGTGCGCAGCGCAGCCGCAGCCGCATTGTTTCCAGCAGAGTCGGCTTTTCAATTAGGCGAGGCCCCTGTCATCGCGGGGCCTTAGGCAATCGCCTAACATGCCTAATTAGAGAGCCGCCTCTGTCCTTTGGACTTGTATCTGGCTTTGGGTATCTGGAGTAGGTTTTGATTGGTGGTTCGCAGAATGCGATTGGGGTTATGGGCTTTTATTTTTTCGCATAGATATTGGGGGGCGTTGCCGTGAATACACTTATGTATTAGGCAGAGTGCCTTGAAAGTGATTCTGTCTCTTACTGGCAACCAATGAAGGGATCTCAGCGAAGGTGAGATTGATTCCCATGTTTTTCTCCAGTCACAAGTCAAGCGGCCGTATTTTGAACGACTTGCAGGCGAATGATTTGTTATTTGGGGAGTCCTAGATAGAGGGCATTTGCGTAGTCAAGTCTGGAATTGATGATTGTTCCCACCACGACTGCAATGTCCTCTTTCGGGATAAAGGGGGTGAGTCTGCGTAGTAGGCGCAGCAGATGGTACGATCCGCTGACTACTGACCCTATTTGTGCATCCATTGTCATGTAGAAGTCGAAAAGGACTCCGAGAGTTTTGACTTTGGTGCTAGGGGTGAGGATTTTACCCAGAATGGGCGGGGGAGTCCATGTTGACGCGGGGTGATTTTTCCGGTTATCGTGAAACAGGAGAAGTTCTGTCTTCGAACCGTTGAGTTTAAGATAACTGTTTGTCATCCAGTTATCTATTAAAGTAAGGCATTTCTCTAGTCCAAGAGAATGATCCTTTTTGTTGCAGATGCGGAAATACAGTTGTGTGTCGTCTGCATAGGAGTGGTAAAGTAACTTCTGGTTACTGATGATTTCAAAGAGAGGGCGGAGATAGATATTAAACAATACGGGCGACAAGGGAGATCCCTGAGGGACTCCGCATGATACCGTACGTTTTTCAGAAGTGAAAGATCCCAGTTTCACTATTTGTGATCGGTTTTCCAAGAAGGAGGAGAACCAGGGTAAAACACCTTCAGCGACTCCGGCTACTTCAGCTAGCCTAGCCAGTAGTAGTCCGTGGCCTACAGTGTCAAAAGCCGCGCTTAGGTCCAGCAGTATCAGGAGACTAGATTCTCCTTCGTCTGCGGCCTCTAGAACGTCATCCCATATTTTGAGCAGCGCCGTTTCTGTTCCGTGACCCGGACGAAAGCCTGATTGAAACGGGTCGAGTAATTTATGGGTGTCTAAATGCAGTTGCAGCTGTTGTACAACTACTTTCTCCATTACCTTGGAGAAAACATTTAGACCTGTTATGGGCCTCCGGTTGTTTGGGTCTTTGGGGCCAAGGGTGTTTTTTTTTTAGAATTGGTTTTATTGTACCTTGTTTCAGCAAGGTGGGCACCATGCCCTCCTTGAATGATTGGTTTATGAGCTGCGTGATAGCTGGTGCCAGTATATCGGCACTTTCTTTCAGCAGTTTAGTGGGGATGATATCATTGGGTGCTGTGCTATTACGCAGAGTCCCGATGATATTTTTAGTGGCATCGATGGAAATGGGTTTTAGAGTGAATTTTGGTGATTGCGGCGGATTTAAGTGGGTATTTGATTTGTGATTTGGGGGGAGTTGGTGACGGTTCCATTTTGCTGAATACTTTCACGGATTTTTTAAATTTTATTAATGAAATAATCCGATAATTCATTGCAAAATTCTTGTGAATCAGAATTGGGGGCCTCTAAACAAGCAGGATTCATAGTCTGAGTAACCAGCTTGAAGAGTTCTCGGGGGCGGTTTAGGGCATTTGCGATCATGTTGGAGAAAATATTTTTTTTTGGCCGTGAAGATTTCTTTGTGATATTTCTTTGTTATTATCTTGTAAATGGAATGGGAATACTACGCGCCAAAAGTATTAAACTAAAAGTGAGCTGCTACCCAAAATAATCAAAGATTATGCAGTGTATGTGTAAAAAGAGGGTGCGCTAAATAAATATAATAATAGTATTAAACAGTATTAAAAACTAGATATAAATACTAGACATCAAAAAGAAACAATGTATCGTGATAAATCAATATATCCAGTCCCTGGATATTATTGGTATTATAGTGATAATCAAAAGTGAGTCCACAAAAATGGTGATAAACAAAAATGAGTCCACAATGAGAAAAGTCCAGTGATGACGTTTTTAAAGCTGGAAAATTGAATTCCCATAGGTGATTTCTTAATTGAAAGAAGTATTGTGTTTACAATCAAAGTTAGTATGATCCACCTTCACCGTGATTTTGTCAAAACACCCAATGTGAATGAATAGGCAGGCTCCTTACCAGATGGAATTGCCCCCAATTTTGATATCAAAAAGGGAGGACAATTAAGGCTTTGACAGGATCACCTGTATATGAATGGGATACGTCCTGACAGCAGTGATGGAAACAGTCATGGATTCTCGGATATGTGCATGGAAAATAAATGGTGGCAAAACATAGTGTAATTCGTTTTAATATGGTATAAAAACATATACTTAAGGGAGCCAAGTGGCCGCTTACTTTGTGAGTGCCTTGGACCCGGCACTGAGGCTATAGTGATTTGAAATCAGCTAAGGAAGATCCTGGATGCTGTGAGCTGCGAGATGTCCGGATCCCCGGAGCGTGCGTTCCACGGCCGCAGCAGTGTGGAGCCAACAATGCAGGAAGTGACAGGGTACTGGAGCGTACAATTGCGTGGTTGGGTGCCGCCCCGACGTACGTTTCGGAAAGATCGTCTTCAGGAAGACGATCTTTCCGAAACGTACGTCGGGGCGGCACCCAACCACGCAATTGTACGCTCCAGTACCCTGTCACTTCCTGCACGGAAAGGGAGCCAAGTGGCCGCTTACTTTGTGAGTGCCTTGGACCCGGCACTGAGGCTATAGTGATTTGAAATCAGCTAAGGAAGATCCTGGATGCTGTGAGCTGCGAGATGTCCGGATCCCCGGAGCGTGCGTTCCACGGCCGCAGCAGTGTGGAGCCAACAATGCAGGAAGTGACAGGGTACTGGAGCGTACAATTGCGTGGTTGGGTGCCGCCCCGACGTACGTTTCTGAAAGATCGTCTTCAGGAAGACGATCTTTCCGAAACGTACGTCGGGGCGGCACCCAACCACGCAATTGTACGCTCCAGTACCCTGTCACTTCCTGCATTGTTGGCTCCACACTGCTGCGGCCGTGGAACGCACGCTCCGGGGATTCGGACATCTCGCAGCTCACAGCATCCAGGATCTTCCTTAGCTGATTTCAAATCACTATAGCCTCAGTGCCGGGTCCAAGGCACTCACAAAGTAAGCGGCCACTTGGCTCCCTTAAGTATATGTTTTTATACCATATTAAAACGAATTACACTATGTTTTGCCACCATTTATTTTCCATGCACATATCCGAGAATCCATGACTGTTTCCATCACTGCTGTCAGGACGTATCCCATTCATATACAGGTGATCCTGTCAAAGCCTTAATTGTCCTCCCTTTTTGATATCAAAATTGGGGGCAATTCCATCTGGTAAGGAGCCTGCCTATTCATTCACATTGGGTGTTTTGACAAAATCACGGTGAAGGTGGATCATACTAACTTTGATTGTAAACACAATACTTCTTTCAATTAAGAAATCACCTATGGGAATTCAATTTTCCAGCTTTAAAAACGTCATCACTGGACTTTTCTGATTGTGGACTCATTTTTGTTTATCACCATTTTTGTGGACTCACTTTTGATTATCACTATAATACCAATAATATCCAGGGACTGGATATATTGATTTATCACGATGCATTGTTTCTTTTTGATGTCTAGTATTTATATCTAGTTTTTAATACTGTTTAATACTATTATTATATTTATTTAGCGCACCCTCATTATCTTGTAAATGGTGAGGTTTTTATCTGAAGAGCATCTTTTCCACGCAGCTTCTGCTCTTCTCCGCTCTTGCTTTAGCAACGTCAGCTGGTCATTAAACCAGCTGGAGTTGTTTTTCCGGATGCAAGTTTTGCGTTTTGGTGCTACTAAGTCAGCTGACTGTAGTAGCGCCTTGTTGATGGCGTCAAGTGTTTCTGTGGCTGTTTGTTTTTTGTTGGGTTGTTTTTATTTTGTTCCCTAGTGTTTTGAAGAGTTCCGAGTGGAGCTTCTTCTAAGATCTAGTCCAGTAAGTTGTCACCGGTTTTCTAGTTTTTTTTGGGCTGGCGTTTTTGGTGATTGTGAATTTAATGGCATGGTGATCGGTCCATGGTTGCGGTTCATTTTCCAGGACGTCAATTTCCAAATCTTGTTTGAAAATGAGATTGAGCGTATGGCCTGAGGCATGAGTGGGGCCTTGTATTAGTTGCTGCAGACCTAATCCTTCCAGATGGTCGATGCAGTAGGGTGCCCACGTGTCCCGGATTGCCCGGGACTGTCCCTTAATTGGCATCTGTGTCCCTGGTCCCGGATGCCTTCATTGCGGGACAATACAATGTCCCGGAATGAAGCACTGGGTAAAGTCATTATGAATTCAGCAGAGTCTGAGCCGCGGTAGCGCTGTCTGCAGCATGCAGAACCACCTCCACCTGATTTTAATTGTGCTCACTGGTTGTTACAGCCGCTTGGCGTGTAGCAACCAGTGACATCACGGCTGCAGTGCACCCCCTCTGTTCAGAGCTGAAAGCGCGGGAGGATTTCACTTCCTCCTCCAACCTCCGCGCTTCTGCTCTGTCTGCCTCCTGGGACCCAAAGCAGCTGAGCTCCGAGGCTGCCCTTTATACCAGAAAGGGACACAGCTTCTGATCTGAGAGGGAGAGCAGCAGCATCATCTGAGAAGAACAGAGAGTGGGGGCCCCGGGGAGAAGCAGGAGGCTGACTGGAAGGAACAGCACGAGAGGGAGTGAGAGAAGACCTGAGCAGCAGTGACATCCTCCCAGAGCCTGCACACCTTCCCCCAACGTCTGCTCCAGCAGTGACATCCTCCCAGAGCCTGCACACCTTCCCCCAACGTCTGCTCCAGCAGTGACATCCTCCCAGAGCCTGCACACCTTCTCCCAACGTCTGCTCCAGCTGTGCCTATCATCAACAAGAAACACAGGCTGACAGAGGAAAGTCTGGAGGTAGGTGCATCACACACACCTACCCACAGACAGGGGCTGGGACAGGGTGTACAGGAAGGACTGCAGGCCAGCTTAGGGGGTCAATTTCACTCACCACCCCCCCCCCTCTCTCTCTCCCATCCCCCTCTCTCATCCACCTCTCTCTCTCTCCCATCCCCCTCTCTCTCTTCCATCCCCCTCTCTCTCTTCCATCCCCCTCTCTCTCTTCCATCCCCCTCTCTCTCTCATCCCTCCCTCTCACATCTACCCCTCTCTCTCTTCCATCCCCCTCTCTCTCTCTCATCCCTCTCTCTCTCATCTACCCCTCTCTCTCTCTCATCTACCTCTCTCTCTCTCTCTCATCTACCCCTCTCTCTCTCTCATCTTCCATCCCCCTCTCTCTTCCATCTCCCTCTCTCTCTCATCCACCCCTCTCTCTCTCTCCCCCTTCTCTCTCTCTCCCCCTTCTCTCTCTCTCCCCCTTCTCTCTCTCTCCCACCCCTTCTCTCTCTCTCTCTCCCACCCTTCTCTCTCTCTCTCCCACCCCTTCTCTCTCTCTCTCTCTCTCTCTCTCTCTCTCTCTCTCTTACCCCTTCTCTCTCTCTCTCTCTCCCACCCCTTCTCTCTCTCTCTCTCTCTCTCTCTCTCTCCCCCACCCCTTCTCTCTCTCCCACCCCTTCTCTCTCTCTCTCCCATCCCTTCTCTCTCTCTCCCACCCCTTCTCTCTCTCCCACCCCTTCTCTCTCTCTCTCTCTCTCTCTCTCACCCCTTCTCTCTCTCTCCCCCCCCTTCTCTCTCTCTCGCACCCCTTCTCTCTCTCTCTCCCGCACCCCTTCTCTCTCTCTCTCTCCCGCACCCTTCTCTCTCTCCCTCACCCCTTCTCTCTCTCTCCCCTCTCTCTCTCGCACCCCTTCTCTCTCTCCCGCACCCCTTCTCTCTCTCCCTCACCCTTTCTCTCTCTCTCTCCCACCCCTTCTCTCTCCCACCCCTTCTCTCTCTCCCTCACCCCTTCTCTCTCTCCCTCACCCCTTCTCTCTCTCTCCCACCCCTTCTCTCTCTCCCGCACCCCTTCTCTCTCTCTCCCACCCCTTCTCTCTCTCTCTCCCACCCCTTCTCTCTCTCTCTCCCATCCCTTCTCTCTCTCTCTCTCTCTCCCTCACCCCTTCTCTCTCTCCCTCACCCCTTCTCTCTCTCCCTCACCCCTTCTCTCTCTCCCTCACCCCTTCTCTCTCTCCCTCACCCCTTCTCTCTCTCCCTCACCCCTTCTCTCTCTCCCGCACCCCTTCTCTCTCTCTCTCCCGCACCCCTTCTCTCTCTCTCTCTCCCGCACCCCTTCTCTCTCTCTCTCTCTCCCACCCCTTCTCTCTCCCACCCCTTCTCTCTCTCCCTCACCCCTTCTCTCTCTCTCTCTCTCCCACCCCTTCTCTCTCTCTCTCCCACCCCTTCTCTCTCTCTCTCTCTCTCTCTCTCTCGCACCCCTTCTCTCTCTCTCTCTCCCACCCCTTCTCTCTCTCTCTCCCGCACCCCTTCTCTCTCTCTCTCCCGCACCCCTTCTCTCTCTCTCTCACCCCTTCTCTCTCTCCCACCCCTTCTCTCTCCCACCCCTTCTCTCTCTCTCTCTCTCTCTCTCACCCCTTCTCTCTCTCTCTCACCCCTTCTCTCTCTCTCTCACCCCTTCTCTCTCTCTCTCACCCCTTCTCTCTCTCACCCCTTCTCTCTCTCTCTCACCCCTTCTCTCTCTCTCTCCCACCCCTTCTCTCTCTCTCTCTCGCACCCCTTATCGCTCTCCCTCACCCTTTTTCTCTCTCTCTCCCATCCCTTCTCTCTCTCCCATCCCTTCTCTCTCTCTCTCTCCCACCCCTTCTCTCTCTCTCTCTCTCTCTCTCTCTCTCCCACCCCTTCTCTCTCTCCCTCCCCCCCTTCTCTCTCTCTCTCGCACCCCTTCTCTCTCTCTCTCCCGCACCCCTTCTCTCTCTCCCTCACCCCTTCTCTCTCTCCCACCCCTTCTCTCTCTCCCTCACCCCTTCTCTCTCTCTCTCTCTCTCTCTCTCTCTTCCACCCCTTCTCTCTCTCCCACCCCTTCTCTCTCTCTCTCCCTCACCCCTTCTCTCTCTTTCTCCCACCCCTTCTCTCTCTCTCTCTCTCTCCCACCCCTTCTCTCTCTCTCTCTTTCTCTCCCACCCCTTCTCTCTCTCCCTCACCCCTTCTCTCTCTCGCACCCCTTCTCTCTCTCTCTCTCCCGCACCCCTTCTCTCTCTCCCTCACCCCTTCTCTCTCTCGCACCCCTTCTCTCTCTCTCTCCCGCACCCCTTCTCTCTCTCCCTCACCCCTTCTCTCTCTCTCTCTCTCTCCCACCCCTTCTCTCTCCCACCCCTTCTCTCTCTCCCTCACCCCTTCTCTCTCTCTCTCTCTCTCCCTCACCCCTTCTCTCTCTCTCCCACCCCTTCTCTCTCTCTCTCTCTCTCCCTCACCCCTTCTCTCTCTCTCTCTCCCCCACCACTTCTCTCTCTCTCCCACCCCTTCTCTCTCCCACCCCTTCTCTCTCTCTCTCTCTCCCACCCCTTCTCTCTCTCTCTCTCTCTCTCTCCCCCACCCCTTCTATCTCTCTCTCTCTCTCTCCCCCACCCCTTCTCTCTCTCTCTCTCTCTCTCACCCCTTCTCTCTCTCTCTCTCTCTCTCTCCCACCCCTTCTCTCTCTCTTTCACCCCTTCTCTCTCTCTCTCTCACCCCTTCTCTCTCTCTCTCTCACCCCTTCTCTCACCCTCACTGACTACAGGTCCCAGCATTAGTCCCTTAGAGCTCAGGGATCTGACATGCTCCCCCAATGGACGGGGTGGGAATCGGGTAGGTCAGTGTAATGATCAGGTAGGTCAGTGTAGGAATCAGGTTAGTGTAGTGGTCAGGTATTTCAATGGAGCAATCAATTAGGTCAGTGTAGGGATCAGGAAGGTCAGTGTAGTGGTCAGGTAGGTCAGTGTAGGGATCAGGTACAGTAGGTCAGTGTAGTAGTCGGGTAGGTCAGTGTATGTGCAGTTCTTACCCCAGATCCCTTGTGTCATTTGTATTTCATTTGTGGTATAAAGTACTGGGTTTTATATACAACTTTAGTTCCTTAGAGATAAACTGCATTTGTTTCATGTATGTTAGCCCAACATCGCAAGAACAATTACACTCTGTGAATCTAAGTGGCTGCCTGCAGCTGCAATGTTGGTCTTCCATACATGAAACAAATGCTTAAATAGGTAAGGGGCGGGGCCTCTCGGCCACGTCATATGGCGGCACTGTCTCCTTGTGATGTCACCGACCGCTGCTTGCTGGGGGGGGTGTCCCTGAATGGCTGTATGGAAATGTGGTCACCCTACGATGCAGGCGTCGGCGACGGGGTCCAGCGAGGAGTTGGCCCAGAGGTTGACAAATAATTTCTGTCAACGACGTGAGAAGGTGCATTTTTGGGCTTGGTGGTCTATAGCAAAGTAGCATATGGACCGTATCTTGGGGATTTGTTTGCAGCTGCAGAGTGAGGGTTTCCATGAATGGAAGCGAGTTTTGAAGGACTGGTTTGGTGATCGAGAGGTGAGTCTTGTGGATTACCGCCAGGCCCCCCCCCCTTTGCCTCACTTTGTTTTGCATAGTTTGCTGGCACCAATTCTGTTAGAATGGTGTTGCAGTCAGCTGTGAGCCAGCTTTCTGTGATGAAGAGGCAGTCTAGATCGTGTTGAAGGATGAAATCATAGACAAGAAGTCAGTGTTTTACTGCCGATCTTGTGTTGACCAAAGCGCATATTATACGTACCCCTGTGTTAAACTATGGGAGTCCTGGTTATTTGTGCTGTGTCTGCAGCAGCCGAGAGCTGGGAGGACCCTGCCTGGCTGCTTTATCCTTGGGGAGAGCCGACTCGTTTGAGAGCGTCCTGCTCTCACTGTCCCTGGGGTGAGCAGACTAAGGTGAGAGCGTCTGCTGCACCGCTGAATCTATATATCAAGAGTTCTGACTTTACTAGCTGCAAGCTTGTTCTGGGTCAGTGATTGATAAAAATAATGAAAACTCCTGTCTTAACTCCTGTTTAAAACTCCTGTTTTTTAACTCAACCACTTTTGTTCAAAGAATCCACTTCTGTTCAGAAAATCCACAAGTGAGCCACCATCAGCTGGGAGCCACCCTTTCCATCTCCATTTACTTCTATCACTACTAACTGTCCTGTCACCTCACCATCATGCACATTCTCTCCTGTCCACTGCCCCTCCTCCAGTCTCACTGCCCCTCCTCCAGTCTCATTACCTCCCTCCTGTCCCACCGCCATACACTCCTCTCCTGCAAATATTACCCACCGCCATACACTCCTCTCCTGTACATACTACCCACCACCATACACTCTGCACTCCTCTCCTGCACATACCCACAGCAATACACTCCACACTCCTCTACTGTACATACTACCCACCACCATACACTCCACACTCCTCTCCTGTACATACTACCCACCACCATATACTCCGTAGTTCTCTCCAGCATATACCACCCACTGCCATACACTCCTCTCCTGTACGTACTACCCACCACCATACACTCCACACTCCTCGCCTGCACATACTACCCACCACCATACACTCCGCACTCCTCTCCTGCACATACTACCCACCGCCATACACTCCGCACTTCTCTCCTGTACATACTACCCACCACCATACACTCTGCACACCTCTCCTGTACATACTACCCACCACCATACACTCCGCACTTCTCTCCTGTACATACTACCCACCACCATACACTCTGCACACCTCTCCTGTACATACTACTCACCACCATACACTCCGCACTTCTCTCCTGTACATACTACCCACTGCCATACACTCTGCACACCTCTCCTGTACATACTACTCACCACCATACACTCCGCACTTCTTTCCTGTACATACTACCCACCACAATACACGCCACACCCCTGGCGTAGTACTCACCACCATACACTCCGCACTCCTTTCCTGCAAATACTACCCACCAGCATACACTCCACACCCCTCTCCTGCACATACTACTCACCACCATACACTCCACACCCCTCTCCTGTACATACTACTCACCACCATACACTCTGCACTTCTCTCCTGCAAATACTACCCACTGCCATATACTCTGCAGTCCTCTCCTGCATATACCACCCACTGCCATACACTCCTCTCCTGTACATACTACCCACCGCCATCCACTCCGCACCCCTCTCCTGTACATACTACTCACCACCATCCACTCCACACTTCTCTCCTGCAAATACTACCCACTGCCATCCACTCCACACTTTTCTCCTGCAAATACTACCCACCGCCATACACTCCACACCCCTCTCCTGTACATACTACCCACCACCATACACTCCACACCCCTCTCCTGTACATACTACTCACCGCCATACACTCCGCACTTCTTTCCTGCATATACCACCCACTGCCATACACTCAGCACTCCTCTCCTGTACATTCTACCCACTGCCAAACACTCAGCACTCCTCTCCTGTACATACTACCCACTGCCATACACTCCTCTCCTGTACATACTACCCACCGCTGTACATTCCGCTCTATACAGTCACAATTTAACATTACTCTGATGTAAGGAGCTGCTAATGGGGACACTCTGATTTAAGGGGGCTGCTGATTGGGACACTGATGTAAGGAGGCTGCTGATGGTGACACTCTGATGTAAGGGGGCTGCTGATGGGGACACTGATGTAAGGGGGCTGCTGATGGGGACACTCTGATGTAAGGGGGCTGCTGATGGGGACACTGATGTAAGGGGGCTGCTGATGGGGACACTCTGATGTAAGGGGGCTGCTGATGGGGCACTCTGATGTAAGGGGGCTGCTGATGGGGACACTCTGATGTAAGGGGGCTGCTGATGGGGACACTCTGATGTAAGGGGGCTGCTGATGGGGACACTCTGATGTAAGGGGGCTGCTGATGGGGACACTCTGATGTAAGGAACTGCTGATGGGGCACTCTAATGTAAGGGGGCTGCTGATGGGGACACTCAAACTTTAAGTGGGCCGCTCTGGATGAAGTCCAGGGCCAATTTTTTGTCTCAGTCCAGCCCTGTGCATGTGTGAGGCAGTGTGATGGTGAGCAAAACCATAGCTAAAATCATACAAAAAGGTATCAATTAAGTTGTTTGATGTCAATCAATCACTAAGACAATGACATATAGTCATAAAATCATAATAAATGGAATACATTGTCATTTCATTTGTGTCAATAATATATTGGCTCAGGTTGGCGGCAGCGCAGGCGCACATATATTTTATTCAGTAAGTGAATGCAATTATAATAATAATATATTTCATTCTATAAAATTAATTTTACATTACAATACCTTTTTTTTAGTTTTTAATGGTTTATGTCTTGTCTTATGCCTCGTACACACGACCAGTTTTCCCGTCGGGAAAACTTCCATGACAGCTTTTGGCCGTGAAAACTGCTCGTGTGTATGCTCCATGGCAGTTTTCCTGACGGGAAAACCGCTGGGAATCGCGGCAGGAAAAAAAGAGAGCCGGTTCTCTTTTTTTCCCCACCGGGATTCAAAGCGGTTTTTAACCCGGCAGTTTTCTTATGGCAAACACTGCGATGGAGCATACACACGGCCGTGATTCCCGGCCAGAGCTCTCACCGCAGTTTTCCAGACGGGAAAACCTCTGGTGTGTACAGGGGGAAAGTTACTGAGCAGGTTCTCGTTTTTTTCCCCCTTTTTACCTCTGGGAATCCCGGTTGTGTGTACAGGGCTTTAGTGATCTTTTCACAAATACGGTGTAATTTTTTTTAAATAGCAGATAAAAATAAACATCTTTCTTCATTTTCTAAATGCTTGAATACATTTTTTGATGAAAAGTTGAAAACCACGGGCACTTGGGTACTAATCGTGATGCATCGCGGAATGGAATCGAATTGTGGACAGGATAATCGTAATCGAATTGAATCGTGAGACCAGTGAAGATGCGCACCCCTAATAGAAGAAGCCATAGAGCCCCTTCCAGCCTTGCAAATGTGGCCTGTGCATCCAAGTGGTAATGACCTCCGGTCATGAAAGGATTAAATAAAAGAGGAAGCAATTCAAATGTAAATATACCAAATTTTTATTGGGTGTTCTATGAAAGTATAATTATGGACCTAAACACATTTTTTTCCTTTTCCAACTATATATACTCTGATTAAACCAAGAGTCCTTTAGTAAAATCAATTGGCCAGAAGTGAAGATCTAGTGATCGTCTCGCCCATTCACTGACACACTTTTGACCAAGAGATTCCAAGCCTGCCCACCACGGCAAGGTAGACTCTTCTAGGGCAGGACCTACACTAAGCTACCCTACTGGATGCTAGTCATCCTTTTTCTAATGTTGGGTGTATGTTTGTAGTACGGCCTCATCCTATAATCTCTCCTTATTTGGTTGTGTGTGCGTGTGCATCTGTCTAAAGCATGGAGCGGTCAGTTTATGTACATCTGGACGTCCTCTGTTTGTGTAGGTCAGTGCATGCCAGTCATTGTATGTTGTCCAGTGTGTGTCAGTAAATAAATGTTTGTCCTGTTTTTATCTGGGCATGTGAGTGAGTGAGTAAGTAACTTGTATAGCGCTGACAAATGCGAACCGAATCGCCTCAAGGCGCTTGTATCCAGAGTCGTGCTGATTCTTAAGAAGAGATGGGTCTTTAGTTTTTTTCCTAAAAGCCTGATGGTTTTCTTCCATGCGAATGGTCGTGGGTAGAGCATTCCAAAGCCGAGGTCCTTGGACTGAAAATCTACGTTCTCCCTTAGATTTGTAGCGGGCTGTGGGGATTTCAAGAAGGTTTTGGTTAGTTGATCGGAGCACCCGATTGGTGACGTAGGATTTAATTCTCTCGTTTAAGTATTGCAGAGCGCTTCCTTGTGCGCATTTGGGAGTGAGGCAGAGTGTCTTGAATGTGATCCTTTACGGCTAGCCAGTGGAGGGACCTCAAGACCGGGGCGATAGATTTCCACGTTTTTTTTACCTGTTACCAGTCTGGCTGCCGTGTTCTGGATGACTTGTAGACGCGAAATCTGGTATTTGGGTAGTCCTAAGTAGAGGGAGTTTGCATAGTCGAGTCGGGAATTGATGATTGTACCAACCACTACTGCTTTATCCTCTTCCGGGATGAAGGGGATGAGTCTACGTAGCATGCGGAGAAGGTGGCCAAACTCATCTTGCCTTCTGGTAAAAAAAAACGATTTGAGGATGAAGGAATCACATGCTCTGTCCCATACCTCCCAACTTTTCAAAATGCAACCGTGGGACATTCATTCAATTTATTTTTCCATGCCATTAAAGTTGTTGAGGGGGGATGGGTTTTCGGTTCAACCCCCCCCCCCCCCCCCCCCCTGTTTTTACCGGGGCACGTAGCCAAACTCATCTTGCCTTCGGTCAAAAATTTCGGTCCTCCCGATTTGAGGATGAAGGAATTGCATGCTCTGTCCATTTGTGCCCTCCTACCCCCTTACTGTGCTCTCCTAACCCCCTGTTCTGTGACCTCCTAAAAAATGGTATTGGTGCATGCCTAAATGAATGTAAACAAAAGAATTGCCAGCAATAAAATTTGAAGATATATCAGCATGGGGTTCCCCCCAATCCATACTATGCCCATCAGGTCTGGTATGGATTCGAAGGAGAACCTCACGCCAAAATGTAAAAAATAATTATGTGGGTTCCACCAAAATGAATACCAGAGATTTATCAAAGCATGCAACCTGGCAGGCTAGGAAAGGGAGGGGCGAGCGAGCGCCCAGTCCCCCACCCCCAACCATACCAGGCCACATGTCCTCAACATGGAGGGTGCTTTGGGGTAGAGGGGCTCCCCTCCCCCTCCCCCAAAGCACCTTGTCCCCATGTTGATGCGGACAAGGCACTCTGGGGGAGGGGAGCCCCCTACTCCAAAGCACCCCCCCATGTTGAGGGCATGTGGCCTGGTATGGTTCAGGAGGTAGGTGGGAAAGGACGCTCACTCGTCCCCCTCCCCCCCTTTCCTGGACTACCAGGCTGCATACTCGGATAAAGGTCGGATTTTGGACCCCAAAACCATTATTTTTTTTTTATTTTGGCGTGTGGTTGCCCTTAAAATCCATACCAGACCTGATGGACATAGTATGGATTGGGGGGAACCCCATGCTGATTTATCTTAAAATTGTATTGCTGGCAATTCTTTGGTTTTCATTCAGATGTCAGCGGGAAACCTGCCGACAGCTGATGAGTCATTAGTTGTTAGGACACACAGGTCCCAGAAGACAGCAGGGACCAGTGACATCGCTCAGCACGAGTCGCGCATGCACAGCAGGGAACCAGCAAATGAAGCCGCTTCCCTTTCCGAAGATGGCGGCGGCATCCGACATTGCGGGCGCCCTGGACAGGTAAGTGTCCTTATTTTTAAAAAGTCAGCAGCAGTATTTGTGGCTGCTGACTTTAAAAAAAAAAATTTGGCGGGCATCCGCTTTAGTCTTGGTCTTCTTCCCTCTTCTTCTTGCTCACTGCGAGTTCTTTTTTCACTGGCAGTTCTTTTTTTTTATTTTTTGTCTGTGCAGATTTCTCTTGCATCTTTGAACTGCGAGTTCTTGTTCCCTTACCACACCTTTTTTTAGTCGCTGATAGTTGTTCTTTCGTCACTGCGAGTTCTCCTTCCATGGCTGTGACTTTTTCTTCCATCTCCATGAGTGTTTCTAGATGATTTTTTTGTAGGCCTGACAATCTTTCTTTTGTCTCTGTAAGTTTTTTTTCCTTCACTGCCAGTTCATTTTTAGTTTCTGACAGTTCTCCTTGCGTCTCTGCAAGTTTTTCCCTCACTGACAGTTCTCCTTGTGTCTCTGCAAGTTTTTCTTGCATCTTTGCAAGTTGTTCTTCCCTCACTGGTTCCAGGTGGGTTTGGTCCTCCCTGACCGCCTCGGTATCAGCGGTCTCAGTGGAAGTGACTGGAGGGGTCTCCCATTGTGGTTGTTCGTCAACAGGGCCGCTGAAAAGCCAGGACAGCCAGCCCTGTTCTTCCCTAACTGTGAGTTGTTCTTTCCTCACTGCAAGTTCTTGAATCTCTGCAAATTTTTCTTGCATCTTTGAAAGTCGTTCTTCCCACACTGCGAGTCGTTCTTCCCTAATTGCGAGTTGTTTTTCCCTAACCGCAAGTTGTTCTTCTTTCCTCACTGTCAGTTCTTGCGTCTCTGCAAATTTTTCTTGCGTCTTTGCAAGTTGTTGTTCCCTAACTGCGAGTTCTTCTTTGCTCGCTGCGAGTCTTTGCGTCTCTGCAAGTTTTTCTTGCATCTTTGCAAGTTGTTCTTCCCTCGCTGCGAGTTGTTCTTTTTTCCTCACTGCGAGTTCTTGCACCTCTGCAAGTTTTTGTTTAGTCACTGAGAGTTCTTCTTCCATCGCTGAAACTTCTTCCGTCAATGTGTGTCTTTTTTCCTTTATTATGCACACTTCAGTCAGCTGTGTTTGCGTTTTGTTCCTCTCAGTGATTCCTTTTTCCACATCTCTGCTTTGCTCCATCATGATGCGTCTTTTCTTGCAGTAACAAATTCTGTGGAGATAAAGAAAGAAAATGTAAAAATAAAAAATATAAAAATGTTTCCATAAACCAGCAGAAATTTTCAGAATTAATAGCTGATGCCACTTAAATCTGTGTTTGATCGAAAACAAATAGTCACACGCCATCACCCCATTTGTTACTGTTACCAGCAGCCTCCGTTCATTCACCCCTCCCCCATAGAACAAAATGTTATGCCCCGTACACACAATCAAATTTTCCGACGGAATTCCCCTCAAGCTTGGCTTGAATACACACGGTCACACAAGTTCTCTGAACTTTTGACTGTCAAGAACATGGCGACGTACAACACTACGATGAGCCGAGAAAAGTAAGTTCAATGCTTCCGAGCATGCGTCAAATTGTTTCCGAGCATGCGTCAGAATTTTGCACGTCGGAATTGCCACAGACGATCTGAATTTTTCCGTCGAAAAGATAGAGAACCTGCTCTCAATCTTTTGCTGGCGGAAATTCCACCAGCAAAAGTCCGAAAGAACATACACGTGGTCGGAATTTCCGACCAAAAGCTCACATCGGACTTTTGCTGGCGGAAAATCCGATCATGTGTATGGGGCATAAGAGGTGCATTATGACCAGTGAGGGGCTTGTGCTGCTAAACCCCGGAAAATAAGTACAGAAAACACACCGCTTCGGTCTGATCAACTGCTCGCCTATAGGAAAAGTGGTAAATATTGGGAGGGGGAGGGCTCATACAGTGGGTGATAGCATGAAGTGTAATGGAGAAAACCTATGAAGAATTTGCAATAACTTACATAACTATCGAAATGATGACGATGAGTACTAGAAGACCGACTCCAGCTAAGATGAATGCTAATGGAAGGTAGCCATTTCTCTTCAGTTGATAGAAGGTCTTTGTGATAAGTTCAACACATAAATCGATGAATACTAATCCTGTATCATAAGTACTGGTCTCTGTTGTTGTTGTTGTTGTCATTGTCATTGTTGGAGACATCATGGGGACCTCCTCAGTGGAAGTGACTGAAGGGGTCTCTCTCTGTATCTCCACATTGCTTTGGTCCTCGCTGACCGTCTCGGTATAGGCGGTTTCAGTGGAAATTACTGGAGGGGTCTCCGTCTGTATTTGCAGGTTGCTTTGGTCCTCCCTGACCGTCTCGGTATCAGCGGTCTCAGGGGAAGTGACTGGAGGGGTCTCCCATTGTGGTTCTTGGTGTCTTTGGTCCTCCCTGACCGTCTCGGTATCAGCGGTCTCAGGGGAAGTGACTGGAGGGGTCTCCCATTGTGGTTCTTGGTGGCTTTGGTCCTCCCTGACCGTCTCGGTATCAGCGGTCTCAGGGGAAGTGACTGGAGGGGTCTCCCATTGTGGTTCTTGGTGGCTTTGGTCCTCCCTGACCGTCTCGGTATCAGCGGTCTCAGGGGAAGTGACTGGAGGGGTCTCCCATTGTGGTTCTTGGTGGCTTTGGTCCTCCCTGACCGTCTCGGTATCAGCGGTCTCAGGGGAAGTGACTGGAGGGGTCTCCCAGTGTGGTTCTTGGTGGCTTTGATCCTCCCTGACCGTCTCGGTATCAACGGTCTCAGGGGAAGTGACTGGAGGGGTCTCCCATTGTGGTTCTTGGTGGCTTTGGTCCTCCCTGACCGGCTCAGTATCAGCGGTCTCAGAGGAAGCGTATGAAGGGGTCCCCCTTTGTGTTTCCAGGTTTCTTTGTTGCTTCCTGACCGTCTTGGTATCAGCGGTCTCAGTGGAAGCGACTGAAGGAATCTTCCATTGTGTTTTCAGGTTTGTTTGGTGCTTCTTGAATGTCTCGGTATCAGCGGTCTCCGTGGACGTGGGATCTGATGAAATAAAAACAAAGGAAATTAATTTAAATGTCCAAATAATGAGCTATAATGTTCAACAAACCAGTTTACATTCATGACTATAAATCCATTCCAAATGTCCCTCTGCCCCCATCAAAACTGTCCCCAGCAAACTGCTCCTATCAAATTTGCCCCTATTAAACTGCCCAATCAAAATGTTCCCAATTATATTCCTCTACTGTAAATAAGTGTGTGTGTCCCCTCCCCCGGGCTCTGTATGTAATCAGAGCTGAGATTCTCCAGCCCCCCATCGCCCATCACTGTGAATAAGAAGTTTTGTGTAACAATGGCAACAAAAGCCTGGCTGCCCTTTTCAAACATGGTGCCGGATGTGCATCGCGTCATTTCTGGTTCACAGAAAAAAAACGCGGCGCCCCATTGATGACACACATGATCTCCCAGGAGGCATTGCAAACCGGAAATGATGGCGAGAGGAGGAGGAGGAGGAAGGGAAAAAACAAAAATACTCAATTTACACAGAAAGTGCTGGAAAAAAAAGTATCCAATTTGTTTCCAGTGCACAGATTAGTGAGGGGTGAGGAGGAGGAGGAGTTATAAAAGTGGGTGGAGCTCCGCTTTAAATGTAATATCATTGTATAGTGTGAGAAGTGATGATGAGATACAATACATCACATTGTAATCACCAGATGTCTCCTGTGTGGGGGGATTTCTGGGTATAAGATTTCGTATTGTGTGGGGAAAAAACTGGCAAGGAAAGGGTTAAACAAATTACCCAGAAGCCCACAAGTCCCTCTGAGCTGGACCTGGCCAGCCTGGTCCTGTCCCACCCCCACAGTAGACCCCCCCCATGGTAGATCCCCCCCACAGTAGACCCCCCCATAGAATGAACAATAAACCAAAAGCTGTAACACTCACCAGTCACATGAATGATGACCACCTTGAATGGCTGATACGGGACGTTGTCCATGATGAATCTGCCCTCGTAGGTTCCGCTGTCTCTATACCGGATCGAGTCGATGATAATAGAACAATCCACATAATCCTTCTGCAGGTTTTTCACATCTTCGTACATTAGAGGGGTGTAGAGACCTCCTGCGTCCGGAGTCATTCCCCACTCCAACTTAACACTGCTTGCACCAGATAGAAGATCGGTGCGGACCTTACATGGGATCGCTACATTAGAGCCAACTGTAGCATCCAGACGGGTGTACGCTGGCCGGGCGTGAGAATATTCTACACCCAGAGCCAGAAGAAGGCAGAAAACGGCAAGCGTTTTCCAAAGGCTCATTTTTCCAAAATTTGTCACGAAAAGATATATAGAAATGTGACAAGGAAATGAATATATTATTATTATTATTCGCTTATCTAATCAGATAGATCTGAATAAATCGCTTCTAAATCGAATGAGAATTCTCAGAGCAGTCAGAACACTTCTGATCTTCTCAGAGTCTTGATCTCAAATGACAGATCCTCTCTGCGAGTTCTTTATAAAGGCTCAGATGATGATGTCACAAAGTCACAGACAGTGGCAGATATGCCACCATGGCAACAACAGCCGTTACACAACACAGCTCAGATAGGTCGCCATGGCAACAGAACATTCCAGCTCACTTGACCTAACTGTCACTTTGTTTATTAACCCCTTAGTGACTGAATCAGTGTATGTGTGTATATATATATATATATATATATATATATATATATATATTCTCCAGGAGGTAAAAAAATATATATATAATTTATAAATATATATATATATATATATATATATATACACACATTATATATTATTTACATTTTTTTTACCTCCTGGAGATAGAGATATATATCTACAGGAGGTAAAATATATATATATATATATATATATATATATATATATATATATATATATATATATATATATATATATATATATATATATATATAATATATTTTGTTTACCTCCTGAAGATAGATAGCTATCGATCTATCTTCAGGAGGTAAATTATATATATATATATATATATATATATATATATATATATATATATATATATATATAATAAATATATAATTTTTTTTTTTTTTTACCTTCTGGAGATATAGATAGATAGATAGATAGGTGTATTATATGGATATATGGGGGGTGTATCATATGTATATATGGGGGGGGGGTGTATTATATGTATATATGGGGGGGTGTATTATATGTATATATATATATATATATATATATATATATGGGGGGTGTATTATATGTATATATGGGGGGGTGTATTATATGTATATATGGGGGGGGGGGTGTATTATATGTATATATGGGGGGGTGTATTATATGTATATATATATGGGGGGTGTATTATATGTATATATGGGGGGGGAGGGGTGTATTATATGTATATATGGGGGGGGTGTATTATATGTATATATGGGGGGGTGTATTATATGTATATATATATGGGGGGGTGTATTATATGTATATATGGGGGGTGTATTATATGTATATATGGGGGGGGGAGGGGTGTATTATATGTATATATGGGGGGGGGGTGTATTATATGTATATATATGGGGGGGAGTATTATATGTATATATTTGGGGGGGAGTACTATATGTATATTTGGGGGGGGGGGTGTATTATATGTATATATATATGGGGGGGAGTATTATATGTATATATATATGGGGGGGTGTATTATATGTATATATATATATGGGGGGTGTATTATATGTATATATGGGGGGGGGGGTGTATTATATGTATATATATGGGGGGTGTATTATATGGATATATGGGGGGGGTGTATTATATGGATATATGGGGGGGGGGGTGTATTATATGTATATATATGGGGGGGTGTATTATATGTATATATGGGGGGTGTATTATATGTATATATGGGGGGGGGGTGTATTATATGTATATATGGGGGGGTGTATTATATGTATATATGGGGGGGTGTATTATATGTATATATATATGGGGGGGTGTATTATATGGATATATGGGGGGGGGAGGGGTGTATTATATGTATATATGGGGGGGGGTGTATTATATGTATATATATGGGGGGGTGTATTATATGTATATATGGGGGGGTGTATTATATGTATATATGGGGGGGTGTATTATATGTATATATGGGGGGTGTATTATATGTATATATATGGGGGGGTGTATTATATGGATATATGGGGGGGGGTGTAGGGTGTATTATATGTATATATATATGGGGGGTTTATTATATGTATATATATGGGGGGTGTATTATATGGATATATGGGGGGGGGTGTATTATATGTATATATATATGGGGGGTGTATTATATGTATATATGGGGGGGTGTATTATATGTATATATTGGCGGGGTGTATTATATGTATATATGGGGGGGGGGGTGTATTATATGTATATATGGGGGGGTGTATTATATGTATGTAGCACCCTCTACTATAGGTAGAGTTGATACCTTTTCTTCAAGTTAATCCCGAAAACTTTAGCGGCGCACAACAATTATTATTATAGAATAAACTATACATAGATTTTGCAATTAAATAACATTTCTAATCATATGAAGTTAATAACAAGAGTTCCCCTTTACATCTAAATCCCCGGAGTTCCCTTACACTGTAAGGGGGGACTCTGCAGACTCTGATAAGGGAGAACTCTGGGGACTCTGACATAAGGGATGCTCTGAGAACCCTGATTTACCTTAGTGTACTCACTCAGAGACAGAAGAGGTAAGTGGGAGTCTTCAGTCACAGACAGGGATGGATGGTGAGCTCACTCACCCCTTGGCAGTCAGCACCTCTCATCCAGATGTATCTGAAGCTGCTGGACTTCAAATTTCCGGCCCCCACTTTACTTTTCTGAGGCACAGCACTGGGGATTGGAAGGTGGGCAGACACAGAGGGGTAGGGGCAGGAGGAAGAGGAACAGATCGAGCCCTCTCTCCTCTCCTGTCTGTATGTGGGGGGGTTGTTAGTGTTGGCTTTAGGCAGTGTGAAAGAGAGTGTTACAGACACTCTCAGGTTAGACAACTGCAGCCATCAACCCTGCTGGGAAGCCATAGTCTAGTCTGAATAATGTGTCCGGGTTTCAGGCAGTTTGAAACCCGGACACATGATTCCAAAACCGAACTGTCCGGGTGAATCCTGGACAGGTGGCAACCCTAACCATAGGTAGGTGCTAGATGTGTAGTGTTTGAGGCTCTGTCGGTGCAGGTAAATTTAGGCAGGCCTGTGCTGAAAGCTATGCCTGTTTGTTTTTGATCTGTTGGCAGGGAGTGGTTAGTGTATGTAGCAGTGGGTGTGACTTATATGTATAATTAGGGGGTATGAGGGGTGTATTATATGTATATATATATATATAGGGCAGGGGTTGACAAATTTGCTTGGAATCTAGGAGCCAGCTAAAAAAGTTAGGAGCCAGAAAACGCGCCCCGTCGCGACGAGCTTGCGCGCAGAAGCGAACACATACATGAGCAGCGACCGCATATGTAAACGGTGTTCAAACCACACATGTAAGGTATCGCCGCGATTGGTGGAGCGAGAGAAATAATTGTAGCCCTAGACCTCCTCTAACTCAAAACATGCAACCTGTAGATTTTTTTAAACGTCGCCTATGGAGATTTTAAAGGGTAAAAGTTTGACGCCATTCCACGAGCGGACGTAATTTTGAAGCGTGACATGTTGGGTATCAATTTACTCGACGTAACATTATCTTTCATAATATAAAAATAAAATGGGGATAATTTTACTGTTGTCTTATTTTTTAATTAAAAAAAGTGTAATTTTTTCCCCAAAAAAGTGCGCTTGCAAGACCGCTGCGCAAATACGGCATGACAGAAAGTATTGCAACGATCGCCATTTTATTCTCTAGGGTGTTAGGATAAAAAATATATATAATGTTTGGGGGTTCTAGCTAGAGGGAAGAAGATGGCAGTGAAAATATTGAAAAATTACATTAGAATTGCTGTTTAACTTGTAATGCTTAACTTGTAATACCAACAGCCACCACCAGATGGCGCCAGCTTACACATCTGGTGGTAATAACTTGTAATACCAACGGCTCACCACCAGATGGTGCCAGCTCACCAAAAAAAAAAAAAAAAAAAAATTTTTTTTTTTTTTGCCCCCCCTTCCAAGCCAAGTCGCCAGGACCCTATTTCTAGTCGCCATGGCGACCTGGCGCCCGGGATTTGTCGACCCCTGCGTTAATGAACTCGGAGAAAATGATTTTACGGTGAGTACAAAAAATTCTATTTTTTTTTCTTCCTCCCTCCTTCCCTAGCCTCCTCTCAGTCCCATGCTCACTTTTAATACAATTTGAAATAAAACCTGTTCATCTAACTTAATGCTTTTACTGTTTTCTCCTCCTGTGGGAAACCGTGTCTCGCTTAGTGGCGGCCTGTAATGCAGGGTACACATGTAACACTCACACCCCCCCCATCCATGCGTCCAGCCCACTAATCAACATGAGGGTCATTTGATGCATTGGATTACAATGTTTTTTTTTTTTCAAAGCAGATGGTTAGAGCTCAAAAAAAGCCGACTCAGGAAGCTGGTTCTGAGACTTGATTGGCCGAGAGGAGAAGTGATCCTATTGACCACCAATGAGGGAGCAGATGGCAGGGGAAACTGCGCTGTGAAGCCGTGGAAGGAGGAGACGCAGGGTGAAGCCTGTGACCTACATAAGGGTAGGTGTGGGTATCAACTGGGGGGGATGTGTCGGCAGACGGATTGCCGCCCCCCCAAAAAAATGTCACTAGCCGCCACTGGCCTATTTCATTTTTACAACCAAACAATAGCTTTTTAATCACATAGGTAGATTTGTTGAAAAGATTAAGTCCACATAGTAGTGGATGTGGTTATTTAAATAAGAGCACAGGCATAAGATGTTGCCCGCTGAGAATTGTGTAGTGCACTGGTTCCCAACACTGTCCTCAAGGACCACCAGTCCAGGATTTAGGGATTACCCAGTTGTGTCTAAGTTGTGTATGTTTTATTTTAATATTTTTTTTTTAAAAACACCGTTTTTATATTCCCTCCTCATATTAAGCTGGGCCTACAAGCTCGTTAGACTATGCTCCCATAATGTTTTGTTTTGTGTACTCACCCACTTAACCCCTGTATGGTAGTAATGTGTATGGAACACCAATACTTTTATATCTCATGTATGACCCATTCATGTACCTTTTTTTTGTCATGTTACGAGTCTGCAACTGCAAATACTGTCCACTGCCTTTACCCTTCTCAATAAAGCACCACGTTGTTTGTAAAAAAAAAACAAAAAACACCTTAGCTTAAATGCTGGACTGTTTGGTGGTCCTTGAGGACTGTGTTGAGAATCAGTGGTGGCGTGGACAAGTCCAAAAGTAGTGGGAACCAGTACCGTTTTGTATTTTTAAATGTCCTGCAAGGTAGAATATAAAAAAAATGGTCAAATGGCTATATATTTTTTTTCTGCGTTGCTGTTCACAGACCACACAGGTTAAAGGTGAGAGTACACTAGGAGTCTGGGACAGATGGAAGAATATTGGAGTCCTTTAACCACTAGATTTCCCACTGTCAACTGTCTAGTTTCTATCCCTGTAAAGTGACTTGGGAGGTATAAAGATCCATTAGAAGAGAAATTACTATCCCTGTAAAGGACCGTTGCTATCTGGAGATTTAAAGGTCCTTTGGCAGGATGGGAACTAGCTTTCTCACTGTAAACAGTCTAGTTCCTATCCCTGTAAAGGATCATTGTTTGTGGAGAGTATAAAGGTCCTTTGGCTGGATGGGAACTAGGGGCCAAATTCTCAAAAAGTCTGCCTAAC
The DNA here is from genome assembly GCF_905171775.1 of Rana temporaria. Taxonomy (NCBI): domain Eukaryota; kingdom Metazoa; phylum Chordata; class Amphibia; order Anura; family Ranidae; genus Rana; species Rana temporaria. Next base: position 116,017,030 of record NC_053499.1, on the reverse strand, counting down.
TTAAATTTCAGCAGTTAAGTTACACTGACTTAAAATTTCTACCTAAGTGCCCGATCGTCAAAGCACTTAGGTAGAAATTTCAGGCCGTGTAACTTAAGTGCCGCCGTCGTAAGGCGGTCCTCCTCTCCTGGGGGCGTTTTAAATTTAAATGAGGCGCGCTCCCGCGCCGGCCGTACTGCGCATGCGTGTGACGTAATTTTCCCGACGTGCAGCGCGCGAACGTAATTAACGCCGGGCGGCTTTGAGAATTTCGACGGGACACTAAAGTTGCGACGGGTGAAAAAAAAAGACGCGCCGGGAAAACAAATAATTATAAAAAAAAATGACAGCGTCGCTCAGCATGCATTCCTGAGAGGGAGAACTCCATGCCAATTTTCAAAGAAAAAAACGGCATGGGTCCCCCCCCCCAGGAGCATACCAGGCCCTTAGGTCTGGTATGGGTTGTAAGGAGACCCCCCCCACGCCGAAAAATTGACGTAGGGGGTCCCCCTACAATCCATACCAGACCCGTATCCAAAGCACGCTACCCGGCCGGTCAGGAATGGGAGTGGGGACGAGCGAGCGTCCCCCCCCCTCCTGAGCCGTGCCAGGCCGCATGCCCTCAACATGGGGGGGTTGGGTGCTCTGGGGCAGGGGGGCGCACTGCGGGCCCCCCCACCCCAGAGCACCCTGTCCCCATGTTGATGAGGACAGGACCTCTTCCCGACAACCCTTGCCATTGGTTGTCGGGGTCTGCGGGCGGGGGCTTATCGGAATCTGGGAGTCCCCTTTAATAAGGGGGCCCCCAGATACCGGCCCCCCACCCTAAGTGAATGGATATGGGGTACATCGTACCCCTATCCATTCACCTGGAGGCAAAAAGTAAAAGTTAGTAAACACACAACACAAGGCTTTTTAAAATAATTTATTATTCTGCTCCGGATGCCCCCCCTGTCTTCGTTATTAGCTCAATTACCAGGGGGGGCTTCTTCTTCCGCTCTCCGGGGGTCTTCTCCGCTCTCCGGGGGGGGCTTCTCCGGACTCCGCGGGGGGCTTCTTCCATCTTCTCCCCTCTTCCTCTGTTGACTCGGCGAACCCCGGTTCTTCTGCAGCTCTCCGGTGCCTTCTTCTTCAGCGCTGGCTGCCTGCTATGTTTGTGTGTTAGCTCAATTAGTAACAGGCAGCCGGCGCGGTCTTCTGTGACGTCATCTTCTTCTCCCCTCTTCCGATGTTGACTCGTCGCCTGTTGTCGCTGTAATGATGGAAGCGCGCCTTGCATCCCATTTATATAGGCATCACCGTCCCATCATGCTCCGGTAGGTACCCACGTGGTGGGTGCACGTGGGTAGGCACCCACCACGTGGGTACCTGCCGGAGCATGATGGGACGGTGATGCCTATATAAATGTGATGCAAGGCGCGCTTCCATCATTACAGCGACAACAGGCGACGAGTCAACATCGGAAGAGGGGAGAAGAACAGAAGACCCTGACGTCACAGAAGACCGCGCCGGCTGCCTGTTACTAATTGAGCTAACACACAAACATAGCAGGCAGCCAGCGCTGAAGAAGAAGGCACCGGAGAGCTGCAGAAGAACCGGGGTTCGCCGAGTCAACAGCGGAAGAGGGGAGAAGATGGAAGAAGCCCCCCGGAGTCCGGAGAAGCCCCCCCGGAGAGCGGAAGAAGAAACCCCCCCCGGAGAGCGGAGAAGACCCCCGGAGAGCGGAAGAAGAAGCCCCCCCTGGTAATTGAGCTAATAACGAAGACAGGGGGGGCATCCGGAGCAGAATAATAAATTATTTTAAAAAGCCTTGTGTTGTGTGTTTACTAACTTTTACTTTTTGCCTCCAGGTGAATGGATAGGGGTACGATGTACCCCATATCCATTCACTTAGGGTGGGGGGCCGGTATCTGGGGGCCCCCTTATTAAAGGGGACTCCCAGATTCCGATAAGCCCCCGCCCGCAGACCCCGACAACCAATGGCAAGGGTTGTCGGGAAGAGGTCCTGTCCTCATCAACATGGGGACAGGGTGCTCTGGGGTGGGGGGGCCCGCAGTGCGCCCCCCTGCCCCAGAGCACGCATCCCCCCCATGTTGAGGGCATGCGGCCTGGCACGGCTCAGGAGGGGGGGGGACGCTCGCTCGTCCCCACTCCCATTCCTGACCGGCCGGGTAGCGTGCTTTGGATACGGGTCTGGTATGGATTGTAGGGGGACCCCCTACGTCAATTTTTCGGCGTGGGGGGGTCTCCTTACAACCCATACCAGACCTAAGGGCCTGGTATGCTCCTGGGGGGGAACCCATGCCGGTTTTGAATTTAAAAATTGCCGTGGAGTTCTCCCTCAGGAATGCATACCAAATGCCGTCGCTGGAATGGGCCTTTACAATGTGTGACTAACTTTCCACATTATAAAACCAGCCCTAGTTTTGCGCAGGCAAATTCGGAACTTACGCAGAAATCACAGTGCTGAAATGCTTTGAAAATCTGCTTAAGTCCTCATTTGCATACGCAAAGCTGCATTTCAATGAGAAATGCCCCCAGTGGCGGATGCGGTACTGCATCCTAAAATCTGACCGTGTAAGTGTCTTACACATGTCAGATTTTCTGCCTAACTTTGGAAAAAGCCTTTTGAGAATCGTTTCCAAAGTTAGGCACAGGGATACGCAGGCTGAACAGCAGTTAAGTCTGCGTATCTCTTTTGAGAATCAGGCCCTAGATTTCTCACTGTGAGCTGGCCAACTCCTATCCTTTAGCAGGACCTGACCACTATGGAGCAAAAGGTCCTTTAGTAGGATAGAAACTAGCTCTCTCACTGTGAGCTGGCTAGGTACTATCCCTGTAAAGGACCACTGTTAGCTGGAGGTATAAAAGTACTTTGGCTGGATGGGGAACTAGGTTTGCCACTTGTGAACCTTCTAGTTCCTATCCCTAATCCCTGTAAAGGACCCGTGTGAGCTGAAGCTAACGAGGTCCTTTAGAAGAGGGATTACTATCCCTGTAAAGGACCATTGCTATCTGGAGGTATAAAGGTCCTTTGGCTGGATGGGAACTAACTTTATCACTGTGAACGGTCTAGTTATTATCCCTCTAAAGGAGCATTGTTGGCTGGAGGTATAAAGGGCCCTTTGGCTGGATGGGAACTAGATTTCTTACTGTGAGCTGACTAGTTCCTATTCTTTAACAGGACCTGACCACAAGGAGGCTAAAAGGTCCTTTTAGTAGGGTAAGAGAAAGTTCACTCACACTCGGCAAGCTATTTCCTATCCAGAGAAAGGAAAGGGTCCTTCTACTAAATAGGAAATAGTCGTGACCGTCCAGCTATAGGGCGCTAAGAAGTAGAAGATGCTTGCTCTTGTCGCTGAGTGAGGATCGTTATATTCTCCCAGAATGCCAGACTACATACACTCCCAGACTAATAGCAACATTCGCATGCTGTACGTTTTAAAATACGTTCACCTGTTACATCAATAAAATCCTTCCGGTTTACTAATAACTGTACTCTCACTTGCCCGCGCTGCGGTTGCCATGACAACGGTTAAGCCATCATCAAGCCCTCATATACACGCCCACTGCAGAACGGTGATTGGACAGTCCTGACAGATAAACGTTAACGTCACGTCCCAAAACGACTCATCTTGTTTATTTTTTTCTCCAATAACTTTATTCGTGAAACTAGTAATTCCTGCATTTATTCTGTGTTTTTTAGCGAATGGAAACGAGAAAGAAAGCAGTCCAGTTCCATTATGTTTAGTGTGTTGCCAGCACTGTATAATAGTGTGGCAATTTAACGAGCTTCCAGCTGCAACCACCACGGCTTTGTAAAGAAATTGAAAACTGATCAAAACTATTGATAGGGTGCCAGGGTTCGTTTTTGTGATTGAAAGCTGGTTCAAAATGGTTTGATTTTTTTTTTTTTTTATTACAATTACCTAGTGTATGACCAGCATGACAGGTATAGGATTGTATGCAGAATTTATAATTACTAATAAATGATCACACATGACCAAAAAAAACTGTGGATTGAATAGGCCGTGGGCCTTTATTATAGGTATTAAATAAAAAAAATTATATATGACCACAGATAAATCCAAAAATACTCAAAACATAGCTATATAATGTTATTCATAATCAAATAGCTCAGCTATTTAAGATCAAGCTAACCATTTCACATAAGCTTTAACATACCAGGCTCTTTTTAACTAGCCTGGCACCCCTACAGAACAACAGTCAATTTAACACAGGTTTGTAAATTTTAATTAAATATATCAAGGGCTATATGTGTCAGGTACACATTGTCAGGTCCGTAAAAACCTGACAATTTGCCTTCATGGTCCACCTATCAAAGACAATCCATGGACTAATGGCATAAAGTTAGCGATTGTCCTATTAACAAGTTTTCATTTTTTTTTTCAATATATTTAATATCAGGGCACAATAGCCAGGTAAGGCGAGGGATTACCCCCGAAAAAACTATAGTAGAATTGTATGAAGACATAAAATATCTAATTTTATTTGAGAAATCAGTTCCAATGTATTACGCTGACTGATGTAATTTCCTGCTAAATAAACTAGAATTACTCGTGGAATAGGCCAACGATCAGATAGAACCAACAAAGTCTGACGTAATTCACTCCATCTCATACCTCTTCTACTGTACCAATGAACTTTAAATTTGGCAAAAACCCAGATTGGGACCATATATTCTATACTTTGCTCTTCGTTGAGCCTAAAAGACATACGAGTGGCCAATAATCCAGATGTTGCATAATGTACCTGTAAATTAAATAAGAGAATTAGGTCTCTAGAGTGTGAAGAAATATGCAAGTGATCTAGACGTAATGCTAAGGCTTCTACGCAAAACCGCATTGAATTGATAGTCAATGGTTTACCAATAAAATACATAAGGAATTGATTGGGGGTATAACACCCAAATATTGTTGAACTAGCGAGAAAACACAAACTTGCAAACTACAACGCCTTCTCAAGGTAATCCAAAGGCCACGTCCCATAGTATCAGTCTTACTTCTGCATTATAACATTTTTAGAAAAATCTGTTTTTACAACCACATCGATAAATATTAAGCTGGAGTCATCGCCTAGCCTATTAGGCAAGAGTTACGAAACCCTGAAAGCTCAGAAAAAAACAAAGACTAAAGGCTAGACTGGGTGGGGGCATGTCCGAGATGGCACTGGGAGCAAACGCGTTATAGAGGAGCTCTTGATTCCGGTACTTTATCCTGTGTATATCCAGGTGCAGGACCCTTCTTTTTCGATGCTCCATACGCCCAACCTCCTTTCGTTTGCCCAGTTGGTGACAAGGGGCAGAAACGCCAGCTCAAAATTTTGTAATACAGATGCTACAAGATCTCCGGATAAGCCTGGGCCTTCTTGTCCTCCCGCCAAAGACATGACATCTCAGACAGATCCTCCTGTGAGTGACGAGGCTCTGGCTGCCGAAGCTTGATTTGGTACCCTTATGCAGGGAACTCGCACTATGAAAATCGACCTGTGCAGGCTGATGTCGAGCTTATTCTCCGAGATATGGATCACTTCCGAGAGCAGGTCACAGAGTTGGAGAGGTGGGTGTCTGGAGTGGAGAATATTCAGCAAGATATAGAGTGTCCTAACCCCCATATTTGCATACCTCAAGAGACACATCTAATAGGCAGCAGAACTCTTTAGGCCCATACACACGGTCGGACTTTATGCCAACAAACTTCAAAATCCGACCGTGTGTATGCTCCATCGGACAAACTTTTTCGCTTTTCATCGGACAAAAGTTTGTTCTGCAAACAGACAAAGTTTTCGGCAACAAAAGTCCGATGGTGCAAAGTCCGACCGTGTGTACAGAAATCCATCGGACTTTTGTCCGAAGTACAAATACGCATGTCCAGAACCAATGTTAAAATCAACCAACAATAGCAGAAGTTGACCAAAGGGTGGCGGTTAAGAGCAGAAAAACCACGTGATGTTGGGAAAGTTTGCGGGAAAGTCCTGCCGTGTGTAGGCTATGGGTGTGTCTGGCCAACTCCCTTCAGACAAAAATCCATGAAAAAGTACAAGGCTTTAGTCTTAAAAAAACGTGGGTTGGATACCACTACCACTCCACCTACTCAAATTTTGCTAGGGGTGTGAGTGTTCTGGTGCTCAAGTCACTTCCCTTCAAACTGCTGGATTTGGCTCTAGACCCGGATGGCCGTTATGTTGTCATACATGTGCAGATCCACTAGTTGACAATGGTTATAGTTGGCCTTTATATGTCCACACCTGCCTCGATAAGACTATTGAACCAGATTTGCATCTAATAACATTGTCCACCTGGGAGATTTTAATTTGGTTCCTGACTTGGGTATGGATAGACTAATGTCAGATGGAGCTTCAGACTTTAATCTAGCGGCCTGGGCTCAGACATATGCTCTGACGGATGTGTGGAAGTGGAGACACCCTTATTCTTATGCTTTCACTTGCCACTCAGCATCCCATAAGACCTTCTCTCGCATCAATTTAATTTATGCAGGGGGGGGGGGGTCTGGCCTAGAGTCAGGGACATTAGGAGTTTGCCAAGGGGTATATCAGATCATGCCCTGATGCTATTAAGTCTGGACGTCTCCGCTGGCCCCTCAGACAAACTCTGGAGGCTTTCTAGATTTTGGGTCTCAGATGAGGCGGTGGGGTCTCGGTTTTCAGGGGAGTCAGCAACCTATTGGAGTGTAAACCCAGGATCAGCCTCAGTGATGGCAGTGTGGGATGCATTTAAGTAATTAACCCGTGGGCAATACTAGACCATTATTGCCAGGGTTTCGAAGGAAGCGGAAGGTGGAATTGAATGAGGTGGAGGCAAGGGCAGTTAGGCAGGAAGCCCTTTATATCAGGTCCCAAGACCCTCAGCAATGCACCCAATTACAATCATTGACTAAAGAAGTGCTCCTCTTGAGAACAGCATTGATGAGAAAAAAATTACTCTACCAGTCTTGAGCAGGGGGAGAGGATGGGGAGACTGTTGGCCTGGCTCTCTAGGGAGCAGACGGGTGGAATTCGCATCCCACATATCCTTTGTTCCTCAGGGACTCATCTCTCTGCTGCTGCCGAGATAAACAAGTGCTTTGTTTACTACTATCACACTCTATACCGCTCCCTCGACCTACCGAAACAAAACTAGATTTGCCCATCACACTAAAAGAGATATAGAGGGCTCTAGTGATGTTACAGCCTGGTAAAACTCTAGGATATATGTGGAAAATCTGGCTCCTAGACTGCAGGCAGTGCTGGCGAGATCATTGGAGGCAGAGAGGTTACCTGACTCCATGAGTGAAGCAGTAAAATTGGTGATCCCCAAGCTGGAGAAGGACCCCTTTAACTGTTCATCTTATCATCCTATTTCCCTTTTAAAGGGGTATGCCAAACTGCTAGCCAGAATCCTAGCCAACTGTTTAAATGTGGTTAGAACAGCACTGATTCATCCCGATCAGACAGGGTTTATGCCTGGACATGGCACAGACATCAACAGCCAACGTCTCTACACTCACATTGCTTTGGCTGCTCCTCTTGGCCTCCCGACACCAAGAAGGCCTTTGACACTGTTGAGTGGGAATATTTATGGGCGGTTCTGGCAAAATTTGGGTTCGGACTCCGGTTTCTGTCATGGTTGTGGCTACTTTATGCTAGTCTTTAGGCGTGAGTTCCTGCTAGTCACCCTCTCTGAATATTTCCCCCTAGGATGTTGGACATGCCAAGGCTGTAAACTTTCTCTGGGACTATTCGCCTTGGCCCTGGAATAATTGGCTATTCTCCTAAAGGCAGACCCGGAGGTTAAAGGCATAGTGGTGGGACCGTTGAAAGAAAAGTTGTCACTGTATGCCGATAACTCCCTGCTTTATCTCGCGGACGGCTCCTCATCTTTTCGAGCAGCGTTGGCCCTTTTTGATCAGTTCAATCGATACTCCAGTATCTTCATTAATTGGGATAAATTGTTGCTAATCCCATTACACCCATCGGTTCTTCGCATAGATACCCAAACACCTTTAGGCTGGGTTCACACCTATGTAAATTGCATGCGGATTTGCATAGCAGAAGAATGTGACCGGCTCTCTATTGAGCCTCTGCCTGCTGTATGGATTGTTTCTAAACCACGTTTCTGCCTTCCACGTGCACTGACCTCAGCCTGTTAAAATCGACTATGTTTTTTGCCTGCTGCTTGGACTGACCATCATTCCACAGACCACAATTAACAACCTGATCAACTCAATGCGAAGGAGATGTGCTGCATTGCGTGAGAAAAATGGTGGTCACACCAGATACGGATTGGTTTTTCCCCCCCCCCCCCCCCACATCTGTGCAATAAACATGCTGTCTAATCAGCATCTTGATAATTCATCCACCTGGCATTTCTTGGCAAAGGAGAAGTGCTCACTAACACAGATTTGCAAACAATATTTGAGAGAAACAGGCCTTTTGTGTAGATAGAAAAACTCGTAGACCTTCAGCTCATGATAAATAGGGGCAAACACAAAAGTGTTGCGTTTATAATTTTGCTCCGTGTACATTGGGGGTGCTTCTTTTCCAAAATGTGGGTGTTTCCATTGTCCTGGTGCTCCAGGGACTTCAAAAGTGTGATAGGTAGCCAAAAAATTAGATGTGTAATTTATGCTCCTAGAACGCCTAAGGGTGCTACTTGGATTTTGGGCCTCTGTGTGTGGCCAGGCTGTGTAAAAGTCTTATATATGTGGTAGTGACATACTCAGGAGAAGTAGAAGAGTAGCAGAATGAATTTTGGGGTGCGATTTTGCCATGTACATGCTATGTGTTAGAAATTTCAGATAATTGTGTAAAAAAAAAAAAAAAAAAGTTTTAAATTTCCTTTCCACATTTTCCAAAAACTTGTGAAAAAAAAAAAAGACAAAGACATGTTCAAAAGACTCATAATGCCTAATAGAATATATGTTGGGGTGTTTGCTTTCCAAAATGGGGCTGTACTGGTTGATGATTTTGGAGTTCCACTATCTTCACTTTTCAATTTTTTTTTATGGGTACTTTAGTACTGCAGCTGTTGGGGTTTTATTTTGGTATGCTAGTTCATAGCATAGAAGGGTTCAGTATTATAAAGATGAATTCTGACTTATTCAAAGAGCTGGACTAGGTGTAAAACAGCTAGCCAAACTGGGAAGATTACACAGAGAGAGGCGCCCTCTCAATGTAATATGCAGGTCATGGCTATCTCAGCTAGTCTTGCTATGTGTATTAAAAGTGCTCGATTCACAGAGCAGAGGCCTTTAAACATAAAAGGATTATTTCTGTTGCATCACCTTGTTTACCAAGAAGGTCACAGCAACTATTAGCAAGCAATAATAATAAAAAAAAATAACAGAGTCGGGTTTGGTAAAATTATTTTAATTTTTTAATGCATTCAGTTTTAGTTCTTATCTCACCTTTGAGCCACAAAAACCTGTACTTTTCAGACCTACATGACCCACTTGCAACGCATAGAATGTCCTTGTCACTCTTTCCTTAACCACTTAAGGACCAGCCCATGTACATATACGTCCACAATATGGCACGTACAGGCACATGGGCGTATGGGTACGTCCTCCCCTATTAGCGGGTGGGGGGTCCGATCGGGACCCCCCCCGCTACATGCGGAGGTCGGGTCCGCTCGGGGAGCGATCCGGGACCACGGCGCGGCTATTTGTTTATAGCCGCTCCGTCGCGATCGCTCCCCGGAGCTGAAGAACGAGGAGAGCCGTGTGTAAACACGGCTTCCCCGTCCTTCACTATGGCGGCGCATCGATCGCGTCATTCCCTTTATAGGGAAGACACGATCGATGACGTCATTCCTACAGCCACACCCCCAAACAGTTGTAAACACATACACAGTGATCCCTAACTCCTACAGCGCCGCCTGTGGTTAACTCCCAAACTGCAACTGTCATTTTCACAATAAAGAATGCAATTTAAATGCATTTTTTGCTGTGAAAATGACAATGGTCCCAAAAATGTGTCAAAATTGTCCGAAGTGTCCGCCATAATGTCGCAGTCACGAAAAAAATTGCTGATCGCCGCCATTAGTAGTAAAAAAATAAAAAAAAATAAAAATGCAATAAAACTATCCCCTATTTTGTAAACACTATAAATTTTGCGCAAACCAATCGATAAACGCTTATTGCGATTTTTTTTACTAAAAATAGGTAGAAGAATACGTATCGGCCTAAACTGAGGAAAAAAAATGTTTTTATATATGTTTTTGGGGGATATTTATTACAGCAAAAAGTAAAAAATATTGCTTTTTTTTCAAAATTGTTGCTCTATTTTTGTTTATAGCGCAAAAACTAAAAACCGCAGATGTGATCAAATACCACCAAAAGAAAGCTCTATTTGTGGGGAAAAAAGGACGCCAATTTTGTTTGGGAGCCACGTCGCACGACCGCGCAATTGTCTGTTAAAGCGACGCAGTCCCGAACTGTAAAAACCCCTTGGGTCTTTAGGCTGCATATTGGTCCGGGGCTTAAGTGGTTAAGGAACTTTTAGTAATTAAAATCCTGAATTTTTTTTCCCCCATAATCATTAAAATGAGTATTCACAAACCCATTCCCTGCATTGATCTGCCATATTGCCAATTACACCCAATCCAAGCTGAACACCTGCAGAGTACTGCCTAATCCATCCATGACAAAGCCCTGCAGAATGTGATCTAGAAGCCACAGTAATCATCTACTGCACTCCTTCCCCCAGAAATGGGCATCTGCACAGCTCATTGCTAGCATTAAGGACTCCAGCTCCTCTTCATCATCAGGGAATCGCTCTATAACAGACTGGATCAGACCGGAAGGACTGCTGTCATACCGCAGGGCTTCTACAGCTGCCCCTGTAGAAAAAAATAAAAAAGCATTTTTGTACCGACAATAAAATTATTTTCTTAGAGTGCACTGAGAAACACAGGGAGTCACATACTGCTTTATAAAAGTATAAAAGGAAGTAAAACAAAAACAACTAGGAACCGTTAGAAGTTTTTTTTTACCTTAATGCTTTTTATGCACTAAATGTAAAAAAAAACGTCCTTGTCCAGCTCCCCAGCCACCCTAAATACGTATCAGTGCCTGATCTTGATCCAGCGCTGTGCCCAAGAGCAGTGTCTCTTTCCGCTCTCTCTCCTTACTGGACATGGCGTCTGCTGTCAAATACAGACCATGAGGTGAGGGCAGGGGTGAGCCACACTAAGACCCCTTTCACACTGAGGAGTTGTTCAGGTGGTACAGCGCTAAAAATAGCACTGCTATACCGCCTGAAAAACTACTGCCCAGCAACCTCAATGTGAAAGCCGGAGGGCTTTCACACTGAGGCGATGCGCTGGCAGGAGAAAAAAAAATCTCCTGCAAACAGCATCTTTGGAGCGGTGAGAGGAGCGGTATGTATACCGCTCCTTCCCATTTAAAACAATGGGAAACCGCGGCAATACCGCCCGCAATGCGCCTCTGCATTAACCCTTTATCGGCCGCTAGCGGGGGTTAATACCACACTGCTAGCGGCCGAATCC